>NC_136514.1:55104887-55149887 GCF_053919585.1 Euprymna scolopes | reverse complement strand
TGAATGCGTGATATCTCTGCTGGATCTTGGACGCTCTGATGAAAAAAAAGAAAAATCAAAGAAATCTGGCCATAGTTAGAATTTAGTGCCCAAATAGGAATTTTGGCGCAAGGGATAGGGTTATTTAGTTAAGGGTGATGTTTTTTTCATCTTTATCGAAGTTCCAAGAGCCCAAGTAAGGAAATCCGAGCGGATCAGTATGAGGTAAAGGTATATCTTAATAATTAGAAGCCAACCACAAAGATGTAAGTAAATGAGTGTTGAGTATGTCCCCAAAGAAATAAGATAGTTAAAAAAATGGAAAAACGCTTTAATAAGTAGAACATACAGGCGAAATAAAGGTTCAGGGCACTTTTGGACGAAATATGTTGTCGATTTCGAGAGAGGTAAAATGAGACCTCGGGTTTACGGCATTAGGTTGGCTGGATGAATCAGCTGATGGAAGTCATAGGAGGTATACCCTACAACTAAAAAAAGATCAGAGAGAGAGAGAGAGAGAGAGAGAGAGAAAGAAAGAAAGAGAGAGATTCTGATCGGAAAAATAAAATTATGACGTCAGTTGGAAAGGGCTAAAGGAATTTTTTTTTTGGGGGGGGGTGTCTGATCTTTCTTAGCCAAGTGCTGGTATAGATATAGAAACATATAATGTACTAGAATTTAAAAATGCGTACTTTTTATTAAATGGGAAGGAGAGGAATGTTACAGGAAAAAGGGCTGTCCTCTTTTCCTGTAAGTAAGAAGAACATTATATAAGTGGAAAATGAGATTAGGATAGACCGAGATTCGAACTTTGTAAGCAAGATTCAGAAATAGATTCAGAAAATGGAATGTTAAAATTTCGCATTGTTAGATTTCATATAAAATAGTTTAGATATGTTGTATTGTAAAAAGAATTTAATTGCGCATTCTTTTATGGAAATTGAATTTAAAAAAGGTCAGCTCAAAAAATAATAAACAATGCAATTTAAAAACATTGAAAAACAAGTTAGGTTCAAACATAGGTTAGTGAGAATTCTTTGTAGCAGACGTGTGTTTTGGAAATGCATGTTTAAGCCACGTGAGTCGATCACGTTTTGAGACCATACATCTGACGTCATAGCAAAAATGAATTCTCAATATAGGAGCTAGTTTCAGTCGAGGACAGGGAGACATTCGAGTCTGGATCGAACGGTCAGCAGGGTCTGTCGGAAAGAGCTGACATGATCAGAGGAGGGTCCCTTTAGAAGTGAAAGGAGAATGTTTAATCATGCAGTACGACTTTGAATTCCTTGACGTCATGATCGTTCGACCGGTCGATCTGATAATAAAGAAGTTATCATCATGTGTTTGTAAAAATGTGTCGTGTCATCAATCAAAAGGTAATGTGTGAAACATCCTTATTATGAACTTTATGTAACTCTCACAAGAATGCGCATCCCCTCTCTCTATTCTTGATAATATATGTTATAAGAGTCCACAGAACAGTAAAATGTTATAAATGCCACTTCTCTCTCACCCCCTCTCACTGTTATATATCTCTCCGCCATCTCTCTAGTCAATATGAATGCCCCCATCATATCTCCTTAAATATGACCCCAACACTATGCAACAGCTTGCGAAGAGATCAGCAGTAGCAGGAGAAGTCGAAAAGCGCATATGCAAATTAGATGCATATACGCGAGAAGAAAAAGGGGAAAAAGAGAAAAAAATGCACTACGTGCTAGGGTAGAAACAAAGTGCGTATTGGAGAAATGGGACATCGTATAAAGTCGGGAACGAGTAGGGGCCGGCTGTGGCTGGCACTTTTTCGGAGAGAGAAACAACTTCGGCGTCGAAGAAAATGAACGTGTATAGTCGAAGGCGAGAAATAGTTGGCTACGACCAGCGTGAGGTCGGAAAACCAAAGTGTACACCGGGCGAGATGGACAATGGCGAGAGACTTTTAAGTGATGTCGAGACACGAGAATACTGTAATAAAAACTTATGTTAAAAAGAGCAAAATGCCGTGCAGGATTTTTGTTTTCTTTCTGTCCTTTGTTTGTCTGTAACTGCTACGTTACATAAGTAAATATCATTCAAATGTTATTTTTGGGTAATTTACAGGTTTTATTATATGGGTAAAGTTTTCCGTTTATAAATAAAAATTTTTCAGATATGCAATTTATTGTATGCTTAGCCAGTACGACATAAAGTAAACAGGGTTGCATGACTTAATTTATTCATAAGATCCTAAGGTATGGAGAGTAGACAATGCATTGTGGATGCGTTGTCGGCAGCTCCCGTAAAAATCACTTCTCCGAATTTGTCTCTCAGTCCTCGTTTAGAAAGAGTGTTTTTTTGACAAAGGGAGAAGGAAAAACTGTATTCTAGGTCGGTATATTTTTTAACGTGAACAGTCGCTCAGATGTCGGTCTCCCTTACTTTTCCTCTCTGTCTGCCCTGCTGTAACCAAATCTGTCGACCTATTCCACAAATCCTAAAACTCTATCATGACATTTTCTCATTGACTACTGTACACTCATTAACCTTTATCCTTGAATGGTCTCTGAGGCTTGGTAAGTGGTGACTCCTTTGTAAGAAAAAAAAAAAGAAAATATCCATAAAAGTTGAAATAGTTTCCAAGAAAAAAATACGTATAATAACTTTTAATTTAAATTAGAATAAAAATTTCCAGCATGATACGTTAACCACATACGCTACCGCTCGACAACCCTCGACCATAACACACTTGCAATGGTCTTCTCTTCTTCGTACTTTCTTTCTAACCGTTCCGTCATCTCTCACATTGACGGCTGCCGAGTATTGTACAGTGGGTCACAGCTGTTGTGTTATTAACTTCCCGGAAAAAAACAGTTAGTATGCTGGTAGTTGATTATGATGATTATTGTTGTTTAGATAGAAAATGTTATCAATGCGGAAAGTGATGTTTTAGAAGAATGAATATATTTACATTAAATACTTTCCAGGAATGTAACTTAATGGATGGTAATTAGGCTTTCACTGAGAATATTATTAGGCAGTTAAAGAATTTAGCAGACCAAGAAAATATTAAATAGATTTGGGGGAAAAAGCATAGGCGATGAGGTTTGATTCTTTGGTTACGTGAGCGATAACGTAATGCATTTAAATTTACACGTCGGAAGTTAGTTAAGTCGGTCTATATCGAGGAGTTAGCAATCAAAGGTCGAGAGAGACGACTAATGAATTATGATGAGGAGTCGATAAATAAGATGTAGAACTGAAGACCAGGGTGCCCCTTTTCAATAAGGTAGCATCGGAAAATATATCCTATAAATACAAGCAAAGGATCCGTTATGTTTCCCTTTTCTCCGATGTACACCCTATAGAATTGTATTCGTCTTTTTTATTGTTGTTATATGTGAACACCACATGAACACACTTAGGCAACAAGTCAATAGTAAATAGAGTACATTCCGTACATATACACTCTGATTGGTTAGGTAACACAAGTATAAACATAAAAAAGCAGAGAGAAAAAAACAAACAGGTGACCGTGTCAGTTTTTAAACCGGTCGATAATATTCGTAAATCTAAGACTCTCTGCAAACTGTTTACAGGCCGTTGTAAACTGTATAAAAACCGACTGCCATAACTGAAATTACCTGTAAAATAACTTTTTTAAAATTTTTACATAGGCATAACCACTTATCAAGGCCCAGAGATCACTCGAGGATAAGGGTTAAGAGTGTACAGTAGTCAGTTGGACAATAAAGTAATCGTTAGTAATGGAAATTCCGTAAAAGTGCTAACAAGTGGAATGGCTCACCAAGAACTTGTTTACGTTGGACGAAGATAACCATATTGTAGTCAGCTGGAAAGCAGGAAAACGGAAGACAATTCCACAGGCGTGCAGTTCTAAGAAAGAAGCTTTGTTCATGGAATCTACGTTTAGATTTAGGCACAGATAAAGAGTGGGGGGGAACTATTGATAGTGTTTTCAGCTAGACGAGTGTTTCTTGTGACAGTTTGGCGAGGGGGGCTATAGATTAAAGCTCAGTCGAACACTTTTCATGAAAATAACGATAAAGCAGAGACAAACTCGCAACATCTCTTTTGTGAGATAGAGGTTGCAGCGAAGAGAAAAGGACATCTCATACGAGGATACGAAGTCTATTTTGAACACTATCAAGGCAGGACAAGTCCTTTCTAGCAGCTTCTGCCCAGATGTGGCAATAGGATTCTATCCTTCGGCGTACCTGCTAAATACATTGACCCATCGCCTAGTCATTTGTTTTAAATCACTACAACTCCCTGACTAACAATCCCATTTTCCTTTCTTTTGTGTACCTTGGTGAATATTGTCCTCTCTATTATTCCCCTGATAAACCTATATCGTTTCTTTTATTATATATTTTCTTTTCTTTTTTTTATTTAGCAAACACTTGTTGGATCGTCAAAAGTACGATATTAATGTATAATACGATTTTTTCCTTCTGTTTTATTTTTAAAATGCGTTGTAAAAGCGATACAAAATTGTTCGGCTCGGGTGTTTAATGTTACCTATCCTAGGACGAGTATCCCACCTTTTCGTGTAAGGTCACATAAGAGAGTTTTATATTCTTTACAGTTATGAAGAAGTTATTTAAATGGACTTATTGTTCCCCAAAACGATATGAAAAATAATTAACCGTCCATTGAATTTTGACGTTTTTCAAAACGCGACATAACGGACCGATGGACAAAACGCCCCATTTAGTTGCAACGACGCACATAAAAAAAAAACTCGGATCTTCCCATTTTTATTCGACGCAGTGGAAGGATTGCCTCTAGCATAGATCGGTGTCATACAAATAAATAAATTTACACAAATTACATCGGTTGAAATTCAATCAGAAATCGTAGATTGAGATAGCGAGATACTCATTTAAACATCAGAGAGATCACACGCCAAATTTAAATTGACAATTAGGAGGGCTTGTTTGAGAGTAGAGGAATGTTTCAAGGGATATCAGATGCTTTCCTTGGTTGGTCTGATATGTTTTACTTTTTAAAAGACAGCAGTTAAGTTACTTGTTGAATAGCAGAATTTGCACGCGAAGCCAATGGGTCACAAATTATGAAAGCCAAAATTAACACGAAAATTAGGGTTAATGAAATGGGGCGATTGCCACTCGAATATTGAAGAATATTTATGGAAGTATTAAAAGAATAGCTTGAATGAACGGAATTTGATTAATTATGGGGACGGTTAATGGGAATTATTGGTTGATATTGATTTTATAGACAACTAGGTTGTTTCTGTGGTAATGTCTTTCACAGAAAGAAAGCCTTTGAAAAAAGGACTCTAGGCATCTCCGAACCGTTGTGCAGAACGTCATCATTATACACATAATGCAATGACGTCATCATTTCGTGTGTTTGGGTCAGTTTCTATGGAAAATAATTTACGCAGAAATTTTTGAATAAATAAAATGTACAATAAAGAAATGGATAAAAATATAAGACTTACCTTTTATAAAACAAATATATTTTTAATAACGAAATACAAAGACGATTAAATTAACTTTAACCTGTACTGTTGATGCATGTATCAAAAAATGATGTCGCTTACAGACCTCCGTACTTTTTTGGAATAAAAGCGCAAATTTTGATTATCATCCCTGGCATTTTAAATAATCAAATCCAAACAAATTTTTTATTCGATTTTGCTTTTGTAATTTTTATTATCTAAAGAGTAATATAGTCTATTATATGAATATATTTTTTATTATTGGAAACCTACTATATAAAAAATCTGTTTAAACTTAATACTAAGTAATATTTGAATTTAATATAATTTAAAGCTTTTTATAAATAATTATAAAATGTACCTTTTGTAAAACAAATAGATTTTTAATAACGAACTACAGAGACGATTAAATTAAGTTTAACCTGGTCTGTTGATACATGTATCAAAAGATGATGTCGCTTACAGACCTCCGTACTATTTTGGTTTACAAACCCGCAAAGTTTGATTATCATCCCTGCCATTTTAAATAATCAAATCCAAAGGAATATTTTTAGTCGATTTTGCTTTTGTAACTTTTTATTATCTAAAGAGTCATATAGTCTAATTTATGAATTATATTTTATTATTGAAAACTTGCTATATAAAAAAATCTGTTTAAACTTCATATGTAATATTTGAATTGTATATCATTTAAAACTTTTTAAAAATACTTATTTTTAGAATTGTTTTTTGTTGTAATTCAAAAATTATATTACTAAGAAAAAAATCAAGAAAAATTCTTTATTATATTTTTATTAACAGAATAATATTTATATAATAATATTGATTTTATGTCCAATTCTATTTACAACGTTAAGGTAAGCGAAGAAAATGCCGGCAATCAATCTACGAACGATTAATGCAACAGTAAACGTAGTCACTAGTTTTATCTTCTCTCTGCCAACCTTTCGAACCAAAGGTTTTCAAGTCCTTCGTCACACCTCCATGCTGGTCTATCTTCGGCAAGCTCCTCCCACACATTCACATCGATGCCAAGAGCGATCAGATCCCGTTTGGCCACGTCTTTAAAGAGCAGCACCAAGCGACCGCGGCTTCTTGTTCCACTTGCCAGTTCGCTGTAGAGGATATACTTAGGGGGACGGCCATCGAGCATTCAGCGCAGGTGTCCAAGCCAACTTGATCATCGGATCTTGAGTGTCTGGAACAAGGAGCGGCTGCCGGCACGTCTTAGCACCTCTTTGTTGGTGCTTCTATCCCACCGATTGATGCCCATGATATGTCGCAAGCATCGGAAATGGTAGACGTTCAGTCTTTTCTCGTGACGAGCATACGTGGGCCAAGTCTCTGCTCCATACAGTAGGGTACTCAGAATACCGCATTCGTAGATGCGGCATTTTGTGCGAGGAGTGGGGTATTTATTGAACCATGTTCTTTCACGTAGTCGGTTGAAAGTAGACGCGGCTCTACCTATGCGCGTTTGTAGCTCCTGTTCAATGGATACTCCCTTGTTGATGTTGGATCCAGATACGCAAAGTTCTCGACAGTTTCTAGTTCGTGGCTATTGATGGTGATTGGTAATGTGTCACCCTGGTGCATCACAACTGTCTTCTTCACACTGATTACCAGTGCGAACTCCGCGCAAGCAGCGCTCAATTTGTCAAACAGCCGCTGGAGTCCACTTGCCGGGTGTGAGACCAATGCAGCATCGTCTGCAAACAGCAACTCAAGTATTAGGACTTTTCGAATCTTGGTGTTGGGGCGTAGGCAAGCTAAGTAAAAAGTTCTCCATCAGAACGAGTATGAATGAATACACTATCTTCGTCCTCGTGATTTCTAAAAGCGTGGTGCAGAAGAACTGAGAAGATGCCAAACAGTGTGGGAGCCCACACCCAACGTTGCTTGACTCCACTGCACACGGAGAAGTTGTCAGACATGTCACCTTCGAAGAAGACTGCGGCTGTCATGTTGTCATGGAGCGATCTTATCAAACTAAGAAGAGTTGGTGGACAGCCCAACTTTTGTAGGATGACAAACAGATCATCTCTACTGACCATGTCAAAAGCTTTCGTGAGGTCCACAAATGCGATATGGAGAGGTCTACGTTGTTCTCTGCATTTTCCCTGGATTTGACGCACTGAAAATATCATGTCCGTGGTTGAGCGCCCACTGCGGTGACACTGAGTAAAGATATACCACGGTAGTTATTGCAATCTCCTTTGTCTCCTTTCTTGAATAAAGTGACAATTTTAGCATCTTTCATAGCTGTTGGAAATTTTCCGTTGCGCCAACTGGTGCAGAGGAGGTCGTACAAGTGAGGGAGCAGGAACTTATTGGACTTGAGCAGGTCTGCTGAAATCTTGTCGGTACCTCGGGCCTTCCCTACATTCGTGTGTTGGAGAGCTACTTCGAGTTCTGACATAGTTGGAATGTTGTCCAGTTTGACTAGGGTGTCGAAGTTCGGAGTGGAATTTAAAGCTGTGACTGGGATGTTGCGCGGTTCACCATATAGTACAGAGTAGTGCTCCACTCAGCGTTCAACTGCTTCGTAGGATCAGTGATGAGCTCCCCTGTAGTAGATTTTAAAGGGCAAACTTTCTTTGTACTCGGTCCAGTTGCCTTGCGGAGTCCACGGTACATCACACGTAGTTTACCGCAGTCAGCAGCAGTCTGGATTTCGTCGCAGAGGTTGTTCCAGTAGTTGTTTGCACAGTACCGAGCAGCTTTCTTGAAGTTTCTGCGAGCCTCGGTCAGCTTGGACAGGGTGCTGCGTGTCGGCCTGTTCACATAGGAGTGGTAGGTTCTTGATAATTTGGCAGAACCGATGTCTCTTTCTCTACACAATGCAAGATCCAATTGGTGCCAATGTTTGGAACGAGGGTGTCTCCAAGAGACACGATGACACATTTTCTGTTTGAACCAGGTGTTTTCAATGCAGAGTCCTTGTTGATAACAGAGCTCCAGAGCCGGTAGAACCCAAGGAAAGACAAAGTCGATACGTTGGTACCGACTCTGGCTGCAGGAGATGGGCGTTAGCTCATAAGAAGCTCATCCGATCTTTGATAGGTCTTGTTTTGGATCCTGCTGGGTGTCCATATCCTCCTCATCCAGGTTACCCCGGGCGGGGGAGCCGGTTTAGTCCCCGACGACCCGACCATGAGGCAGCTAGCACTGGATATATATATGATTTAAATTATCAATCACATTACTGAATATTGAATTAGCTCTAGGATATTTACCTATCGAGCTTATTATATTATATATCTAAATTACAGCGAGCACTTTTTCTTTTCCTGTATTTTAATTAAATCAGTAATTTTACTATTAGATTACAATACACTCTGCTCTTTAGACTATTGTTCTAATCTCCTTTATATATATATATATATATATATATATATATATATATATATATATATATAACTATTTTTTAATTATTGAATCTTTTCAGCTTTGAAAAATGTTGAAATTTTATCGACCTTTCTAGTTTTCATAACATGAAATATGGGGAGGGGTCAAACATCTAAAAACATCCTTTAATATATTTAATGAAACCTACGTTTATTATGTAAGGTTATTTAATAATGAATAAATAGCGAACATTTCAGGAAAATATGATTATTTTTTTATTTTTGCTAGATTTTTAAAGCATGGATGTGTCAACGGCTTAAAAAACGTCTCTTAATAGGAACGTTGTTTTAAAGCGTCGATAATGTAAACACGATTTTTATCTCGCATTTTCATTATTTTTGTATGCTTTAAAAAATGTAAAAAAAATATTAGCAGTTTGTTTGAAGCTTCCTCTTTTGAATGGAAAAAAATTAGGATAATAATATTAAATTAAATTACAGTTACATCGTGTAACATACAGGGGGCTTAAAACTGTGGCGCGCGATGGAGGTATCTGAAGGACGCTGTATATTGAAATTCTGCCTTATAAAACTAATATAGCGGATGATATAAAGGTTTTTAAGGAGTTTGTATACTGGACGTTGTACAATAAAGAATGATAGACTGGAGTTCCGTCGGGCATTTTTCAGATAAAGAACTATAGAATAGAGAGAGATTAGCAACGCCACATCTGCGAGAAGGCTCTATAAAGAATGATAAATCGAAACCTATTAGATTTGTACGTAAATTTTGTATTCTGTTAAGGCAAGAACTCTAACCTGCATCTTCTCATATATGGCAGGTGTGGTGGTCTGGGTATGAAAATTGTGATAAATTCCACTAGATAATTATGAACAAACCAAAAAGGTGATAGTTTTTTGTTAAATCCGGGAAATTATTAGTCTTAATATTTTTTAATCCATCCCTATTGGTCCAGATACCAGCTTTATAAGATGGAGTTTAAGGTAACAAACGGATATTGATCCGTGTCTTGTAAATCACTGAAGTACGGCACATTCGCGTTTACACACCGATTCTCGCCAGATCGCCGAGGTTAAGCAACGTTGAGCCGAGCCAGCAGCAGCTTGGTGACCATTTAGGAAGGCGAGGCGCTGTATGTGCTGAGGAGTAAAATGCAAGTATTCAGCTAGCGACAAAATTTAAATTACACTACAAACTCGTGTAATGAGTTCAATCTCGGCTACGGCTGCACTGGATGGATGGAAACCACTGAGAACTAATACGGGGAGGAAAGGCAAACTACTAGAAATGCCGTTCGATCTTATAGAGATGAGTTCGTCCCAATCAGAAAACAAAATATTGCACCTGTATTTTATTCTGAATTCCCAAAATGGACAAGTAATGGAATAGAAGCTCATTTGTTTTGCAAGCTCACAATAAACATCCAAGATTGAAGAACATGAAGGCAAATCAGAAAACCATTAACAAGTTTTTATTACATAGTTAATAAATGAAAGTCAATGTAAGTTTTATATTTCTACGAGTAGTTGTTAAATACTTTTCAGATTAAAAAAAAAATTATTGTACATTTCGTACATTAATCTTAGTTTATTTTTAAACAGGTCATATACGTGTCACGTTGGTGCAGTGGTAACGTCACCAGCTTTGAATGTTAAAGTTTTGCTTTCGGTTTCGATCTAGCTTATGGCACCCAAACACTTTTTTTACTTTTGGAATCATGACTCTTTAATAATATATATGGAATCTAGACGAATTAAAATGTCGTATTCAAGCGTATTTTACGACCGGGCAAAGCCGGATGTCACCTCTCGATATTTTTTCATAAATATTTAATAGTTCTTTGGTGGTTATGGTGGTGGAGGAATGTTCAACTTTGTACGGAAACTTCGGTGCATATATATCACATGCCATTTAATTATTTGAAAATATAATTGTGAGTATTTTTCGATTCTTTTTAATGTTTTTTTTTAATATTATCATTTTACATACTGCTTTATAAAGCAAAAATACAGTTTTATTAATTTTTGAAACTACATTGAGAAAACATTTTATTCGCTCAGTAATAAATTATATAAAATATATTCAGTTTACGTGCACATGCAATTACCAAACAAAGTTTTAGGAGGAATTTACCTTTGCACAAGTGCACTCATACGTGCAAACATTAACAAAAAATTTATACACAACAACATAAGAAAAATAATCTTAGCAATTCAATTAGCTTAAAATCTGTTTACACCTAAGGCAACGCCTTGAAAAATATTCTGCTAGTATATATCTACAAGAACTCTGTTCGTTTTTCTGTTTTTATTCGCACGTTATATTATTTAAACACCCGGTTTCGTTCATTGCTATAGTCCTCTTATATTCACACACACACACACAAACACACACACACACAAACACACACACACACACACACACACATATATATATATATATATATATATATGTATATAGTGACAGAAGAAGTGTGAGTGTGGAAAAAGAAATAAGAAGAAAGAGAAACATAGAAATGGCTTGTGCTGCCTAACACATCTAATCGATCTTGCTTTATAATTTGTATTGACAACCTTGAATGAAAAGCTGGAAATCGCACTTATAGAAGATATCTCTTTCGTGTAGTATTTCTTTTTAGAAACTCTACTAAACACAAGGCCGTAGAATTAAAAAAAAAATGCTCGATACAGTTTCCATTTATTTTGAAAGTGTGATTCTCTGAATTATTGAAACAGAAAGTACGACTCACGCGCACCGATTAGCCAATGAAACGATAAGAGTATAAAGAGGTAATGTACCACAAAAAAAAAAACATAAATATTTTCCTATTCATCAATATGTTTGGATATTGAAGCAAAACTGAGACATGACAGTTTTCTTTTCTAAATATTTAATTAGACATGAAAATGTTGGTCGATCGTAACGAACATTCAAGTAACAATGTCATCGATTTCTTACGAATATATTTCTTCGATCACGAGAAGCATCGTCAAAAGAATTTCGCCTTTAGAATATTTTCTTATGTTTAGAAAATAGTCGGAGGCAAAATTCTTTCGGGGAATACATTGTACTGTAAAGACATACATGCGTGAAAAAATATAAATTGTGTTATTTCGGTGTTGATATGCTCGCTCTGTTTGACCACACTGATGAAATGTATGTAATGAAACATCTGTCTTTTATATATATATATATATATATATATATATATATATATATATATATATATATATATATATATATATATATATGTGTGTGTGGGGGGTGGATGTGTGGGTATATATATATATATATATATATATATATATATATATATATATATATATATACTAGCATTTCAGCCTGGCGTTGCCTGGGTGTTTAGAGGTGTATGTTGAGCAAAAAAAAAAAAAAAAAACGGCCGATTTTTTTAACCTTGACCCCTATTATGAGCACTTAACATGTATTGTTTTGGGCTCAAATAAAGTTATTAAGTTAGATCCATGTCCACGGAACCTATATCTAAAATTTCAAGTTTTTATACCCAAAATTGTCGGAGGAGTTTGGTAGAGTTCTTAATGGTCAACTCGTTGAACCAAACTGGCCGAAAACGGATTACAAAGATTGTCCCTAATCTCAGTATTCTGTATATCAAGTTTCGAGGCTGTAGACTGAAAAGTGACAGAGCTATTGCGTCGGAAAATGTACACAGACACACACACACAGACACACCCACGTTCACTTTTATACATATAATAGATATATATGGATTCTCCCGTCGATACGACGTATGAGGTTCAAAAAACCCACATTTTAAAATTTGTTTATGTTTTTTCCTCTGATGACTTTTCAGTCCAGCAACAGACCTGCAAACAAGGTCGCATATAAAACATGAGTATGGATTATCAGTTGTTTATAACGGTGCCGTCGCCAATCGTTTTGCTCTTTTTCTGTTTTCTCTCAACTTACTTAGGTTATCAGATTGAATTTTTCGAATTCCTTCAAAACACCGCGATCTCCATTCCTTACAATCACTGCTTTTAACTTATTCCTGTACCTAAACCAAGCTCGCCCAACATTTCTTTTCCCATCTGCTAGCGGACTGCACATCACAATTTTTGGTATTCTGTTATTAGGCATCCTCAAGACGTGACCAGTCCACCGCAACTGTAACTGGATATGGAATGGTTCGATACCAAATATTTTGCATTTTGTAAGTAATTTAGCACTTGTCGCGTGAGTAAGGCCAGAAATCAAGCGTAGATGGCTTTTATGAAATCCGTCTAACTGATTTCTAAGAGCCGTACGGAGGATAGAGAGAAGAACAGTACGATAAACAATTTTCGTGCCAAGTCGGGTACCCCTTCCATCCCACAAACAGGGACCAAAGCTTCCAAAGGTACAGGTAGCCTTAGCAATCCTGTGAACAATTCCATCATCAAGGGATCCACTATGAATAACGATATCGTCTATCCAAATTTTGTGTGCTGCCAAGGTAAGGAAACGACTTAATATAAATTATATCAAGATCACCCATTTTCAGTTTATGCTCGGGGAATCTATGCTCAGGTGGATGTTGTGTGCGCCTCCAGCTTTCTTTAGAGTAGGGGAAGGCTGCTGTGCTACCTCAGTCTTTTTTTATACCTATTGCCAGTCCAAAGGCCATACATGCAGCTGAAAAGCGATCGAGGAAAGCCTGAGCTTCTGAATTAGACGTAACGTATAACTACCGCTTGAGAGAGATTGGAAAGCCCTCTAAAAAAGAAAAAAATATATAAATGGGTGCCTCAAGAATGAACAACAACGCAACAAGAACGTCCTGTTTCTCGACTGGGTTGTAACTTGGAATGAAAAGTGGGTTATTTACAAGAGCTCAGTATTTAGATGTCGACGAAGCGCTCCACCATATTTCCCGAAGTTAGATTGCACCCAAAGAAGGTCATGTTCACTGTTTGGCAGTCTATGCCCAGTCTCATTCATTATAGTTTTCCATTGCAGGCGAAACAATTACGGCGGAGAAGTAATATCAACAATGAAATGCATCAGAAACTTCGACAACATCACCCAGCAATAATCACCGGAAATTACCCAGCTCTCCTCCACAACAATGACTAACCACACTTTGCTAAATCGACCGTGCAGAAGTTGAACGAATTGGAATACTAAACTTTCTGTCATCCGCCATACTCTCCTGACCTCTCACCTACCGACTACGATTTTTTTCAACCATCTGGACAACTTTCTGCCTGAGAAATGTTTCAAAAACCTAAGCGATATCAAAAACGCTTTCTGCGACTTTCTCATTATCAGAACGCAAGTGTTTTTTTTCCGTTACTAGCATAAATGCGTTGGCAAAAGTGTGTAAATTATGATGGTGCTTATTTCGATCAATAAATTTTTGTTTTAACCGAGATATATTCATCTGAATCTAAGTTATAAACTTGTCAACCTGATAATACATACTATTATTTAAGGTCAACGATATCGTTAAATTGAGAAGTGTTGACAAATCTGCATGCTCACATTTTATCACAAGTGTTGAATATGCATAAACATAATGTGTATTAACAGATGAATCTAGTGATTACAAATATTTATTCAGTTAAAAACATTGTTGGAATCATGTATTTATAAATACATAGCAGTGGTGATAAGTTGTCAGCAACAACCAAAGAATTAATAAGAAACTTGATGATTTTTTTTTTCTTAATTAATGGCGTAGTGTCAAGATTTGGTGTCAAACTTCGTTATGCTAAGAATAATCTATCAAATCATTATCAGTCAATTTTGTCCTCCAATTTGATTTAGTGTGTTTCAATTAAAAAAACAAAAAGTTTTTATATTGATAAATACTTCTAAACCAAGATGTTATCTTTTTGCCTGTCTCACTAATTTGAAAGATTTTTACTTGGAAAAATATATTTTGAGTTATAACCAAATAATGTAATATATTTGTAATTAAATGTTATTCTTATTGGGTCATCACACTGCATTTCAATCAATTCCAATTGGAAACTACTTGAAACTGTCTCGATCTACACATCAAATGATGCGACAAACAATTTGAAATCATTTGGATGCAAACAAAAGTCAACTGGATTACATTCACAAATAGCACTAATGGGAAACGAGCATGACGATTAATCGGAATCGGAATCAAGAATTGAAAAAATCGGAGCTTTTGCCAAAATCGATTCCTAAAATTATCTTTTTTTATTGATTTGAATTTAAGAAAAGTCTTCCACTCCTTGTAGTAATAATAAAATAATTAATATTTACTGATTTAAACTTCCAGTAAGACTAAAATCTCTAGATCAATCCCTTACAAGTTTATTAATTACGTCTGAGAAAATATATGTATGACGTAACCGTTTTAAGGAGCGATACTGCTCCCCGTTGGGGAGGTTACATCCCCTTAAACTCCGAGTAAAACGGGTAAATATGCTGAGATTGTCCGCTAAACGTTAATCGAATCCCGGACAGTGGCAGGTGACCTATAAAAAGGGAGAGTTTATTGTGTTTGATAAAAATATAGACAGATCTTTTTATAGTTTGGGACGATAACAGAAATAGATATTTTTTATTGTTTAAAACAATGTCAGGAAATGTCAGAATAAGGAACGATGACATTCGTCTGGCCTGAGGAACCCCGGCTCAGATTTTCTGGGTTTCTGAGTGTAGGAGATTGACAGGGTTTGATCCCTTTGGGTCGTGTGAAAGAGATCTAATTTTTGGTCTAAGATTTACAAAACAATGGACGTATTGCTGAAATGTACACACGCAAAAACGGATCTGGAGATTTCCCAGAATGCATGGTGGATCCTGGTTGGTTTAGCAGATCGCCAGACCCACCCCGTTACCTTAATATAAGAGCAGGTGTTATATATTTGTTTACATTTGAGGAGATGATATATTAAAACGTGTCATGTGTTATCTAGTGGATGTAAGATAGTGTTCTTTTAACAGACAGATTATAAACGTATAAATCGTATGTATGTTGTTTAGTCAGGAGGACATGATATTGACGTGTAAACTGACTGAGTCACACGGGATAATTTTACTGTTCATATGTAAGAAGAATAATGTATACTTCATACCTTTTTTCTTGAAGAGTTCTTCTGTATCTTCCCGCTGCTCCGTGACGAACCATGAAGCGATCAGCACCATCCAATTGAGACATCTGTTCTTATTTGCAAAACCATTAAAACAACTCTTTATATTTTTATAATATAAATTTATTAAAGTTGTCTCAAATGGTTTTCACAGGATCTGCAGTTCGTCTACATGTTCTATTCCTATAGCTCGCTCCCTAGCTGTCTGTCAACCCCTGTCTAGACGTCTGTCCGCTCTGGTGGTCAATCCTCAACTCTCTGAATCTCTCCAAATCTAACTACATCACGTGTTCTCTTACGTCACCTAATTACGTGTCTCAGACCAACCTAATGTCCACAACTAGTTATTTGTTTATTCAAAACCACAAAATAATGTTTACATCTATTTTCTATTTTCACATTCACACGTCAATAATTTCTTCCCCAATTTAATTGTTTATTCTTCTAATTATAATAACTGATCCAGCGACCGTCCGTCGCTCAAATAAATTAATAAGTATACAATAACAATAATAATGTTTTGACTATTTACCCCGCTTGCCACAGTTAATAGATACTACACTATGATCACAGCCTAAAGGGTGATAACATTACACGGCTACTCGGGTCGAAAGAGACAGATTGAAGCCAAATCTCAAGTGAAACACACGCTCCCGAAGGACCACACACACACACACACACACACACACACACACACACACACACACACACACACACACACACACACCATCCATCCATCCTAACCGCCATCGAGAGAACGAAGAATAAGACTTTGGGAAAATCTTGAGATTCTCTTTTGTAATCGAACGTAACGTTGTATATATGTAAAGCTAACTTTCATGAAATTAATTTTTTTTTTTCGTAGTTAGAAAATTCGAGTCGGCCTTTCTTTTCCGGCGCTCATCCCAAGCTTTTTTTTTTTTTTGCTTTTCAGCAGAAATCAACACGAAGCTGAGACGCTAAGAATCCATGTGAAGGACTCTCGGTATACTGAACGATCACGACCAAAGCCAGACGCCAATTGCTTACCTGAACGGGAAGACCTGTCACATATGCACATTCAACATGTATTGTTACAGTAATCAGGACAAAATAAGACTTTTACAGTTAAATATTTAGAGATTTAAAAAAAATAGGAATCGGAATCATAATTGTATCGGAATCAGAAGTTTAGTACGGAATCGGTAATTGTATCGGAATTGAGAAAATATTGGAATCGTCCGACCACTATAACTTCTTACATCACATTTTTACAAAGCCAATAATATTATTATACATCTTATTTATAAGCTGTGTTTTACCGCAAAGTAACACATGTTAATGATTCAAGTCAGTTACTATTTCCTCAATTAATACTAGATTTGCGAATTAATAAAGATGTCCAAAATGTTAACTATCTATATATTTACTTTTAAGAAACATCGTCAGATATTTGTGCAATTGTTTCCACATCCATCATCAGTTTAGTTAGCGTACAGCACAAAAAATATGCAACCACCATATATAATCTGTGTTTAAAGCAATGCAAATATTTTAGTTCAATTCACGAAATAGGATGAGATTCGCAGTTGTTACAACTGCATCTACAAAGGTTTTAAACTTCGAGGATGGCACACAGTGTGTCTTGATTGAGAAGGAAATGGATTTTTACAAATTTATGGTTAATTCCTAGGCTTATGGGGTCGCTGTTGTAGGAATGAAATAGAAAGCCCAATGACAATCTTTGTCTTTTGAAGCTGTTTGTCACCGGTTACTCATTTAAATCGACGCTTAGTTTTTGCTTTATGTTTATTTATTTCATTTGTAAGCAAAAATATAAATGATTGGGTATTGATCGTATCGTGAGCTCAAATATTCAAATTCTCTTAGGTAGATCAGAAGAAAATAACAGCAGAAATTTTGATGAATTTAAAAGTCTCTTCTCTCAAATTTAAAATAGAGTCATTGGTAAGCAGATTGCGGGCCAGTCAAAATGTCTTGCGAACCGGATGCGGATCGCGGAGCATAAAGTTAACGACTCTCGATATAGAGAGTTCTTTTTACTAACAGTCTGATACGTTCACAATTTTGGATGTTTTAAATTTATAGCAAGTTACGTCATCCTACGCGATATTTAAATCATTATACATATATATATATATATATATATATGTATATATACACACGCACACACACATATATATATATATACATACGCATATATATATACGTATATCATATACATATGTATATATAGTCATCCACATACAGTATTGTTTCGCTGTATCACAGCTCATCAGTGTGGCGATGAAGGCAACTATCTCAAGCCAGGATCGAAACTCGACCGCCTCTATGACAGTCAAGGCTTCGAACCATTACGCTATTAAAAAGTACGTACACATACACACACACACGCACACACACACACACATATATATATATATATATATATATATGTGTGTGTGTGTGTGTGTGTGTGTTTGTATATTCTTTTTGAATAGATATTCAATGGATGTATTCATGCATATGGTATATGATAAACATTTGATGATAGCTAAACACTAAACTTTGTTATAACCAGAAACAGGACTCTACTAACAATAGCACATCTGGAGATGTGAACATATCTAGTTTTCACTACATTGAACGATAACAATAAAATTGGAAAGCATTTCCGGTAGATAATCGACAAATATCTCTCATTAAATTACTGACTGAAAAAAATTAGCAATGCTAAATATTAAATAACAACACACTTAAATCAAATTATTGGTGCATACACAACCACAGAGAAAACCATGAAATACGACAACAAAAAACACAAAAAAAACAAAGTAACAACAACAAAAACAACAACAACAACAACAACAACAATAATAATAGTAATAATAATAATAATAATAATAATAATAATAATAATAATAATAATAATAATCATGCAGTGAAAATGGTACCATGCTGTTTCGGAAAGGGGCGATGGAGAGTGATAATGTTAAATTATTATGAGCTATGAATATCTAAAGTGATAATGAGATCGAAGGTAAATAAAGCAGATTCAGTCTTAATAGAAAGAAACAAACACAAGACAATGATCAATGCTATAGTTTCGCCAACTGATGTGAATGTGGATTGATTGGTTGTTTGTTTTACGGCATATCAAACCCTTTTCAGGTTATTTAATGCCGAATCCGTGATGTTGAAGAAAATATCTTTAATACAATATATATTTTTTTCAAGTGGGTTTCTATTTAATCAATAGTTGGGATCCTAACAGGCACTACCTCTGCAGGTTAGAGTGGACCTAGGAGCAATGTGGCTTGCTCCACACTCCCCAAAGCCCGCAAGCTGGGGCCTCACCATCGAATATAGCTTAAGGCCTCACCAAGCTGAAGGTCATATCCAGTTCCGATATGAATATGGAGGAAAAAGAAAAAGAGAAGAGTTGCAAAGGGAGATAAAAAGTTGTGGAAGTTTAAGAAGGTATAAGTTGTACCTATTGTGATGGTAATCCATGGGAGTGTGACAAAAGAATTGTACACGTGGATGGAGAAAATTGGGATCCATTGCAATGTTGGAGTACTTCAAAAGACTGCGTTGTTAGAAACCGCTAGAAACCTGCGGAAAGTGATGTAAGCCTGAGAAAAAAGATACTGATAGCCTATGTTCATTTTTCATGATACGCCTATCTGTATATAGTCGGTATTACCAACAGCTAGACACAAAATGCAAATAAAAAAATATATTTTTTTAAAATTCAATTTTCACCCCAAACAAGGCACAGTGCCACTTTGAAGCAGGGGGTTACTATCATGGACTTAATTAGCAGGGCCATTATGAAGGGAGATGAGTAGAAAGATGTTTGTTCACATTACACTTGAACTTCTGCATATCAGTACAGTTGGGAAAGCAGAATCCCGGAAGGGAGTTCCAAAGTCTTGCAGTTCTGGGGAAGAAACCATTGGAGTAAAAGGCTTTCTTGCGCCTAGGGATCTCTACTGTAAAGGGATAAGACTTACTAGCTTGTCGGTTTTGTCGGGGGTAGTTACGTCGGGGAGGTACAAGTGTTTTCAGTTCGTCAGAGCATTCACCATTAAAGTATTTGTAGAACAGGCAGAGGGATGCAACATCTCGTCGATGGGATAGAGGCTAAAGCCTAGATGACAGTTCAGGACCCATCAGGTTGGCGACTCTCTTTTGAACCCTGTCCAGGAGCGAGAGACAAGCAGCAGATGCACCAGTCCAAATGTGACAACAGTACTCCATACATGGGCGAATGGTGGCCTTATAGAGGTACAGGATACTGTCAGGCGTAAGTAGTTTTCTAGCACCGTAGAGGGAGCCAACCTTCCTTGCAGCAGCCTTGGCAATGCTCTCAATGTATCTATTCCAGTTCATATTCCCTGTAAACGTTAGGTCGAGGAGTTTAAAAGAAGTACTTTCCGGCAATGTGCTCTTGGCCATTGCTATTGGTGGTAGAGAAGGTTAAAGATAAAACATACAACAACAATGGACATGGGACGTTTCGACTCGGTTCATCGCATCCAAAACGAAAAGTGCTTAACAAATAGCGTTCGATATTAAGCGAAAATACTGAGTTAAAAAACAAAAAAAACCCCAAAAAATTCACGTAACAACAAAATCTTCTAGGACTTCGGGACCTGGAGACTGGTCCAGAACGCAATATCCCTCTACCAAACTTCACAAAGAAGACTCTAAAATTCCTCCCGAGTGCCGTTTCTGCAATGACCACGAAATTGAAACGACTGAGCACGCTTTTTTTTCAATTGCAGCTTACTTCGGGGACTCATGGAGTATGTCCAAGAGGTAACGGCTCGCATCGATGCCGAGCGCCCGCTTTTTCTTGACACTTGAAGTTTGTTTATTTATGTGATGCTTATAATTACAGTATGCACACCTGTGGCTTTGTATGTAAGGTGTTGTTATCAATACTTAAAGACCACTCGGGTTCATGAGTTTGCTACTTTTACGATGCGTCGACAGGTTGTAAACCAAGGGTAAAACTGGGAATCATTGCTTATTTAAGTAGATAGATACACATACATTTTTATATTATATTTGATATTGACAATATTGTAGTCAGCTTGGAAACATCCTATGATATTGTATTCCACAAACTGGCAACTCCTAAAATAACTTTGCTCAAAGAATTTACATCATTTTTTTATGGGTGCGTTTTTTTTTTTGTTATGATATGTTAAAAGAGAGTGAACATAGTTTTAAGACCAATCATGAAATTAGCAACCTCTTTTCCGTGCAAAAATGGCCGTAGAGAAGACTAAAAATCTCCTACTACAATTTAACATTGCTTATTTACTCTGTCAAAACAGAGAATTATGCGTCGAGCGTCAACGTCTTAGCGTAAGCAAAAGTACTTTAGTACATGACGTATTTGACTTTTATAGAAGTCGGTGATTATGCCAAGGGTGAGATATTTTCTGAGCTGCTATAATAACATCACCATTCTTTCCAACAAACTTTAGCAAAATAGTTGACGTTAGTATTCTATTTACATTCAAAGAAAAAAATCAGACTTACCAAAGTAATGGTCTTCTTCAAAAAGAGAGAAATTCTTTTCAGTTCGATGAAAGTCAAAATCATAGCGTTTGTGTTGAAAGTAACCAATGTTGCTTTTCGATGTATTAAAAACAAAGCAACAATTTTCCTCATTGCGCAACATGCTACAAATCTGAAGAAAGTAAATAAAAAAGACCTTGCTCATTAATGTTCTTCGAAGTGTTGCCATAGATTGATTGTGTCATCTGCATATATATTAATGAATGATTTAGAATTTGATTTCAAAGATAATTAAAAAAAATAAAGACTCCATATAAATGAAGTGCTGTGCGTAATTGCTACATGAAAACTTTTGACGATCCTGAGGAATGGATCTGCATGTCATGTCAAAGTAAAATTTAATAATGGAATCATCGATACAGTCTGGCGGGTTAATGCGTTTTTCACACAGAAAGAATGGCTCCGGGGTTTGGTATGTTGTGAATATCTTTCCACCTGCGGAAGTTTGAACCACAAACGCCTAATATTAGAAAACAATACCTCATAGTAGAGATCTACGTTAGAAAGTTAAAACATTTGATTTTAACTTATCGTTTATTCTAGAACATTTTTGGAGAGGGAAAGTTGTGAATGAAATGGGTAGATTGGGTTAACGACGAAACACAGCAAGGAGTAAGAAGATTATCTTTGTAAACTATTGAAAAAAGAAAAGTCGTAGCAGTTCTCACCAATATAGTATTGAGATGTCCCACGGAAAACCATAGTATGGTTCAAACTCAATTAACTAAATGCCAGTACAGCAGTCCATAGTAGTTTGCTCTTGTTGTTAAAACTGCTTCATATGGAGTCATTCAAACATTATGTATCAAACAGGTAGTGTCAGCCTAAATTAAACGCTCGTATTATTTGGATTCTCGACTACTGTTTTCATCTTCATTTTCAAAACGTTTCGGTTGATGTAACCTCCGATCTTCTTCATATGTATCTTGTCAAACTTAGGAATGTGTCGAACCCGGCAATTTTGATGGGATTTGGAATCGAACCCTTTATTTAATTCACGGGGGTAGCATGCTCTCGTTCCGTCAGCCTGGACTGGATAGAGGTTCTAAGTAATTCGCAAATGTATTTTTTCGTCGCCCACACCGACAATTAGACCTTCAATCTTCAAGTGAATATCATTTTAAACATTTGATTTTGCCAATTGCTCCAACCATTATGCCACGAGTTCCACAAGATGCGCCTGAAGAATGGCGGAGTTTACATCGACTGAAATATTGTGACAATGAAGTGCAAGATGAGAACAATAGTCCGAAAAATCCAAATAATATGAATAAGCAACCCTCATCTCAAATATTTAGAAACGTAGATAAAACGTTTTCGTAATGAGTAAGATTGGTGGAAAAATATACTAGGTTTCCGAAATAAATATTGATAAATTATATTATTAGAATTATTAGGACTACTCTCTATCGTCCTGGGTGTAATTCACACAATGTTTCGGCTGATGTAACCCCCGACTTTCGTCAGATCTATCTCGTAAAACATGGGATTCTCTTTAACGAATTTAGGCATATATTAGTAATTTCGCAAGGACCGGCTGCGTAACAGATAAGTTGCTAAACGATAATAACTTCTCAGTCACAGTTTGCTGGACACTGAAGGCTCTATTCTAAATGCGGGTGATAATTTTAATAAGGCTACCAATTAATTAAGATTTCTGCGAGGTCCTGAATGTCAGAACGATAGCAAATAAACTTTCGTAAATTAAATGAAAAGTTCAGTTCGAAATATCGCACACAGTACCGAGCTTAATAGAAAGATTCCCGAGATCAACAAGATACACTTAGAGTAGATCGAAGACTATATCGGCCGAGGCGTTGTAAAAATCAAACCCAATATGCATAAATTACCTGAAATAATGCATATAATACAGATATAAACTAAAGAAAAGTTTCTAAAATCATCTTCATATGCGGATAACACAACTAACTACTGATTATTTTATACTAGTTTATTTTCTCTTTTAAAAAAAAACGTCGCTTTTCGAAAGTGAGAAATAAGGACAGAGTAAAAGAAGTGGTGATTACAAAGCTGTCGGGCGTACACGCACGATGCATTTTCCACTCTCCAGCAGCAGAGTGTACAGATGTAAGAGTGTGGTTCAATTGTACAACACGCAAATCTAAAAGCCTTGATTTCCGGATCAGAAAAAAAAAATAAAAGCACAGCGTATATTTTAATTCTCTTATATGGATGATATAACAATGTATTCATGTCCATTTCCGTGAGTGGTGTATTTCAGTGCCTGGATATTATGTCAGGGATTTCTTCGCCTCGCTTTGTGAAAATATAAATTAAATACAACTATTGAAAAAACAATTTTCTACAAAAGCTGGAAAGTAGTTTTCCTCATCCTGAAATCACAGTGAGAAAGAGAGAGGTAGATAGATAGAGAGAAAGAGAGAGAGAAGAAGAGAAAGAGAGAGAAATAGAGCGAAATAGAGATAAAATGTGTTTGTCTGATATCTGAAACTACTATATCGTGATGGGTAAATCAGGGTGGCTCCAGCTAGCGAAATATTTCGGGGTAGAATTTTGTTATCTTAATTCTGCGCCACAAGATCCTGATTTAGATAATGCCGGGAGAAATGGAGAGAGAGAGAGAGAGAGAGAGAGAGAGAGATACAGAGACAGAGAGAGAGACAGAGACAGAGAGAGACAGAGAGAATAAAAGAAAAAGACTGAGGATAAGAAAAGGGAGATAGAGGTCTATATATTTATTTATTCATAACTAAGAGTGCGCGCCTTATTTATGACCCTTCCAAGATGAGAAATTATGACATAAGTGTCAGAAAATGGGTTTGAGGAGACAGCACTCTAAGGGAAGCGTACTCTTGCCTTTAAAAATTATATGAGTATCCGCGACTCAGCAATCCCCGGTAGCGGCGCATCGGGCGATCTACCGTAAACTAACTTCCTCTCGAAAGGAGAAGGCTAGGCGTAGGAGAATAGACATCATACTACTGACGATATACTGCAGTCAACTGCGACCTTTGGTGTTGCTAGCATAACTTAAGTTAAGGATAAGTGCGAGTTACTAAGAAAATTCATAACTCGTCCGTCGCATAAGGATTCAGTCATACAATCCTGCGTCCTTCGCTCTCATGTCTGACACAAGAAAAAACTAAAACTGAATGCACTTCAGAATTAATTGTATCAGAGCGTTTTTCCCCATTTTTCCTCAACACACTACAACCGTTAATCATTGGAAGTTTTTTTTTTTTTTTACTAATCCGCCATGCCATAGGGTTCGTTATATAACGCAAGTAGAAATCCAAATCGAATGACCGGTATTTGTTCGAAAAATTTCTTTTAAAAATGTAACTATTGTTTTTTCTTTTTGGGGATTTATAAATACGTAAATTTTAAAAGAGAAACTTGGCACTATGTTTGCCAACTACTTGCCGAGGACAAACGCGAATCAAAGAGAAAAACGTGAATTGATTTTTGGATTACATTGATCAGAATGAGGCAAAAGGCTAGATCCACCAAGCCTTTCACTCCAACAAACATTATAAATAAAAAAAATACAATAACAACAAAAAACAATATCGATTAGATTGTATCGATTCGCCTTACTGTTAAATAATAAAATATAAAAGGAGTAAAATACGATGTCGGTTAAAGCTGTTTTCGGATCAGAATGTAACGTTATGATGAAGGCTTCCAATTTTCAGCACTGGTCGCCTGTAAAAAACGGGGAGATTGGGAATAAGATTAACATAAGAACAAGTTATTAATAATAGAAATGATTAAGCGATAAATCTTCCTGGTCTGTCGCGTAATTAGGTCAAAGAATATCTTAGTTTATCGTGTAAAATGCGAGGAAGAAATAAGCTATTTATCTAAGTGATGAGATAGAATGACGCAAACAAAAGTTATTTAAATTGTGCACAGTATGTCCCAACGACAGAAAGGCTTAAAAGGCAACCAACTTTTTATTGATATTTAGGAAGTTGCTGTATCAACAGCTCAGAGGCAAGTCTCGTGCATCTATATGTGAATTATTAACTTTGGAATTAAAAACAATTTCTGCTGTAACCCAAAAGCAAATGTGTCTCTTAATTTTCCTGTTTAATAAAGGCAAACAAGTCTGACGAAAACGATAAATACATCCCCTACATGTAATACTTCACATTACGCAGACTACTATTATACTCCTGCTATATTATTCTAAACGTACCTTTAAGAAGTAACACGGGGGAAAAAGAGTTTTTCTTACGTATTAATGAAAAAGACTCGAAATAGATATCTATAATTATAATCACATTATACCAGTGTCATATGTGTAAAACTATATCTATACAGTAGTACCGCGGTGCTCGGCCATAGTTCGCTTCAGATGTCTTTTTCGAACACGGAAATGTTTGGAAACCGAAATTATATTTACCCTTTAAATTAACTGAAATATAATAAATCAGTTCCAGAGTTAAAAAGTCCCTTTTTATCTACAAACTCTAAGGATTACTTGCACAGAATATCACCAACAAGCATATATTAAAGTTATTACAATACAAGGCTTTATAGCTGCACTAAAAGAATAACGTGTAATTCCAATCAAACTGTTTTTATTTCTTACATTTCAATGATCAACTGATGACGCAGGTTACTGGATTTAAAGGCAGAGGGACATAGGGAGGCAATTGCTTGAAAGGGAACCACCTCCAATTACAATAGAAGGCAAATCGATATTTGGAGTCTCATTCCGGCAGATTTCCTGGATGAAAGTTATTCCTCAACTGCAACTTCGTTCATGTCACCCGAAGCCCTGGTTTCTACCAGATTTTTGGTGACTTTTTGTACCTCGTAGTCCTTTGTCGATCCACGCTAAAAGTGGCCGACAAATCGAATTGTAAGGTTTCGTTGCGAAACTTGTGTGCTAAAAATAACTCAAACACAGTTTAGACAGCCGAACTAGTTACTATGACCCGTTTTAAAATTAATCCTTATCGAAAAATTCAGACCCGCGTGGCAACCTCCTCGTGGAGGAATTATGTCGTCACACAACACTTCCAAAGTACCATTCACCAAACAGAAAATTTGATAGGACCAGTATGAAACAACGTGGGTTTGAAGAATAGCCTTGCTTGTGTACATTGGGTTCGAAGTTGGAAATTTTTCGAGGGAAAGGAAATCTCCACTCTTTCGTTCGAACACCGAGTTGTTCGACCACTGAAAAGTTCGACGACCAGGATTATATATATATATATATATATATATATATATATATATATATATATATATATATGCATATATAAATGTGTGTGTTTGTGTGTGTGAATATATATATATATATATATATATATATATATATATATATAATGGCTGTATCGAGTGGTTTCCGAGATGTAAATCCAATGAAACTCGCGTGGTTATTAAAAAGTCCTTAATGCAGATCGGGTATACAGTCTCTTTATTATACAAACATTATTGGTTACATATGTGCATAAAAACCTAAGATAAAGAAGTAGCAACGATAATTGTATAATATTACTTCAGATCAAAGTGAAAGCTTAGGCCAATAAATAACCGCCAAGTTAAAAGAGAACAATACCTCTTCACTGCGACATCGTTACCACACGATATCTTACTTCCTCCTCCTCCACCTCACCCCTACTTCCTTCTTTTACCACACTTACCTCAAAACAACCACCCATACTGCTCACAGTCACAAAATATACACTTTACTTTCTCCCAGAGCGTTATCACACAAAAATATCTGAATTAATTAATGTAATGCTATCTCCCATTTCAATATTGATTATTTTTTTTGTCTGACTAGTTGTGATCCTCGAATTGAGATCCCACTAAAACGTGTATGCACATGTGTAACCAATAATGTTTGTGTAATAAACAGACTATATATACAGGGTGTCCATAAAGTTCGTGTGCACTTTAAACATTTTATAACTTTATTTATATTGGCGATAGAAATAATCTGTAAAAAAATGTTATAAAGATTCATGTATCTAGTTTTAAGTATAGTTATTGAATAATTTTTCACCATAAAATTTGTAACAATTTTTAGATAAGTAAAAAATAAAAAAAAAATTCTTTTATTTTTCAGAATCAATTTGATCCCATGGCTTCAATTGAAGAAAAAGTAAACTTTGTCCTTTAGTTGGCTGAATTGAAATCTACTATTGCTGTACAAAGAATGTTTAGAATTGAATACAATAAAAAATCCCCTCATAGGAATACCACTGCTAAACGGATGAAAAAATTTAAAGAGACAGGCTCTGTACATGATAAACCACGGTCTAGAAGGCCATGTGTCAGTGACGAAAGTGTTGCCTAATTAGAAGAATCCTTTACTGCAAGTCCAAGAAAGTCTGTAAGACGGGCATCATTGGAGCTCGGGCTGCCAAAGTAAATACAAATAAAGTTATAATTTTTTAAAGTGCACACGGACTTTATAGACACCCTTATATATATATATATGTATATATATATATATATATATATATATATTGTGGAGATGGTAATTAATATAAACTGAAGAAAGTGCTCAATACTGTTGTAGAGCAAATATGCGTTTTATTTTTTATTACCGTATCTTTCTGTTAAGTTACATTATTGTTTCGGCTACACGGCCGTTTTTTTTTTTGGCCGTCTTTAGCGTCCTCAGACTTTTACAGAAATGTTCGCTATTTTGGGATGAAAGAGTGGAAGAGTGAATGAGGTCAGGGGGGGTTGCGAGGAGGGCGGAAGAGGAAGAGAGGAAGGGAACAAGGAGGGAAGGGGGCGTTTGGTATGTCGATAATGTTTTAGTTTTGGGGTTTAAGGAACTTGTGGGGGAGGGTCTGGGAAGTTCATTTCTGGTGTGGCTGAGGGCATAGGGATACATGAGGGGAAGGGGAATATGTGGGGGTGGGAGGAGGGGGTTACTTTAAAATTCGAGTCTTAGTGTTAAAATTTTTAGCGTCTCGTTGGTGAGGTGATTTCTTGGTAAGTATGTCTTCAGCTGTTGGGTGTTCGCTTATGTTTGGAGGCGGGGGGGGGCTATGATTCGGTTTATTTATTTTTAGTTTTTATTTCGTTGTTAATTGTTTGGAGAGGGTCAGCTAGCGGTCGCAGCCACGGGTACACACATGCGCACGTACACACATATACTTAAAAGAAACGGTCACGGGTACACATATATGCCCACCCTGGCGTGCAAATATATGTGCATATGTGCGCCTGCATGCATAGACACCTGCGTTGTTCTCGCTTGCGTCAAATTTTCTTTACGGTGCTAAGATTGGGTGCGCGTGCGTAGGCATGGATGCGAACATACACAGATACATGCATACATCGACGCCCTGCCCCCAAGAAGGCGATTATACGGGTTTCTATGCGCATATTTATTCAGGCACACTAGAACCCCACGCATACGTTCAAGCGCATGCAGATACCAATACTCGTGAGCACATACATCGGCATATATACACAGCTGCACGCTCTCCCACACCATGTGGACAGCAGGTAGCGGGCAGCTATACTCTCACATCCACACACGCATACACAGGCACGTGCACACACACACACACACACTGGTACCCTTCCCCTCATGTATCCCTCTGCCCTCAGCCACACCAGAAATGAACTTCCCAGACCCTCCCCCACAAGTTCCTTGAACCCCAAAACTAAAACATTACAGAGACGGTAATAAAAAATAAAACGTATATATATATATATATATATATATATATATATATATATATATATATATATTCAATCAAACGTATCGAAAAACAAAAAACAATATATACATTATTTATTTGTTCTTTTGCGATACATTTGAATGAATTCAATTATTTATACGAAAGTGCTTTTTACCTAAATGCGTGTTGGGAATTATTTTCCCTTTTACTAATTTGATACCCCCAACTAAGGAACGGCATATATATTCTTTGAAATATAATTATCCATTGACACGTGGTTCATTATTTACGACTCTTCAGAGTGGCTTAATCTACCGAGATTCGAAATCAAGATCTCATGGTTAGAAGCATAAACCTCAAACCGTGGGCTATCTCGCGTGACTGTCGGATGTATCGCCTTTTATGTGGATGTTATTTATTTCTTTGTCATTTTTATTTTTTTGTTAACATTTAATTAAATATTCAATTCTATATAAAAATGTTCAAATGAATATACGCATGCTCTGTGTTATGTCTACATATATTTTACAAAATGTAAAAATAAAATGTGGAACTGTGCTATCAATGAGGTGCATAGATGCCTTGAAACAACTAGCGAATAACAAGAATATAATCATATCAGCAGCTGATTAAGGTGATTAAAATATACACATATCTGGTTGGTTGGTTGTTTTTGTTTTACGGTATATCAACCCTTTTCGGGTTATTTAATGCCGAAACCAAAGATTTTGAAGAAAATTTTTTTTAATAGAATATATTTGTTGTTTTCACGTCGGTTTCTATTTAACCCATAGTTGGGACCCTAACAGGTACTACCACTCCGGGTCAGAGTAGACCTGAGAGCAATGGTAAGTAAAGGGTGACTCCACACTCCCCAAAGCCCACAAGCTGGGGCCTCACCACTGGATATAGTTTAAGGTCATAGCCAGGACCCCCATTAAGGGACTTTTACCCTCTGCAGGGGGGCAGTCGGCGTATTCTAATGCCCCACCGACAGGGCCACACATATTAGGAGAAAGTTTCTACACTGTTGGCAGACGGATACATATATATACCAACACATTTAAAAACTGTAAATAGAAGTAATGAGACTCCTAAATCTTTTTTAAAAAAACTTATAAAAAAACAAAAAGACTTGATAACCATACACTGAATACCACCCAAATATTATATCATTATATGACCTCAACAAAACCCACAAAGCCGATATCCTTATGCGCCCCATAATATCTGGCATCGATAGTGCAACACACACAATTGCACCAGGCATATCCAACATCCTGATTCCACTAATTATATTAGCACCAACAAAATAAAAAAAAAACTACATTAATATACATAACAAAAATGTACAGAACCTAGATATAACATAAATATACACTAATTTCCCTATTAAAAATATTCGAATTTCATCTATAAACACTTAAAAATATCAAACATTTACTTACTGTTTCCTCCCGACACCTTTATAAAAGCTATTAGACTTATAACTGACATGACTTATTTTCAATTCAATAACAATTTCTACAAGCAAAATTTCGGTCTTCCTCTGGGTAACCTTTTTAAATGATTATTAGTCTTTTCGTAGGATTTCTACAATTAAGGCCTTTCAAATTTAGATTACCTCAAACATACAATATTTTAGATACATTGATGACATTTTAATTTTTCTTCCTGAAAACACACACATAGATAACATTAAAGACAAATTAGACTCAGTCGAACTCTTCATAAAATCCACTTATGACACAGAAAATAATCATTCATTATCTTTTCTAGACGATCCTTCAAAGTTTACCGCAAAACTACACACAAAAATGATTACATACATTTCTACTCACACCATAATAACAAAATAAAAAAATGCTATGATAATTGGTTTCTTTTAACGTGCATTCAGAATTTGCAGTCCAGAATATCTGGATGAAAAATAAAACACATCACAAATATTTTAGAAAACCTTTCAGTATTCCACATATTTTATATTGAATGCTAAGAAAAAACACACACACACAAATATTTTCCAGGAGAAATAAGCAAAAATGATATGCACCAGACATTTCTATCATAAACAGGCATCTTCTTTTACCTACACACGTTAATAATACAATAATTTGCAGCACAATAAACAAACTAGTAATTCTAATCTTACAAACCACATAAAAAATTATAAAACAAAGATTGAAACAACAAAACATCTTTTAAACAAACCAATTGTCAATGAAGGCATATACACTCTTTCTTGTCAAAATAGCCATCACATCTACTTTAGTGAAACACAACGTACATTAGAGATAACGCTAAATGAACGTAAAAGAGATATAAGAAATAGAATCCTCTGAGTGCATCATTCTCTTGTTCATTGCAGCATATTTATATTTTTGACTTCAAAGAAGCTCAACTGTTTCGAGTGAATTAACTATCATCAGCGAAGCTCAACTGTTTCTAGGGATCGAACTTCAGACCATGTTTCCACAGTTCGGCACCTTAACTGTTAGGCCACGAACCCTAGACGAATTTACTGTTTATTTTTATCGCTTATAAATTTAGATTTGTTGTTGTTGTTGTTGTTCGAACCCTAGAAACAGTTGAGCTACGCTGATGAGAGTTAACTAACTCGAAACACGACTGTACGTAGATTACTGTTTTAAAAATAATTAAAAAAAAAAATGTTATATATACGTCCAAACAAATTATGGGCGACTTTCTAAAATAAATAAACAAAAAATCGAGCTTCGAGGCGAAGCCAATATTAATCGAATCTATCGTTTGAAAAACAAAAAAACAAAAAAAAAACAAATGTAAATTTATAAGCGATAAAAATAAACAGTAAATTCATTTAGGGTTTGTGGCCTAACGGTTAAGGCGCCGGACTGTGGAAACATGGTCTGAAGTTCGATCCCCAGAAACAGTTGAGATAAGAGTTAATTAACTTGAAACACACGTGTACGTAGATTACTGTTTTAAAATAATAAAAATAGCCATCTCCATGCAGTACAATGTCGTTGCATCACAACTCATCAGTGCGGCTCGACTAGTACCTTTTCCTAGCCGGGGATTTAACATACAACTATCGCGTTGATAGCCTTCGGTCTATGGGATAAGTGCTCGCAAATGACCTCATCGAATATCCATTAAATTAATATTCGCTCACCACTTTTAAAGTGCTCGAGCTATTGATTATTTACAAACAATCAGCGAGCCTCGATTTATAACCAATTAAGTAGCGGGTGAGATCCATTAAGTGCTCTACTCTAAGAGGGGGACTTAAAATGTATATAGTCATTCACACACAGTACTGTTTCGTTGTACCACAAATCATCAGTGCGACTAGTCTAGTTACCTTTCCTTGTAAGGATTGAACCTACAACCATCTCGTTGATATTTAACACTTCTCTCTCTCTCTCTCTCTCTCTCTCTCTATATATATATATATATATATATATAAAGTATGTATATATATACTCTTATTTTTTACATAAATAGTAATATGTTGCTATACAGTCATGACCATATTTAAGTCAGCTAGTTATTAATAACTGGAGACCTCTTTAGGTGATACAGTTCATATGAAAGCTAAGTTTGCAAAGAAATATCATTTACTTGTCACAGGGAGTTAATATCAGAAGGTTCTCTCAAATGTTGTGAAAAATAAGATTAGGTTGTATATAAATAAGACCTAATATGGGTGCGGATTTGGGTTGGTGTTGAAGTATAGTAATGAATGAAAAAGGATGGGTTGTAAAAGATCGAGATAGAGGTAACGGAAAACTGGAAAGAATAGTATTGGTATGCGTGTGTGATGGTCGCCGAAAATCTTAAACACACTACTGTGTAAAAGTTCAATAAGAAGGGAATGTGAATTTGACATATATATGCTAAAAGGAGTTTCAGATTGATTCGGGGTTGTTTTGTTGTTAAAATGCTTTTAATTTGACTAGAATTTTTGCGTGGTCAGAAAATGCACGTTTCTTTCTAGCATATCCCTGCCCTACCGCTATCATCCCTATATACATTAGTGAAGAGGTAAAAAGATTAGGACGAAAAGGAAAAGGCACAAGAAATAAAAAAGAAAGAATGGAAGAATAGAAAAAGGGAACGGGGAGGAATAAAAACGGGGAAACCATAAATAATTTATTGATTGTGTTTCTAAGGCATGTTTTTCTCCTTCCTACCCGTCAGCATCCTTTTCCACTCCCCTACCTCACTCCAATTGCTCATAGCTTTGAAAGTTGTATAGCGATTTATCGAAGTCATCCTGAATATAGATATGGAGGTTATCCGAAACGAATGAAAGAACTATGGTACCACTCCAGTGACCACCAAGCGACAGAACAAAGATTTGCGGACCAGGCAAGACTGATACTCAAGAAAGGTTGGCTCTCTAAATTAGAACTAGCAGAAATTCAGAGAAAAATAAATGATGATACTGAACAAAAAACACCCACCCAACTGTACTGCCTGTAGAAAAAAAACCCACAAGTGTAAGCCTCACAAGTAAAGACACCAAAGGCCCAGGACCTACGAAGACCGAAGACTACAAACGTTGAAACCGAGAACAATGAAACAGAACTAACAGAGAATGAAGCAAATGAAATAAATAAAATAACACAGTTCATGAACGAGGAAAAAACAAAACTCCCATCGTTAAGGAACCAAGAGCAGAAGAAATTAAAAACAGAAACAGAGAAGGTTAACAAGCCCCTCCCACACATCCCAAAAAACACAATCACAGACTTAAACAACCCCATTTACGCAGGCGCCAAAATGGTAAGTATGAATCTCAAATCGGAAAACAACCGGGGACAAGCGGACCGACAAAACATGGATGGGAAATAAGACTAGAAACCCAAATACAGAAACATAAAAAAGAAACCAAAATTATCAACAGGAAGAAAGCAATGTGGAGAAAACGCAATATTAGAAATGTAACTGGCAGGGAGAGGCTAAACAAGAAACATGAAGAACTGGACCAAAAATAAAAGCAAAAGAAGCGAGATTGAGACGATATAGATATAAATCTGAACAATGCAAACAAAACAGAACATTTGAAACTAATGAACGCCAATTCTACCAAAATGTGAACGGAGGAAAAACAAAAACAGAACAACCAAATCCGACAGAAACAAAACTCTACTGGAGTAAAATATGGGAAATGCAGCAATATTACAATAGAAATGCCGAGTAGCTAAAAGACATGAAAGAAGAGTTACAACAAATCGAAGAAGGAACAGTGAATGAAATCAGAAAGGAAACCATAAAGAAAACCATAGAAAAAATGGCAAACTGGAGAGCACCAGAGCACGACGGGATACATGCATACTGGTTAAAAAAATTCACAACCTTACAAGAAAGGCTAGCCCAAAACCTGAGAAGTTGTATACAGGAAGTAAACGTGCCTGACTGGATGACAAAAGGTAGAACCACACTGCTACAGAAGGACACGGAGAAAGTAACCGTTCCCAGCATTTATAGGCCAATCACATGCCTACCCACCATGTGCAAGATACTGACAGTACAACTGAGGGAACAAATCTACCACAAACTGAATAACCGTGGACTCATCCCCGAGGAACAGAAAGGATGCCAAAAAGGGAAAAGAGGAACACATGATCTGCTATATGTTGATCAAAAGATTCTAAAGGAAGTAAAAAGGAGGAGGAAAAATTTATCCATGGCATGGATCGACTACAAAAAAAGCGAACGATAGGATCCCCCAAGCATGGATAATAGAATGCCTAAAAATGTATAAAATACCAAGCGGGATCACCAATGTAATAGAAAATGCAATGAAAACATGGAGACTGGAACTGACAGCTGATGAACAATACATAACAGAAATTAACATAAAAAGAGGCATCTTCCAAGGAGATTCATTATCACCATTACTGTTCATCATAGCCATGATGCCCTTGAATTTTATTCTCAGAAAGTGCCAAGCCGGATACAAGATCTCCAATACAAAGGAAAAAATGAAACCACCTGATGTACATGGACGATCTGAAAATTTTGCAAGGACCGAAAAGGAGCTAGAGACACTAATTAACACTACCAGGATCTTCAGCCAAGATATCCAAATTAGTTATAAAAAAGGCAAAACTGGAAACGACAGAAGGCATGGGACTACCCAACCAAACAGAAACGAGGGCACTAGGAGAACAAGAAGACTATAAATACTTGGGAATTCTGGAAGTGGACACCATCAGAACAACAGAAATGAAAGAGAAAATTGAAAAGGAATACCTCAGGAGAACAAGAAAATTCCTGGAAACCAAATTATATAGTAGAAACCTAATAAAAGGTATAAATACATGGGCAATGTCACTAGTGAGATACTCTGGACCGTTTATAGGATGGACAAAAGAAGAACTGAGACAGCTCGACCAGAAAACCAGGAAACTCATGACCATGCATAATGTACTAAACCCAAACGACGATATTGACAGACTCCACGTGAAAAGGAAAGACGGCGGGAGAAGATTGATCTCTATAGAAGACCGTGTGAAGGACACAAAAAGAACTAGAAAAATACATAATGCAAAACACTGAAATGATAATTATGGCAGCGAGAGACACGGAGAAAACCAACAAAACAGAAAACAGAGAGACAAAAGACAAAATGAGATAAGAGAAATCGGAAGAGAAACAACTCAACGGAAGATTCATAAGAATGACAAAAGATGAACATAATGAAAACACCTGGACATGGATGCGAAAAGGACATATAAACCGAGAAACTGAATCTCTAATAACTGCAGCACAGGATAGCTCGATAAGAACCAACCATATCAAAGCAAGGATCGATAAAACACACACAAAAAACAGCAAATGCAGACGTCTGTGGACAAAGAGACGAAACGATAAATCATATAGTAAGTGAATGCAGCAAACTGGCCCAAAAGGAATACAAAAACAGGCATGACCAAGTGGAGAGGGCGGTACACTGGGAATTATGCAACCGGCTGCATTTTGAGCGTACAGATAAATGGTACAAGCATAAACCCGCAACAACACTCGAAAACGAGAACCACAAAATCCTATGCGACATGGACATATAAACGAAAAAACCCATCGAAGCAAGAAGACCAGATGTCCTAATAATTAGCAAGAAAGAGAAATCCTGTCAAATCGTAGACTTTGCTGTCCAAGCTGACCACAGGGTGAGTATGAAAGAAAAGAAGAAACGAAGCCAATACACAGAACAAGCCAGAGTGTTAAAAGGGATTTGGATGATGAAGAAAATCAAAATAGTACCGATAATTGTAGGAGCACTAGGAACAATCCCAAAAAAAACTTGAAAAAAGAATGTCAGAAATATGAATCAGAGGAATAGCTGCAAAAATACAACACCTAACGATAATCAAAACGGCTGAAATATTAAGGAAAACCCTTGAATGCGGAGAATAAGACAAGACAATATAATGAAGAAGCGTTACAGGGAATGAGTAAAAGTCAAGCTGCAGAACTACATGTTCTACACCCCAATTCATGCATCCCTCCATTGTTTCACCACCGTTCCCCCAATAGAAGAGTGATACAAAAGAGCCGAGAAGGGTCAAGGAGGATGGAAAGCCCGAAGAGGGAGCACTGGTGAGACCTCTGCTGGACAAGTGTGAAGAGAACTGGGATCGTGGGGAGGGTTAGTGCCACTCAAATTCCAGTATTTACCAATGGCCACTGCCAGCGAGAAAGCAATATTAAGAGGCTGTTGCCATGATGCGAATTTATTTGCAAATGCTATCGAAGGAGGAGGAGAGAGCTGGACGTCTTGGGAGACTTGTTGTCACTCAGCTTCCAGAGAACACAAGAGGTTTCCAATCAGATCGTTTGTTGACTTGTGTGAAAGCTCCATGTGAGCCAATAATAATAATAATAATAATAATAATAATAATAATAATAATAATAATAATAATAATAATAATAAAATCTCAACATGTATACAATTAATTTCCTCTCATGCTTAGATATACTCATCTGCTCTAATTGTGATAATGATAATTAAAAAAAGGCGCTAAAGAGGGATAAAAAGGTTGTTGACTGCGATATTTATGATAATTAATAATGATAATTTTTTAGACTAATTATAATGATTAATAATGGTAACAATAGTGGAAAGAGAGTTTTTAAAGTAAAATTCGAAAATCATAATGTAAAGAATAATGAAGTTAAAAATAGAGGATAAGATATAAACAATAATAAGAAAAAATAAGTTAAGATAATTGATCTGAAGGTATACACAAACATATGTATCGAAACGTATTTCCTATCTTGACTTTTTTTAAAATCTTTTGCCACTTATATCTTGGAATTACATTTATTTGCAAATGACCGAGCTAATTTGCATATTCTGTAAATCATCCATTTTAATTAATTCCCTATTAGTTTTTTTTTCGATTTCCTTATGGGATTATCATCTTTACGTAACTGTTACGTGTAATTATATTCATGTAGGTATTCTACGTGATTTATACTGTAATTATATTCATGTAGATATTCTACGTGATTTATAGTAAACACAAACGTCTTTATATATATATATATATATATATATATATATATATATATATATATATATATGTCCCCCTTCGATACGTAGGTACAAACAATGGCAAAAAAAAATAGTCCTCAATTTCAATAATGGCATTTCCCCCAGTGCTATTAAAATCCTTCATATATATATATATATATATATATATATATATATATATATATATATATATATATATATATATATATATTGAACCCAATATAGAGTAATGATTAAAAATGTTTTAAAAAATTGACTCGTGTGCCACCCCCGAGAATCGAAACCGAAACGTTTAGCTTAGGATTTATTTTTCCTTTGACATTTATACCTGATCATTGAAGACATTTTTGCTGCAAGGCTAAAAGTTAAAACATGAACCAATAGTTATTACCTTACGCATGCATATACGTAATGCCGTTGTTCGACCTTCACCTGGCAAATCCCATTTTTTTTCACACTTTTATACCAATATTACCCGGCTAAAACTAAAAAAATAAAGTTTTCTATGGGTTCGAACACGCTGTGTATTAGGTTTCATGCCTTTAAGCCAAAAACTGGCAGAGGAGTTTTGTAGGCATTTTTTTTTAACAAACATATATACGCATATATAAATATATATTTGTTCTAAAAAGTATATAATTATATGATACTGGAAATATTCATAATCATACCCTATTTACAAAAGAGGGGAGATATAGCATGAAAATATTTGGAATCAAGTCTCTCCTTGCTGTTATTTCAGATCATTTGAAACCAAAGCATTAACTTTTAGTCACCCCTCCGTAAAGGTCAGAGGTTTTGGGTATATATATATATATATATATATATATATATATATATATATATATATATATATATATATATATATATATATATATACTGTTTACATTATAATTTGATTTTTATATTATAATTTTCCGTAACCAGTACTACCCGGATTCTGTTCGGATTTGTTTACTTTCTTAAACCTTTGACAATGGATTTAACATGCATTAAAAGTTTCGCTTTAAAGTTAATTTTACTATAAAAATATCCTTAATCACACTTTTCCATCATTTTTTCGCCTTATGTATTCATGTTTTGTAATTAGTTGTTTTTTTTTTCATATTTTTCCTCATTATGAAATAATTACTCCCTAGATGTTGTTTGCTGTAGCACAACTCGCCCAACCGGTTATTCGAACTTTTTCTGAGTTTAATTACTTCCTTCTTATTTTAATACAATTCCTCGTTCTAGAAAAACTAGTCTTCAGATTCTGCTGGTTTTCGTACAGCTCACTCAACCGAATATTCTACCTTTACTGAGTTTTATTCGAATTCTTTGTAATTTCGTTAATAACAAATGATACGCTCCGTTTTGCGCACATTTACTATCATATACGATTAAATCTAAATTGGCCATCATAGCAAACCAATATAACGGTCCGTACTCATCATAAGTGCAAGATACTCCGGCTTTGACCAATACACCACTTTGGTCATGCCTGACTGAGAGCAACAGTCACAGCTAGTGGGCGCCAGTTGTTACAACAGAAAGTTCCCGCGAGTGTCCGCTAATGATCAATACTGATCATCAGTAGCTAACAGTGCCCCGCCACTGGATAACAAACCCATAGAATGAATGGCAGTGAAGCCATATTGAAGACAAACTATTACATTCCATAGCAGTTCAATGGGCTCGACACTCGTCCAGCTAGCTAGTAACCGACAATGATCAAACACAAGTATCCGACTGTAAACGCCAATCACCATCAGCGTTCGATACTGAAGACAGAAAATTTGATTTCAGGGCAGTCTACTTCAGATCGGTGCTGCTCCTGGTCGAGAGGAAACACTAGGAAGCTACAATGGCAATTGGAAATGCAGCCAGTATCCCCCAGTAAACGAAGTAACAGCCTTAAAACAGTACTAATCATCACTAAAATGGCCAACAATGTCCGACGGTTGTGGATAGACACTTTCACTTCAAAGCAGTTAAATGAAGGCCGACACAAATCATGCCCGTCGCAAAAAAAAACAAAAACAAAAAAAAAAACACCAGTGGCGACAGTGCCAATCAGTGACTTCTGCTACCTGCTACTGATAGACAATTCCTACAATTGAATCTAGATGGTTTTATATTAGCCATTGCTGCGACTGACATTCTAGGTGCTGTATGTGCAAATTGCTTGCCTCTGCATTTGTTTTCAGTCGCTCTGCACATACACTTCACTTGCCACTGGTATTGAACAACGTCGAAGTAGGAGAGGTGTGGTTGGAGAGTGCGCACTTTCCCGTCAGAAAAATTTCACGCGCAGGCACCCATACGTGGGTAACCATAGTCTGTCAAAGACCGATGGAGCCTGTGTGCCGCCACTGTCAGGAATTTCACAGGTCTGTCAAACGTAGTTTTATTTGTTTTTGGTAGGGTAAGGAGTTCCCTGAATCTGTTATAGCTTTGTATCATACTTCCACCGGTCTACGCCGATACACGGATTCTACTAGTTCATTCCATAAAATATTTATAATGGCGACATTTTCTAATCTGGATAAATAAATAAATAAATAAATAAATATAAATGAAATTCGATGTAGATAGATTCGTCTACGGCTTTTGCAATCCTAAAAAGACACCTGCCGATATTTATTCGATGACTGCATTGTGAAATTACATCTTAGCTATAATTTAGTTAAAAAAAAAACTATGGAAACGAGACAATTGTATTTGCGTATAAAATCTGTTTATAGTTTTTCGTAGTCTCGTATGGAAATTAGATTAGATTTATACTTGCGATAAAATAAACGAATTTTCTTTTAAAATGTTTTCTTTTCAGTTTTGTTGATATTTGTTTTGTTTTTCTTTGTTTTTGAGATTATTTTAAATTCATGAGTATTTTAAAAATATTTTTAGTTTTATTTTTGATTTTCTCGTTTACTCCTTTTCTAAATGTCTTGTTTGATATATTCAGGTAAGAATGATGTTCATAGTATATTTTATTTCGACATAATTTATTGATTTATTGGTTTTGTTCTTTATGACAAAGGTGTATTTTTTATTACAATGAATTATTTAGATTTTAACGATGTATTTATTAATGATTTATCTATATTTTAATGGTATGTATTATGCTTCTAAGTCATGTTAATGTTGGAGCAGTTAATATCATTAACAGAAACGACTTGTTAAATCCACCGGGCTTCAGATAAACAGAAAATATAAATTAAAATAATACTCTTCCGCGCAAAATTATCATTAAAAGCAATAGCCTATGTATATGTTTATACTTTTAAAATTGATCATGTAACTATGTTTTTTCATTTTATTTTTTAAAGTATTTCTGAGTTATTCAATTTCTTTAAGTTTATCATTCAATTTTTACAATTTTTGCGAGCGCTTTTTTCTTTTTATTAAATTTCCTGATCAGAGAAAAATAAACTACTTGAATATTGTGCATTGTATTGTTTTTGTTGTATCTAACTGTTTTTAAGAATTTTAGATATTTTTACTCCAACTTTTAAACAAAGTAACTTTTGATTATGACATTTTGACTTTTATATCAGTTAAGTTTCCTACAATTAACTGATGTGTTTTGTGGAATCATTTTGTGGAATCATTTTGTGGAATCATTTTGTGGAATTTATATTTTTGTCAAAGATTTTGCACTTTTCCAATAAATATTAATCGCTTGTATAATTTACTTTGATATTGATTTAATTTTTGCAGTCCAAATTTATTCTTATATTCACATCCCAACTTAGTTTCAAAAACTATGCCACAATATTAGCAAAACATTTCCGAAGCAGAGTTAGAAAGAGTTCGACTTGAAAAAATGCATTCCATTATTAATATAAAATTGATGTCGCTCAGAAAAAAAAGTTGGTGTATGACATTAAGTTGAATCGAGTTTTGAGATCGCAACCTTCGAGTTATGGGAAAGTGCCAAGTCACTTCTTACTTTAGACTACTCATAAGTTCATCTCATTGTCGATTGGCATTACTTACCAGTGTTATATAATCGGATAACAGTTGTCTAATGTTTTGTTATATATATATATATATATATATATATATATATATATATATATAACTACTTAATTTACTCACATAAAAATAATATACGAAAGTATAGATTTATGCGTAAACTTTAAGTGTTTACTTCAAAATTGCTCAATACGTAGGTAGAGCTAGTTAAATTTTTTTTTTCAGATACATCTGCCTTACTTTTAATGCTAGGTTTATTTATGGTGTCTTTTAAATTTAATAAAAACCCCATCAAAATTTGCTGACGAGGAGACCTTGCTTATTAAAAAACTATATGTAATAATTATTGTTCGTAACTGGATGTCTACCACAATAAAAAGCACTGTTTTCCGAAACGATCGTACAGATAATTGATTTTGTTGTTGTTCCTTCTTATGAAACGGATTTTTAATTTAATTATAATTTGATTTTTTTAAATTTTAAATTATCAATCACATTACTTAATATATATATATATATATATATATATATATATATATATATATATATATATATATATATATATATATATATATATATATAGGGAACATCCACGTTCCGGAAGTTGAATGATGATCAATAAATTTTTAACACCCCCATATTTTTTTATTTTATCTACAGCCAAATTGATTGATTGGGAGGATGCATCATATGCTCCTCGAAGTTACAATACACTGAAGTAAACATTGAAATGTTGGGATCATACTCTTTATTTTATAAACTTTTTATTATATGTAATAGCTTTAATTAAAGTTTAAAATACAATAGTCAATTATCATGCTCGACTTGTGCTCTAAACAGAAATATATCGATCGCACTCCTGTTATATCCAAGAATTTACTCTTAGTTTTAGATGCCAGACATTTCCACATGTGTTAATAAAACTTCTCATTTGTGATATTAGGCTGTGTAAGGTGTATACTTTGGTGAAAATCGCCTGTTTTCTCTTTCATCCGATTGGATCGATTATTGAGTATCGATTCTTTTCGAAGAGGTTCAGGTACAAACTCGATCTTAGAACATTTCTAGACACATAAAGGAAATTTGTGTAAAATTTTATAAAAATCAGTCCAGCCGGTCTCGAGTCCATAGGGAAGGAGATCACAGACACACAAAATTCTTTCTATATAATAGTAAAGATAGAGATAACTTCTTAGGAATATATATATATATATATATATATATATATATATATATATATATATATATATGTATATATATATTGATGATATGTAAGAATGCAGCGCTTTTAAGAGAATCCTCTCATATAATTTAGGGTGATTCTTATAAGAACCAATTACTCAAACTTACATAAAACTCAATATTTCAAACATTTAAACAGTTTATATTACTTAATTAGAATCCATTATAGAGATGAGTATTATTTATTAATTTATTTATTGCGGATTATTATCCTTATCTTTTTTTTCAGCTGTTGTTTCACAACGTTTCGGTCAGCTATTCCTCTGGCCTTCGTCAGGAAGTACCCCAAACCGACCAGAGGCTTCCTTGGCCAAAAACTTGGTGAGACGATAACAACTACGGAAGGCTGTAATAGGTGAGGATGCAGTTAGGAGATCTGGAGTTCCTATCCCGTTGCGGTTTCCATCTGAAGAAGGCCAGAGGAATAGTTGGCCGAAACGTCGTGAACCAACAACTAAGCAAAAAAAGATGAGGATAATAGTCCGCAATGAATAAATTATTTAACATTTTTCATTTTCCAATTGCAATATAGCTATAATTATTTAAAATTACAGAGCATGGTCATATTTCTTTGTTCGAAAACAGTATAAAAGTATAATATGATAGCACAGTTATCAATTTCATTTATATTCAAACAGGGCCAGTTTGCTGGCGTATCCAGACGTATGCTTTTAGTATAAATATAAGATTATCACTTGTAAAAAAATAATTATTAAGAACTCACTTGTAAGTAAACTAATAAAATTATACACATAGGTAAAATACTAATTTTATCTTTATTTGAACATGGTAATTACTGACAGCTGATCGCTAGTTCAATTTATTTCTTTATTTTTGCATGGTGGGCACTAAAGTAAATATTTGAGTGTTTAACCAACAACGTTGCTACTCCGCAGTCTCCTAATGGTCTTGTGCCTACTTTTTGTGAGATTTATCCTGTATTTTGATATTTTGTTGACAATAGATAAGAAGAAATTGTAGTATATGTTATGATTAGGGCTAGGGCAACAGTCTATTCTTTTCAGTGTTTTGACTCTCGTATTATATCCGTTGATATTTTTTATGAATTTATATAGAGTGATGTGCTTCTTAGTTGATTACCTGTGTATAACTGTGTCGGATATATACTCGAGAGTCAAAGGAATGAAAAGAATATGCTGTTGTCATAGCCCTAGTTATGATACTACATTTCGTCTCTTCTGTTATCAGCTTTTAAGGAAAAATTGTTCTAAACTGAGGCCATGAAAAACATCTGGTGTTATTTGTGCATCTGTGTGGAGATAGTGTGGAGATAGGTAAATAAGAATATATGCAATTATATACACAATAGCCAGCATCTTTAAACACGAATATGTTGATATCATAATTTAGATTTATAATCAGCGCTGCGTTAAATTGGATGTTATTGTTTTAATAAATATGTAAATGGCATTGTTTACAAATTCTCTACAATAAAATAGTTAAGGATATTAGTTTCTAAAATCTTTGAAGAAGACGCGTGTATTTACTTTAACCCATCAGTCACACGTCAAGTATTTAATATGAGCAAAGTGTAATATCTTTTCTAATAGCACACTTTTTTTTTCAGTTTTCGGTCATTGAAAATGAAATCGTTAAAGATTGAGTAAAGTTTTATTTTTATTCCAATCTAATGTGAGGGAAGCTGTATTTTCTATACTTTAAACACCGCCCTTGTATGTAAGTATGCTTTCCCAAGTATACAAGCAAAAAGAAATACAGCAATTCAATAGTTTTGAAGGCAGGAGTTTATCTTTCATTATTCTATGTAAAAAAATCTCTATCTCTACGATTATATAAATGCGTCTTCGTTTCTGTGTGTGAGTTCGTTCCTTATAGACTCCGAAACGGCTGAACAGGTTTTCTTTAAAATTTACAAAACTTTAATGTATAAGTCTGGGAGTGATTTCGGTTAAGTTTTTTCTCAGAATACCTCCGATAATTACCGATAATCGAACCGTTATTTTAATTCATCTATCATTGGTAAGGTCATTTTTTTCCATCTCCTCGCTTAACAACAATGATAAAACAACAGGCCTAATTCTACTGTGCGTAAGTTGATTCCGTGTTTTTTTATTGTTTGTTTTCCTTTTTTCGCATGACGTCTTTAGGGTCAAATTCCGC
>NC_136514.1:55067387-55099887 GCF_053919585.1 Euprymna scolopes | reverse complement strand
ATCTTTACAATTGTGGGCCTTACAGTTACACACTGACTGTTTTTTCACATGGACAATTTATATTACGTATTCAAGAGTCACCAAACCGGAAAATCTCTATATCAGCTAAGAAAATGGAACCACAAAAACTGTGCACCCATGCAATATGGAAAATTAAACTTATAAGAAACATGCTTTTTCTCATTTTGGAACTTTTTTCATTGCGCCAATTTGAGGTACAGCTAGTATATATATATATATATATATATATATATATATATATATATATATTTAGTAAGATGATTGATAATGTTTAATTAAAATTAAAAATCAGTTTCATAAGGAGGAACAAAACAAAATCAATAAATTGTACGAGCGTTTAGTTTAATAACTCCCTATAACCGGTTGAGTTTTCTACGTAACTGCAGATATGTTTCATAAGGAGGACTTACAATTATCAACCAAATGTATCCCCCAAACATTCTAAAGACACCTTTATAACCAGCTTAATTGCAAGTATGAATGCATTCATAAGGAACTTGAGATGGAAAGCTTACCACTTTTATAAACACCAAGATGAGACCAGTGAACCAGTGCATTTGCAACCTGTAGAAATGGAAAATACCAACCTCAGAGAAGACGAAGAACAAAGAAAAGCGGCCCAATACTACAAACTAAAAATATAAAAAACCAAAAGAACTAGGACACTGTGAATTTTTAAAATGACTTGATTAACCTAATGAAAAATATTAAATTAAAAAAAAAGTATTTCACACCAACCCTTAAAAAATAAATAATTTTTCGAAATCAATTTCAAAAAGCCACAACAGACAGAGAAAGCTAGAAATTTTTATACCAGGGATTATGTACAGTATAACAATCTAATATATAAAGAACTAAATAAAAACTATAAAACAATAAATAATTCAGCATTAAATAGAGTAAATAAAGAAGCAAACAATATTTTAACTAAACTTAAAATATAGAAATACAGGGAAATAACAATACCCGTTACCCCGAGATTTGCTGCAAAGGATCACAAAAGAGGTTTTTATATAAACCCTACTATTAGACTCATCTGCCGTTCAAAATCAGATACAGGATTAGTTAGTTAAAATATACAAGATCCCTAAAATTAAATCCGTAATAAAATACCCACTATGCCAATCTTCCACCCAAGTAATCGATTGGTTTTCGAACATTCAAAATAAAAATAAGCTTAAATTTCTTTCTTTTGGCATTGAATCATATTACCAATCGATATTATCAATTCTATTAAATAAATCCCTCTTAATGGCAGGAATAATAACTGATATAACGCCAGACGAAATTAAAGTAATACTCTTAGCTAGAAAATCTTTAATAACCTTTGACAACAAATATGGACCAGAAACAATACCCATCCATTTTTACGTTTTAATGAGCTCGACAGACTCAGCTGAGGTCACTGATCTGGTGGGCCCTTTCCTTTTAGATGAAATTCATTCTATACTCCATGAACAATTCAAATTGGAGGAGGCCTATACAGAGATGATGCACTTTTCGTAACAAGCTCCACAAATAAGAATTATGAAAAAGCAATTAAATCCTTGCATAAATTATTTTAAAATTATGAACTTACTATAAAAATCGACCCTAATAAAAAAAATAGTTAATTTCTTAGAAACAACCTGTAGTCTTGAAAACTCTGCTTTTGAACCCTATCATAAACCAAACCATCATGAATCAAACCACCTTAAGGCACTATTGAAATCAATAGTTCCCAATGTCTCTTTAAGAATTTCTAAACTATCTTCTAACAAATCTATATTTAACAAAAACGAAAAATATTACAATGAGATCCTTAAAAAATCAGGATACAAATCGCAAATCAAATACCTAAATAAAAATGATAAAAACAAAAACTGCATTTAAAACTATAATAAACCTACTAAAAACCTATAATAATATGGGCACGTCATCCCGCATACGAATGGCAAAATATAATCGAAATACAATACAAAACTAAAATTAAACCGCAAGTATTAGCCACTAACACAAATAATCAACAAACCAAAATCCGTTAGCGTAAAAACAGACATAGGGAGATCCTATGGTTCAACCCTCCATATTCTAAAAATCTTGAGACAAACATAACCAGGGAATTCTTTTAAATATCAGAAAAATCTTTATGCCCCTCATAGATACAATAAAATATTTAATAAGAACACGATCAAAGTGTCTTACTAAACTATGCCAAACATTCATTAAAATATAATTAATTCTAACAATAAAAAAATTAGTAAGATACAAAATCCAAATATAGAAACTATAACAGGCTGTAACTGTAGAAGAAAAAATAAATGCCGTCTATGAGGCACCTCCAAGATAAAATATATGATTTACATCTGCACAGTATCACAAACTCCAAATATAAATCATGTTAATAAAACATCCTTTCATAAACGGTCGTATAATTGATTGCTTTTGTTCTGTTCCTCCTTATGAAACCGATTTTTAATTTTAATTATAAATTATCAATCATCTTACTAAGTATTAAAATAGTTCTAGAATATATATGCCTATTGAGCTTATTATATATCTACATTATAACGAGCACTGTTTTTCTTGTATCGCACTCTGCTCTTTAGACTGCTGTTCTAATCCCCTTTAATTATATATATATATATGTATATATATATATATATATATATATATATATATATATACTAGCAAAAGTACCCGTCGTAGACTGGATTACAAAACAGCCTACAGGAAATGGACTCTGATTTATGAAAGTATGATAAGTTATGAAAATGAAGGGTTGTAAAGATATAGCTTTAATTTTAGGAGTATCAACACCAAAGCAAAATATAATGAAAGTAAAAATAAAATAGATAAACCCAATAATTTATTATACCATACCTGTTCACACCGAAACACATTCTGTGGATCAGTATTAAAAAACCTTGTTAAACTTTGTGACATATTTCCATTCTATGGAGGGCAGGCGCGAACGAACACCTCATAATTTTATTATGCCATATTTCTTCAAACTGAAACATAATTATCAAAGTATACTTACGCAGATAGATATGAAAATTCTTTATTAAAGTTTGTGCCTATTTCCATTCTATGGCAGCCAGGCGCGAACGGAAACCCCACAATTTCATTATACCATCTCTATTTAAGTTAAAACATACCTATCAAAGTATTCTTATGTACATATATAATCAAAAACACTTGTAAACTGTTTTTTTTTGTTTTTTAATTTTTTTATTTCTATACTTTGTGGACCAGGCGCGTACAAAGACCCCACAATTTTAATGAACCATCGTTCTGCCAGATCAAACATGCCGAGTCCTGCGTCTCGATACATCTTCCATCATTATATGTAATCAGTTTTTTTTTTAAATAGTCAACTATATAGGAGCCTATTCGTGACCAGACACACACACACACACAGACATTCAGCTTTATATTATATTATATATATATATAATATATATATATATATATATATATATATATATAGAGAGAGAGAGAGAGAGAGAGAGCTAAGAAAAAAGAAAAATGTAATATGCATATTGAAATCAATATTAAAATAGACATATTTATGGATACGTTTTACACATGTAAGTGTAAGTAACAATGTAACATGTTTCCTAATTGTGGTAATATTTGTATGGTTTAAACGCCTTCAATGTTTCTTCGGTATAACCTCCTTTGTTACAAATGCAGCAATATGTAAAATAAATTATTAGAACTGTTCCAGGTTAGACGCGACAGTTTGAACTAAAATATTGTTTTTTTTTTGTATGTTGCGGTGTTCATGTGTGTGCATTTAAGACATCGCGGTTTATTACATTTGTTTTTACCATGGTACTGTGTGGGTAAACATGGCTGCAACGTTTGGTTGTTGTTTAATTGAGTTAAGGATTGGAAAATTTAATATGGACTTAATGGTAGGGTTAGTTTGTATATAATTGAAAGTGTTTTGGAAAGTTAATTTTATTGATATCTTAGCAGCAGTGGAAGACCATGTGGATACCTCGATGTATGAGTTCCTACACTCAAATCTGCACACACATCAATATACATATACATATATATATATATATATATATATATATATATAAGTATAAACTCAGACATATACACACTTCTATCGAAATTTACGCATATGCATACATTCACAATAGTTAAAATAAATAAAATCAATAGAGATCGACACTGCATAAGTTGTTTTATCTGTATTTTATTTTTATTTTATTATGGTGGGAGATTCCTTTTATCTTCGCTGCAACCTCTATCTCACAGAAGAGATGTTGCGAGTTTGTCTCTGCTTCATCGTTATTTTCATGGAAAGTGTTCAACTGAGCTTCAATTTATGGTCCCCCCTCGCCAAACTTTCACAAGAAACATTTGTCTAGCTGAAAACACTATCCCTCCACTCTTTATCTGTACTTAAACCTAAACATAGATTCCATGATCAAAGCTTCTTTCTTATAACTGCACACCTGTGGAATTGTCTTCCGTTTTCCTACTTTCTAGCTGTCTATAATATGGTTGTCTTCAAGTCCAACATGAACAAGTTTCTGATGAGCCGTTCCACTTAATTTAACAAATTTTCTGAACGTCCATTAATATCGATTACTATATTGTCCTTTTGACTACTGTACACTCTTTGATCCTTATCGTTGAGTGGCATCTTTGCCTTGATATGTGGTGACGCCTATGTAAAAAGAAATATTATCTATTTTTCCAACAAAAGTCAAAACTCTCATTCTACACATAAACATTGTTATGCATCCCATTTGCTACGTATTAATAAATATAGATATACACATCAACACCCATGCATGTACTAATATACATTTACACAGAACCGATTTACTATTGTATGGGTATATAAATCCTTGTATTCTAATACGGATAATTCTATGAGAATAGGTACTATTGATATTTACACATGTACACATACAAAAAACCGCATATAAACACACCCTTGCAAACATCTACATACTATCTTGGAAATATGATTTTGTCCCTTTAAATTTGGAAAATTAGAGTTGTTATTTCGTTGTGCAGTATAAAAATTTATTCACTGATGTAGTGCATTTTAATGTCTGTCTAATAATATTGTAATTTTTCTTCCTTTCTTTCTTTCTCTCTCTCTTTAAAGCACACACACACACATATATATCATGACAGCAAATTCGTTCTCGAATATTGCCATTACTGGATATAGTATTAAAAAATTGAAACATGAAGACAGATCAGCGAAATTGGCTTTTAAGCCTGACCAAACCATGGCATACTTTGGCATACATGATGCAGAAAAGCACATGCTTGATGGTCATTTATATGACCATTCATATGCCGTTTCAAACCGCCTGCTGTCTTACACGTCCGCCTGCAGCTGACACAAGTTAGATCTTACAACACAAGACTGTTTTGTGGCTGATTGCGCTAATGAGCAGTCTGGTGGCTTATCAGCCCAGCTCTGCTCAGACATAGTCTCCCGCATTCTCACATTCCAGAACAATTTGGCGCCCAATCTCATCAACTGCTTCTTGCACGTTCCCTTTCTGAATATCCCGCTTCATACTGGGTTCAATAAGCCTCAAACTTGCCCATACCTTCCCGCAAGGCCATTCTCCACTCTCCATGATCCAAAGCAAAACTCATCCGGATTTTCTCACTCATCTCACATTTTTTCAAAGTGGACCTCAAACGATCATTGAACGTCATTTTAGACTTTTGAGACAGAAGCTTCCCTCGGCAAGCTCGCCATAAAGGAGTTGTTTGGGAAGTCGACTGTATGACATCCTTACCACATGACCACTCCATCTAAGTCTATGTTTGATAATAAGAGCTGCAATGCTTAGACATTGGGTCCGTTTAAGAACCTCAAAATCACTGACATACATTTGAGTGGCACACACATAAGATTCGCCGTAGACACATCTGGTGAAACCGCTCGGGACGTATCAGATGCTTCCTACATGTTGTCCAAGTGTCACAGGCATAGAGAAGAGCAGAGAGAACACATGCGGCACAGACCTTGATCTTTGTTGGTGGCAATATTCCACGACAGCTCCACAAACGCAAATGTATGTATGTATGTATGTATGTATATATACATATACATATATATATATATATGTATATATATATTATATATATTTATTATATATATTATATATATATATATTATATATATTATATATGTATATATTATGTATATATATTATATATATATATATATTAATATATATATATATATATATATACACACACACCTTTATAGTTTCCTTCCCGTTATGGGTAGGATTCTAACAGTGTTTCCTTTTCAGGTACGTATGGTCTATGATCGTTTTCTTCTTCTGCATTTTTCCGTTTAATATCCTGAGGATGTCCCCTGCAATAGGGACGAAACGTTGATCACCATTTTATAAATTCATTCGGTTTTTCTTTTTTCAAAACAACACTATATATATATATATATATATATATATATATATATGTATATATATATCATAAATATATATATATATATTTATATATATGTATATATATATATACATGATAAATACATATATATATATGTGTTATGTGTGTGTGTTTGTGTGCGTGTCTTTCGCCTGTTTAAGTGGAAAAAATTGCCTAGTTATGAAAATATTGTGTTGCCATAGATAAAGAAAAACCAAATGCCTTTATGACGTCGTTTTCATATCGAGCAGGATGCACATAAAATCTCTTACAAATACATTTCTTTGTCGCAAATAATAAATATTAGGCATCAACGAATTTTAACGACGTGGCTCAACTCGAGAAGATGGCAGCCTGTAAAATATAGAAAAGAGAAATTTTGAAATGCTTAAAAAAAAACATCTCAGCGATATTTGTTGCGATTTTGTTCACGACACATTCCGTGTGTTTCTCGTCAGTCTCTATGTTTAGTCTACACCTTAACAATAAAACACATGAGATATTCTTGGCGTATGATTAAATAAAATCTTTCAGTGACGCATCTCAAATTGAATTATTTGCCTGTCTAACAGCATCGATCTTGCAATGTCTGTTTTACAAGTATGAGAAACGTTTCAAGATTAAAGACTGATATTTTTTATTCCGCCATAATATACTAACGGACTTACAAATTGCAATGTTTATAATAACTGAAATTACTATTTGTTTTATAAATACCTTATCAAGAATTCTTCATAAGTTTTTGTTTCGGTTTCGAGTATAGCTGAAGGAACTGAAGTTATATATATATATATATATATATATATATATATATATGTGTATATAAATATACACATATATATACATATATATATACGTATATATATATGTATATATACACATATATATATATACATACATATATATATATGTATATATATATAATCATGAGGTAAGGATTCGGTTTCGATTCAAGTCATATTTATATATTTTATTTTTGATATCGCACTTTTATAATATATAAAAATCGATACAACAATACGTCTATAATAATATATACGAAATCTGCAAGAATTATAATATCATAATTAAGTATAATGTAGGACCTGGCTACGCCGGGCGTCCCTGCTAGCTTGGATACATTCTTTGGCAGTTTAAACAAAACAGCTACAATGATATCTGAGCGTTTTCATTAACACTGAATATCTACAGAATGCCAACATCAATATATTACATACAGGCTGTACCCTGACACGCGTTGCTTTGGCTCGATTTGGTGTAATGGAAGAATCCCCATCACCGCGGTTGTAGCACCCCGAAATCTACCAAGAAAATATGGTGTTATATACGAACGTGCGACGGCCGTTTCTAACGCAAAAAAAAAACGAAGAAGAAAAATGAAGAATGAAAAACAATGGGTTCCTAGTGCCGCCTCTAAGGAAAAATCCTGAAAACAGGAAAAAAAAAAGAATGGAAATAACCGATGAAAATAGAGAGAAAGGCATCGAACAAAGCGAAATGTAACGGAAATAATTGATATGTTTATATCAGGCTATTTTACAAAGGAAGAAACGAGGTTAAACCTACCGAAGAAAGAGGAAAGCCGGAAAGAGGGAAGAAATAAATAAAAAATGGAAAGATCGTGTAAACGGAAACAGAGGAAATAAATAAATAAATAAATAAATATGAATTAAAAAGAAACAATCGTAAACTTGCCGAACAAAGATGAAAAACACAACAAGAAATACATTTGAATAATGGAAAGATGGGGAAAATTAAAAACAGATAAAAGTCACACATAAAAATAAAAGTTAAAAAATAAAAAGAAACGATGGTAAAATTTCCAAAGGACACGAAATAAAACGGAATTGAACTAATATAATTTTTATGTTAATGAAAGAAAATGTAAAGTTTTTTGGTTTGTTTTTGTTTTTATTTTTAAACAACGTAAAAGTAAACGTGGTGTCTTTCACCTATGGTTGGCGGTGGAAGTATGAATGTATTAGACAGAGAAGACTTTACTACTTCCATAGATGGAAACCGGTTTTGGCAGTGGATTCTCACCAGATATAATATAGGAAGCCCCGATCAACGAGGTAGTGTATAGGCAATATGCCTATAGCGCATCTCAGATATCGGGATGCTATTTGTGCATAGTACATCTGCAATAAATGTCTAGATATTCAATCCTAATAAGGTCAAACTCGGAGGGGAAAAAATGAGTTCATTTTATTTATATAGAGATGGATTAGTCCCCTGTGGAACTTCCGCAGGTCCCGCTAGTATATATATATATATATATATATATATATATATATATATATATATATATATATATACATATATATATATATAATTATAAAACTCAAATGACCCTGTAACGAGCGATGTAACCCACTTTCCGGTTTACGACATCCGGTTGCGCATCCGCGCATAAATATTTACCCATAACAACGTAAATATATAAACACAAATCGCTTCTTTTGCAGATTTTGACCTGCGTACTGAAATATTAACGTTATTATTTCGAAATTATTATTTAACATGGGAAGAGTGGGGGTGTTTTGCAACTGTTCTTTATTACAACTATACTGTCGCTATTTTCTTACAACTAAACTATTTAATCGGTTGACAAACATAGGAACAATTGTAGTAAAGCCATACTACTACTACTACTACTACTACTACTACTCTATATCCGTCCCTTCTCCTCCCTTCCTTCTTTTTTATTTTTTGTTTACATTTATAGATACAAAATACTTGTGTGAGAACGGTGAATTTGTTGACACATTTACTAATCTGTTTCAATATTAGTTTTATTTTATTTCATTTATTTAGGTTTTATTTTTTTGCTTTAGGTTTTATTATTTTTTTTTTTTTTTAGATTTTAAGTTTCTAGAACTTAATTGAAGGATTCCAATATGGGTTTCTCGTTCTTATAATTTCTCATCGGTAGGTTCATGTGCGATTTTGCTGCTAAATGACTTTCGTCGGCGTTCGATTCGTAGGAAAATCATGTTTAATTTTCAATTTTTGAGCGATTATTCAGAAAAATAGGTAATATTACACGAATAGGGAGGATTTTTTTTTCATGTTTGAGTGATCCGCCACATATAGGTTCTATTTATGACAATGCCTGTGTATGGCTAGAGCAGGAGGTAAACAAACAAGCGATCGAACTAACAACAGTCTAGTTATTAGAATAATATGAACAGCATTTTTAAATGGACATTTACTGATAATATACAGCTTTTTATTATTTGCTTACGTATGAAAAGCTCTGCATTATATATCTATATACTACGATCGTTTATCGGGTTAGGGTTACTTGGTTTATTGCAGGGATTAAGGTTGATTAGGGTTTATTTGATGTCGGCTATATCTACTGCCGCTTCTCTTATTGTTGATACCATGACCGCTTGGCTGGAAGTGGATGCTTGTATATAAATAAGAGCACATGCACTGTTTTTATATAAAAAAAATATTAATTCTTATCAAGTACCAAGTACAAAGAGCATTTTTTTAAAATTCGATCCAACGAGTGCCGCAGATGGCATTCACAGCCAAAACTGTTATACGTCTACATTCGACGGAGTCCAAAATCAATGCTTTTCTCTTTGAAAGAGAGAGAAAGGGGGTGATAAGAAAGCTAGAGTAACGAAAGACAGGGGGAGGAAAAGAAAGAGAGAGAGAGAGAGAGAGCATGTATATGTTAAAAGAACAGAGACACTAAATATTACTATTATTAAAATTTCTGACAGCAGCAGTCAAATTTGATATTTTCAACTGTGCACGTAGTTACATAAACAACTGTCACTCTAAACCAATCTGATATGCTCTGACATTTTAAAATACCCACTTTTGCCTGTATCTGCGTATTTTCCACATGAATACTGGACAAGTTTACTGCAAGGTGTCCCTCCTAAGGGAGTTTCCTCATTGTACTCTCTCACTTTCTCTCTCTCTCTTTCTCTCTATCTTTCTTTCTTTATATCTATATATCTATAAAAGTGAAATTGTCTGTGTCTGTGTCTGTGTGTCTGTGTGTTTACATTTCCCTACCAAACTACTCTGCCAATTTTCAGTATACAGTTTAAAATAAAATAATTAATTCTTACAGATTCGACATTTGACATAAGGCGAATTCAAATTCAGAAATTTGCCTGTCAACGGGTTAAAATTCAACGATTTGCATTTCGCACACTGTATCAAACTCCTCCGCTAATTTTGGGTATAAAGAATTGAAATTTTAGATGTAGGTTCACGGATCAAACTTTTAACTTTATTTGAGCCCAAAACAAAAAAATGTTAAGGGGTCAAAATTGAGGTCAAAGTTTTTTAAAAAATTGCCCCCTGAAGTTTCTGCCAAATTACCCAACCAATTTTTAGGCTAAACATTTGAAAGTTTACATAAAGTGTATTCAGAAATGAAGCAAGGTTTTTAATAGTTTTTAAGCCGAAAATTTGGTTACTAAGGGACCAAAGTTAAAAGATTTGATCTTTGAGGTCTATAGCACAATGTTGATTTACTATGCTGAGATTTTTTTGTTTTTTTTACATGGGAGTCACCACTTATCAAGGCCCGTAGGCCACTCAGGGATAAGGATTATTGCGTGTATAGTAATCAATGAGATAGTTTTGTAGTAATCATTAGTATTGGAAATTTAATAGTGTGTATTACTTAAGGGGGCGGTTTGTGAGGAATTTGTTTATGTTGGATTTGAAGACATCCAAGTTGTAGTCAGGTGGGAAACAGGAAAACGGAAGAGAGTTCCACAGTCGTGTACTTCTGAGAAAGAAGCTTTGCTCATGGAATCTACGTTTGGATTTAGGCACAGATAAAGAGTGGGAAAATTATTGACAGTAGTTTCAACCAGACGGGTGTTTTTCGTGAAAGATTGGCGAGGGGGGGGTGAGAGATTGGAGCTCAGACGAGCACGTGCCTTGGAAATAACGATAAAACAAAGACAGGTTCGTAACGTCTATTATGTGGGAGAGAGGTTTCAGGGAAGAGAAAAGGGCATCCCCCACTAAACCACGAAGTCTATTTTGTATTCTGCCAACACAAGATAGGCTGTTTTTAGCAGCTCCTGGCCAGATGTGGCAGCAGTACTCCATCCTTAGACATATCTGGCTTTTATACAGATAGAGAATTGCATCAGTAGTGAGATATCTTCTGGAGCGGTAGAAGCATCCCACTATTTTCCCAGCGTTCATGGCAACAGACCTGATGTACGTGTTCCATTTCAGATCAGGAGTAAATGTCAAACCCAGAAGCTTGTCAAAACATGGAGCCTCCCCAAGACGAAAGCCATCCATTTCAATTGATGCCAGATGGGGATCAGAGCGTTGATGATATAAAGATAGAAACTTGATTTTGGATGCATTAAAAGTAACCAGCCACCTCTTCCCCCACTGTGCCACGCGCTCAAGATAAGAGGAAAGAGAATTGGAGAGGACTTTGTCTTTTACGGGCTTTGATATGTTGCCATAGATGATCGTGTCATCAGCATAGATGTCAACGAATGATTTAAGTATGTGTTTTGGGAGATCATTTTTTCTACTTTTCCGTGATAAAACCTCTTAAATATTCTTGTGTTAAAATGCTGCATAAAATGGGTAACTGTAATCAAAGTAAGAATATTCCCTCTGTACTCGGATTTTTCGATTATCGATTTATAATATTATTGGAGGCATTCAGTATAAAAATTATATAAAATACTAAAAACATATTCTGTGAAATCTCAAAAAAAATTGATAAGATATTTCGGAGTCTATATGTTAGAAACCTACATGCACCCACAGATACACAAGGTGTATATATATATATATATATATATATATATATATATATATATATATATATATATGAGCAAATAGTAAATAAAACATGTTAAAAACACTTTGAAAAAGAGTTAAAAACTTATTTAATCTGAAAAAGAAACACGTAATAAGTGGATAGTCCTTAATCCGCGGAGTTTCGAAGAAATACTTTCCGTCTTATCAGAGGTTAGGAATTAGCAAAATGCGGGATCGGATTTTGGATACAAAAGTATTTTATGAAAATTTTATTATATATATATATATATATATATATATATATATATATATATAACTACTTAATTTACTCACATAAAATAATATACGAAAGTATAGATTTATGCGTAAAAGTATTTACTTCAAAAGATCTCAATCCGTAGGTAGAGCTAGTTAGTAATTTATAAAATATATATGGCGATTAAGCTACACTGAGTATTCCGCGTTTCATCCACTCTATGACTCCCATGGCTCATGCGCGAATTCTGTGGTTGTTTATCGTTTTTATATGCTCCTCTTCTATTGAGATTTTAGTTAGCCAATCAGCTTTCTAGTATCCAGCGCGCCCTTCCTATCAGCCAATGGGCATGCATTTTATCGGACAAAGGATCTGTTTTAAAATTAGGTTAGTGTTTTTTTTGTTAGTTTATATATAAATATATATATGTGTACATACATATATGCATATATATATATACATATATATACATACATATATGTGTGATCGTTTATGTATATTCATGTTTATTTAATTTATTTATTTGTTTATTTTCTATTGTTTTGTTAGTTTTAAAACTATTTTGTATCGCTATCCTAGAGAAAATCTTATCTTGTGAACACAGTTATTTGCTATTTCTCTTCTACAGTTTAATAGATGTTGGGGTTATAAATTTGCTATCCTGTACTTTAAAGTACAGGATAGCAAATTTTTCATGAAGGCATAATCTACAAGGGTCGTCTAGGTCCCTACACGTGGTAGCTTGTCTTATTATTTTCCATTCGACTACCGGCGAATGTCCGCTTTCTTTGAGTCCCCAGTATTTATTCGCTAGTGTTGTTTTTATACGGTGTTTTTTAGTCTCACCATCGGATATAGTTTAAGGTCAGATCCAGGACATTGTGAAAAGGAAGGAAAATGATTAATTACAGTACAAACACCCCCAACCTTCTCATGTAAAGAACGGCTTTCGGAATAAACACCCCAGCCTAAAAAAAAACAAACGTTTTTTACATGGGGAGGTTGGGGTGTTTATTCCGAAAACCGTTCTTAACATGGGCTGGTTGGGGATTTTTATACAACGTAGAGACAGGTCATAAAATGTACCAAAATAACTTTTTATACAGAAACAAAACAAAATATATAATTTTCACTTAAGAAACAAAACTAAAAACATAAAAAAAACACAATTCTCATAAGAAATAAATAAAATAGTAAATTTTATTAAATTATTACTGTAGGTTGTTTGTTTTATTTCCTTTCTATTTTTTTTTTGTATTATTTGGATTCATCGGACTACTGTTCTCATCTTGAATGTGATTTTCACTACGTTTCACTTGATGTAACCTCCGACATTCTTCTTTCTCTTTTGTTCGTTTTTTTTTTATTGGGTTCCGTTTCCTTGGAATAATCCTGCGGTTTCCGTCGTTCGACAGTTGTTGCCAATCGAGACTCATGGAAAAACAAGCTTTAAATTGCAAAATTACCATTATGTATATATATATATATATATATATATATATATATATATATATATATATATATACATATATATAGTAATCCACATACAGTACTATTTCGCTGTTTCACAGCTCATCAGTGCGGATAGACAGGCAACTTCCTCAAGCCAGGATTGAAACCCGACCGTTTGTATGACAGTCCCCAACTCTTATTAATAAAGTGGTCACGGGGCCCGTTTTTTTAGTCACCCTGTATGTATGTCTTCCGTTTACCTGTTTCCCACTTGACTGCAACTTGGATGTCTTCAAGTCAAACATAAACAAATTCCTGACAAACCGCCATCTAAAGTAAGACACCCTATCAAATTTCCAATACTAATGCTTACTACAAAACCATCTCATTGATTACTGTACACGCAATAACCCTTATCCTTGAGTGGCCTTCGGGCCTTGATAAGTGGTGACCCGCATGTAAAAAAAATATATGTGTGTGTATATTTATATATGTGTATGTAGGTGGGCGGTTGTGTGTGGTTGTGTGTGTTTTGTGTGTGTATATATATGCCCATATGGGGTGCGAGACTAATAATTTCGAAACAAAATGTCGTTGAGATATTTCTTTATTTGAAAAGATTTCCAAACTTGTCTTTTCTATAGTAGACAGGCTGTCATCGTTCCGTTTTATATCACATCGTTAAAATTCGTTGATGGCAAATATTTTCCTTCGACAAAGTAACGTATTTTTAAGAGATGTTTATGTGCGTTATGCTTGGAATGGAAAATGCGTCATAAAATACATTTATGTTTCCAGCTATAAAGACACAATGCTTTCCATAACTAGACATACTTTTCTCTAAACAAACGCGCATCGATACACACACACACACACACACACACACACACACACACACACACACACACACACACACACACACACACACACACACACGCACACGCACACGCACACACACACGCATAATATATATATCTATAGTTATGTCTATATATATATTTATGTATATAGTTATGTGGATATATATATATATATATATATAATCGCTGTGTCGATTACTTTCCTAGATATAAATCCAATGAAACTCGCGTGATTATGTAAGAGTGCTCAATGCAGGAAAGAGCTGGTATATATATATGATTGCAACGTCTTGTCTGACGAGTTCCACTCCCTAAGACACTTAAAGTCCATGAGACCAAAAATGACTTTTCTTTTTCTGTAGTCCTACCGGTGAATTCACACGCTCAAGCAGGTATGACACTGAAGACGGTCACTGAGATCAATTATTACATGCTTCCAGCATTTCAAGCCTCCACGCGTCACAACTTTTCAATCGGCACAGGACCAGTTTTATAGACAAATGCCTAAGGGAGTATCTATACACAGATGATGTTACAGAGTCTTAGCTTTGTACGAGAGCTTAGTCTCTCTCTTGGTTCCAAATGTTGAGATCCAGCAACAAGCAAGAGCAAGATAGCCAGCAACAAGTTAAACTGCAGACCAGCTTAATGCGGGTACTGGTCTCCCGCTTTATGTTTTTTTTTTAAATCAGAGATTTGCTTCTCCTAGAAAGGTTGCCTTCACCACGGCTTACGGGAACCCTGTTCGCCCCAACACACGCATACACACACACAAACACACACAGTGCTAGTTGGCCGTTGACCCCGAAAATATAGGATGTGAAAGCAAACTTACCATCATTTTAGAACGGTGTTAAAAGATGGTGTACGATAAATTAGTTTATTGAAAGTCATGATATTTATTTTAAATATTATAATCAGTTTTACTCTATGTGTACTTAATTTCTCAAAAAGTGGTTTATTGCATTCAGACAGGACTACTCATTCTTCTTTTATAGCACTTTTAAAAAGAGTTTATCGATCCCTTCTCGATACTCCTTTATTAATTTCTCACAAGGTTCCAAATCACTCAGTAAGGTCACTAACCCATTCGACTGCGTGATTATCATCTCACTGGTGTTCTTGAGCCTCCATGCTGTCGCTGTCTGCCCTTTAAAACACTTCTGGATTGAAAAGCTGTCCCTGCATGTAATGTCAGAAGTCTTGATACCTTCGCAATAACATGTCTTCAGAAGATATATATATATATATATATATATATATATATATATATATATATATATATATACAATAAGTACTATAATTACTTTTAATACCTATAGACACTAGTGTTTTATCATTTGGGGATGATCAGTGCAGAGATTTACGATTATTGCCGGTTGAAGGATTTGAACCTGACCATGAAACCATCTCTTACTCCATTAGCAAGAAACATACCCCTCGGCCGGCGTAAACTGAGGTGAAAAGTTTGGTTGAAATTTACGTCTATAAAGCATAAATTTCATTCTAATAGGTATAGAGTGATCAAGTGATTTTAACATAACCATCCGCCTCAAAGAAAAGTACGCAGTTCTTAAAAGAGCAGATATAATTGTTATAATTATTTCGAATACATACAGCCCCTAGTGTTTTATCCTCTGGGGAATCATCAGTGCAAGGAGTCACGATTACCGCCGGTTGAGGAATTTTAACTTGCCTCGAAGCCATCTCTGACTCCATTTATGCCTTAGTCGATTTCGACGTATGGCGTTTACACAACAATTTAGTTGTCCGAAGAGCGGACATATATTTTTTTCGAGTAATAAAAGCTTGAGTAGAACCATCCACACATTTAGGAATAACTGAAAATGAGAGAAATTCAATGTAACGGAGAGAGAAGATATGTGGCACTGGTTGTATATAAGAATTGTTCCTTCGTAAATAGCGCATGTTCAAACGAAGAGTGAGCGTACATTTCATGTATCCAAAAGTAATTTTAAATACACCACTAGGGGGGGAAATTGGATAACTATTTTATGCAGAATTAAATAAAAAAAAAGAGCATATCTATAATATAAAGCTAAAAGTCTCTATTTGTGTCTGGTCACGAATAGGCTCCTATATGGTTGACTATTATAAAAAACTGATCACATATAATGATAGAAGATGTATCGAGACACAGAAATGAGTATGTTTGATCTGGCATAATGATGATTCAATAAAATTATGAGGTCTGCTTACACGCCTGGTCAACAAAGTATGGACATAAACAAATTTAAAATTTACAAGTGTTTTTGATATAGATATACATAATAATACTTTGATAAGTATGTTTTAACTTAAATAGGGATTATATAATAAAATTGTGAGGTCTGCGTTCGCGCCTGGGATCAATAGAATGAAAATAGGCACACACTTTAGTAAAGGCTTTTCATATCTATCTGCGTAAGTATACTCTGATAATTATGTTTCAGTTTGAAGAAATATGGCATAATAAAATTATGGGTTGTTCGTTCGCGCCTGAGCTTCATAGAATGGAAATATGTCACAAAGTTTAACAAGGTTTTTTTTTTAATATAGATCCACAGAATATTGTGATAAGTGTTTCAGTGTGAACAGATATGGTATAATAAATTATGGGGTTTATCTATTTTATTTTTACTTTCATCATATTTTGCTTTGGTTTTGATATCCCTAAATCCGAAGCTATCTCTTTACAACCCTTCCTTTTCATAACCTATCATACTTCAATAAATCAGAGTCCATTTTCTGTAGGCTGTTTTTGAACTCAGTCAACCCCGGGTACTTTTGCTAGTATATATATATATATATATATATATATATATATATATATATATGTGTGTGTGTGTGTGTGTGTGTTTAGACATTATTCTTTCTTTTAAGCATATTTAATTTAATAAAAATTTCAGGTTTACTAATTTTGGTTGTGACCTTTTCCATCACCATAATAAATTTGCTTACGCGTGGCAAGAACTAGGTAATATCGTTGCCGTATTTACTATAGGTCTAAGTACTTTCAAACGCGCCTGATTAATCATCAGAGATAATTAACGAAACTGTTTTAAGACAATTCATATTCTGCGTTCAAACCTATGTGTAGTCAGTCTCACTGATGAGACGTAATCGTATAACTATTCTGTAAATATATAATATGTACGTTTATTCATACATATGTTTTTGTATATATATATCTATAGTTATATCTATTTTTTTCAACTTACTATATATATATATATATATATATATATATATATATATATATATATAGTAAGTTGAAAAATATATATGCCGATATGCTACACTGAATATTCCGCGTTTCATCCATTCTAGGACACTTCGGTCTTATGCACATAAGCCTGAAGAGTGGATGAATTGCAGAATCTTCAGTGTAGCTTAATCGCCATATATAGTTTATAACTTACTAACTAGCTCTACCTACGTATTGAGGAATTTTGAAGTAAATACCTAAAGTTTACGCATAAATTTATACTTTCTGATATTAATTTTATGTGAGTAGATTAAGTAGTTATATATATATATATATATATATATATATATATATATATATATATATATATATATATATATATATATATATATATATATATGCAATATAATAATAATGGCACGGTGTCGTTTTCTGGAAGCTTTAGTACCTGTCTAAGATAATTTAATATTTCCCAGAATTTCAGTTCTTTTGCAATCTTTAAATCGTTTATGTGGATCATTTATAGGTAGACCTACACTTAAGAAACAAGGTATAAGCTTAATGAAGGACACGTTATTTGGCATGCAGAGATCTATCTAATGAGTTGGCGAGAAACGTATTAGAAGACAGACGTGTCAACGACACTGTTTGATAAAGAAAAAGGAACGAGTGACAATGTAGAAGATACGTACGAAATTCTGACACAGGAATAAAAAAAAAATGAATAAAACCCATGCAAAATATTATTCGTTGTTATGATGTTCTTTTAAAGTTTGGATAAATAAGAAGGTATATGTATCGTTATTCAATAATTATTTTTATCTTTTATGTAGAATTTTTAATCTTTTATGTAGAATTGTTCATCTTTTATGTAGAATTAATAAAAAAATATTTTATTCAATGTTATTTAATAATTCTTTTATGAAGGATAAATAAATAAATAAATAAATAAATATTTTATGCAATGTTATCTAATAATTCTTTTATGCAAAATTATTAGATATTTTATGCAATGTTATTCAATTATTCCTTTATGTAGAATTAATAAATAGATATTTTTGCAATCTTATTTAATAATTCTTTTATGTAGAATTAATAAATATATATGTTATGCAATGTTATTTAATAATTCTTTAATGTAGAATTAATATATAGATATTTTATGCAAGGTTATTTAATAATTCTTTTATGTAGAATTAATAAATATATATTTTATGCAATGTTATTTAATAATTCTTTTATGTAGAATTAATAAATATATATGTTATGCAATGTTATTTAATAATTCTTTAATGTAGAATTAATATATAGATATTTTATGCAAGGTTATTTAATAATTCTTTTATGTAGAATTAATAAATATATATGTTATGCAATGTTATTTAATAATTCTTTTATGTAGAATTAATATATAGATATTTTATGCAAGGTTATTGACTAATTCTTTAATGTAGAATTAATAAATATATATTTTATGCAATGTTATTTAATAATTCTTTTATGTAGAATTAAAAAATATACATTTTATGCAAGGTTATTTAATAATTCTTTTATGTAGAATTAATAAATATATATGTTATGCAATGTTATTTAATAATTCTTTAATGTAGAATTAATATATAGATATTTTATGCAAGGTTATTTAATAATTCTTTTATGTAGAATTAATAAATATATATGTTATGCAATGTTATTTAATAATTCTTTTATGTAGAATTAATATATAGATATTTTATGCAAGGTTATTGACTAATTCTTTAATGTAGAATTAATAAATAAATATTTTATGCAATGTTATTTAATAATTCTTTTATGTAGAATTAAAAAATATACATTTTATGCAAGGTTATTTAATAATTCTTTTATGTAGAATTAATAAATATATATTTTATGCAATGTTATTTAATAATTCTTTTATGTAGAATTAAAAAATATACATTTTATGCAAGGTTATTTCATAATTATTTAATGTAAAATTAATAAATAGATATTTTATGCAATGTTATTGAATAATTCTTTTATGTAGAATTAAAAAATATACATTTTATGCAAGGTTATTTCATAATTATTTAATGTAAAATTAATAAATAGATATTTTATGCAATGTTATTGAATAATTCTTTAATGTAGAATTAATAAATAGATATTTTATGCAAGGTGATTGAATAATTCTTTTGCACGGAATCATTGAAATTATTATTGTATGTAGAGTTATTTACTGATTGTTTTATGTGGAATTATTTAATAATCTTTCTATTTGAAATTATTAAATACTTTTAATCAGATTTGTTAAAGTATTATTTATGTAGAATTAATAAATAATCCTTTTATTTATAAATATTGAATAGTTATTTCATGTGTCATTATTGAACAATGAACTTAAGTAGAAACATTGAATACATATTTATGCAGAGTTATTGGATAACTATTTCATGTAGCTTTAGTTAATAATCCCTCTATGTAGAATTATGAAATAATTGTTTAATGTATAGTTATTAAGCGAGTATTTAATGTAGTATACTTTAATAAGTCTTTTATCCAGAATATTGAATTATTATTTTGTGTAGGATTATTAAATAATTCTTACCCCAGAAAATTTGCAAGTGAATTTTAGATGAGTAAAAATATGTATTCGTTTTTCAGAATTTAACGAAATATTTCTTTTACTGGATGAAATGCTTTTCTAACTTGTTTACTTTTGATCAGATCGAAAAAGTGGAAATCCTGAAATTTACTGAACCGCATATTTTGTCCGGGATTTATTTTGCAAATACAAACGTATCATTTAAGATAATCCTACGATCGCATGACGTGCGTCAAAGAGTTGATCTGGCACTAACCCGCTAAGAAAAAGAAAAGTTCGGGATTGAGAGGAGGTGGGGTCGATTAGGTACAAATGTAACGCATTTTAATGGCCGACATTTTCCTAATCTTGACAGCTTGTAGACCGACCCGTTTCTCAAGCTGGCACACGCTAACACAACAGGATACCTCGAGCATTATATGTCAATTAAGATACCTCTTTTTACGTTAAAATGCAAATTCGGACAGTTCATTGCTTGAGGGCACAGCTCAAAGAAGTTTCCGGAAACGGTTATAGTCTTTGGTGTGGTTTCAAATGGTGTCATATCATGCCCCCCAGATCTTCGAAGCCGGTTTGAAAGTCAACACCAAAGTGTACCTGAATGAGCTGAAGAGCGTGGTGATATCTTGGCATACCTTGGCTGTGGCAGCAGGACTCCGTGCTGGACCACAAGTCCAAAGACACCCAGGTTTGGCTTCAGAGGAAGTGCTACGACTTTGCACCCTTCTCTCACTGGCCCCATCCCTTCCCCGACCTGAACCCGCCGGACTACTTCATTTGGTCATACGTTGAGAACGTCACCAACATAGCCTCCCACAATCCCAAAGCCAGTCTGGTCGCTTCCATCCGCCGAGTATTCAACAAGCCCCTACCGATGCTTGTGGAAAAGGCATGCTCCCAGTTAAAGTATTGCAGCATTAAGAATTGATTATGTAATGTTAAACTGAATTAAAAAAAATTAATGCTGCAATATTCTAAGTCATAAATTTATCATATTTTTTACTAAAATATCTTGTCCTTTTTTCCAGTTTTAACAACTAGTCCTTTTACTGGTCTAAGTTTAAACTTAACCATACTACCGTTCATGCTCGCATTTTTCTATTGTAATCCATGATTTTTCCAGGCTTCCAATAAACTCACTTGTTCTTTGTTTAATTTCAGTCTTATTTTTCTCCGCCCATAAACATACCATAAACATATGTAATAACAACGTCCGACACTCGTCTGCTTTAATATAACCCCCACCCAAAATATCTCTCATTCTTTCATTCTGTCTGTTTCACTTGTTATTTCTCTTTTCGTGACATCAGTGAATTAGTTTCAACAGTAGTCACTGAAGCTACTTGGTTGCTATAGAAACCAGTAAAAAAAACGTCGCTCACCTCCTTACGTTTTTTTTTACGATTTTGAACACACATCATAATTTTGTTTTACAAAACGATAATTGAAAATTTTTCTTTCATAAAATAGCTGGATGGTGACCTATAAACTGTAATAATTGTTTGAAATCTGTTAAATAAATGATTGAGCGGTACAGGTTTAAATAACCAAAACTGCCACTTAACCATATATTCGAACACTACATTGAATGAAAAAGTTACTTGACGTGTTTTTTTTCAATAAAATAGTTAAATATAATTGCAGTGTTGTTTTATTTAGGGCGACAAATTTATCGTTCCACCCTGTAGATATAAGAAAATGATAAGAAAAAAAGGCTTACATAAAATATCGCATACAACATAAAATGCTATCATCCACAAGATTAAATTATAACGAGCTTACATCACAGAAGACTTACGTATAAAGAAGGCTTGAAAAGTTTACAAAAATGTCATATAAAAATAGCTTACATCATAAAAAGTCTTATGAGATAACAAGCTTACGATATAAAATATCTTACATCATAACAGATTCGCATGAAAAAAAATATATCTTAAAAGGCCAGCATTATCAAAAGGCTTGCATCATAAAATTCTTACATCATAAAAAGCCTTACATCAAAAGCATGTAATGTAACAGTAGGCGGACGCGCGTATGTGGGCTATATGCAAATGCCAAGCAATGCGCGAATTGACGTCAGGGTAAGGCAAAAGAAAAATACTCTAAAAAAGAATGCAAGCACATCCAAACAATCACATTGGAGAACACGGCCATGTAAGAGAAACAATCACGTTAGAAATTAGGACCACGTTTTATTAGGGTAAGTATCCGGAAGTAAATGATTTTATACGGAAAAAAAGTGAGTCGAGTTATTACTACTCGTCTGTTCCTTGCGATGTACTTTACAACGTTCTGGGTCTCTAGTGTCTAAATCTTAACGCGTGTGTAAACGTGTAACAATACAGTAATAGCCAATGATCGAAAACTAATTAGCATTATAACATTATCAGCCGGTCACTGGCGTGTGATCAACGCACGTGTTAAACTAAATGTCTTAGAAACGGTCCCATGATGATGTGACGATGGGCCAGTGGTTAGGATCTGAGTATCAAGAGGAAAAGCACATCTGGGATGTTGGATGTTAGTGTGTGGCTCCTTCATTCTCTCAAGATCACTCTGGTGGCATTCTGGTTGGAACCTTCAGGCCCGCTTCGTTCTTTAATGCAGACATTTTAGGCAGACACAAACAATGACGCAAGGGCAATATATGAGAAATATAATTAACTGTTTATGTTTTTTTACAAGAAAATATTACAATATTTTTACAAAAACAATTTACAAGCAATAATAAACTTTCACAATTAAAACTACCTAACCTTAACTAAAACAATATACGTCTTATCCCATGCTGTCCTGACGAAAAAGAGATCGAGAAAAGGAGGGAATTATGGGATTGCATTCTGGCTGCTTATGTATCCCTCCGTCCACGGCCAAATACCCTGCTGGCAGGGGAGGGTGTAAACAACCACCACAACCAGGGCACTAAGCTATAGTGCCACAGCATTATTTCTTGATTTTCATATTGATACAAACCGGTGCAACACTGCTCTGTTCGAGAAATCAATTTTGACCGTCCTGGGACGGGTAATTATCTTGTTTAGTATAACTGTCAATTTGTCTATTAAATGTCTTATAGTTAATAATAGGTGTTACGGAGTTGAAATAAAACCCCTTTAGGTTGACCTCGTTTAAATGTTTCCTTTTAGTTCGATAAAGCGCAATTAAAATAGGCGCCCGGCAAAAATCAATTTTTCAGTTGAAAACAGACAATTTGATTTTGGGTGGATTAAATGATTACTTTAAACCAATATCAATAGACTCATGGATCGATATTCCTCGAGTGTCCAGATCGAAGTTGTTTCTTCTTAATGTTTTCTAAACGATTGTGATTCGATGCGCACTCGCATCCATCTGCGAATTTGAGTCAATCTGGCACGGAAGAATTTTGTCTGGACTATTTATTTTCTCTTCGCTATTTTTCCTATATTTTTTTCTATGAGCAAACTTTATTATCTGCTTTGATATTACATTCAACCTTTTATATCCTCAATAAGTGAAGGGGAAATGCTTCTAAACTGATGCATTGTTAAATTGTTTCGATGTTCATAGTGCCTGTTTTTGCATAATAGTGCCTATGTTCGACACTTTATTGCTCTTATAAAGAAAAACAAAATTATTCGAGCAAGTAACTTCTCGGCGAAAGAAAATCTTATTTGCAGACTATTGAATAATGAAGCCGTTTGTACAGCATGAAAAATTAATTTTTAATTCCCTCGCCAAATATTAAATGAATTCCTTTGGAATAGTGAAAATAATAATCTCCATGTTCTTCTGTTTCATTTATATAATTTGATATAATGTCTATTTAAAAAAGCTGTCTTTAAATAACATAAAATAGTTGCATATTATCCGTTCCCATATGGTAACAAGCTTGGCCTTTGAGCCAGAATCAAAGTGTAGATGCTACACTTTATTTATTTTTTTGTTTTCTCTTAGTGGAGGAGAAATCCTTAACGAGTAAGACAAGTTTTGAACTTTTTGTTTCTTTTCTCCACACCTCGTGTCTTACTCTCTACCGTGGGGAGGCATTGTAAATAGGAACAAGGTTAAAGTCTGCTGATTAAAAATATAAATAAGCTTATTTGGCCGCACTCCCAGTAGTTCTACCTAGGAACATCCACTGCTGGAAAACTTATGTGGTATGCATATTATTTTTTGACAAGATACTTTAAGTTTCAAATGAAATATTTGTAACTGTATTCAGACTGCATTCGACATAGAATTTGCCTCTATTGATTAAACGTACGTTTGAAAATAAGGTTCTCTTTGATTTATCAGACTTAAGTTTTAAAAAATTGTTATTGTACGAGGGGCATGCAATAAGTAATGCCCCTGACCTACTTCCCATAGCAGTAGAGCAACGAAAGTTGGCACAGTTATTAGTCCTTCCTTATATAGGAACCACGCAGAATTATGCATTTCTCCCAACGTCTAATGCAGCTCTGGAGACCGTTTTTTTTAGAACACGCCAGGTTGGTCCTACAACCATGACGTGACTTCAGAAATCAAAGATGCATAATCTAGGAAACGCTTTCCTTTCAAAATAAAACTTCATGGCTGGAAAGAGGTGAAAGTCAGAGGGTGCAAGGTACTGAGAGACGGGAGGATGGGAAAGGATTTCATAACCACGCGCCCATGCTTCTGATCTGGCGACATTCGAGTTGTGGACCGGAGCGTTGTCCTGCAGGAGGAAGACACCTTTGCTGATCTTGCCCCGTCTCTTGATTTTGATAGCTTCCCTTAATTTCCTAAACAGTGAAGCATAAAAGGCTCCTGTAATTGCGATACGCTTTGCCAGGAAATCTGTCATCACTACTCCGTCATGGTCCCAGAAGACTGTGAGCACGACCTTGCCAGCGGAGGGCTGCACTGGGCTTTGGTCTCTGGATAATAGTGATGAACCCAGGTTTCATCCTGTGTAATCTGTCTTTTGAAAAACTTTGACACATGTTCTTGGAACATCTCCAAATTCATTCTCGAGCACTCGACGCGTTTTCGCTTCTGGAATTGTGTGAGCAACCTGGGAATCAATCTGGCAGACACCTTGTGCATATGCAAATGGTCATGAATGATAATTTCCACAGATCTTGTACTAATCTTTACATCTTAGACTATTTGGCGAATAGTAATGCACCGATCCTCCAAAATGGCAGCCTCAACTTGACGGACAGATGCCTCATCAATGGTAGAAGGGGGGGGTCTACCAGGTCTGGGAGCTGTTTGCAGAAACTTCCGGCCATGTTTGAATTCACGATGCCAGCGTTTTACAAGGTCATAGGATGGGGCATTATAACCATTAGTTTTTTTCATTTCATCAAAAGTCTCCTGTGATGTGCGTCCTTTCAAATACAAAAACCGGATCACTACTCGATATTCAATAGCCTCCATTTCACACCTGACTCAGTTCAAACAGCTGTAAAACAGAAACCGCAGCTAGTTCAGAGCTGTAATTTGCCACATAACCCGTAGAGATAAAAATCATTGCACATTACTAGATCACACAACTGAAAGTGGATCAGGGGCATTACTTATTGCACGCGCCTCGTAAATGGCGCAGATTGAATGGCGTTAGATGGGGAATATCACCGATTCTGATTTCCATAGTAGACATTTCTCCCAGAACTGATAGAATCGGAGGAAGCTTCACACACACACGCACACGCACACACACACACACATACATATATATATATATTCATATATATATAGTATAAAATATATATACATATATATACATATATGCATATATATGTATATATATATGTATATATATATCTATACATATATATATATTCATATATATATATATTACATATATATATATATATACATACTAGCAAAAGTACCCGTTGTTGACTGGGTTCAAAAACAGCCTACAGAAAATGGACTCTGATTTATGAAAGTATGATAGGTTATGAAAAGGAAGGGTTGTAAAGAGATAGCTTCGAATTTGGGGGTAGCAAAAGCAAAGCAAAATATGATTAAAGTAAAAATAAAATAGATAAACTCCATAATTTATTATACCATACCTGTTCACACTGAAACACTTATAACAAAATTCTGTGGATCTATATTAAAAAACGTTGTTAAACTTTGTGCCATATTTCCATTCTATGGAGCTAAGGCGCGAACGAACACCCCATAATTTTATTATGCCATATTTCTCGAAACTGAAACATAATTATCAAAGTATACTTACGCAGATAGATATGAAAATTCTTTATTAAAGTTTGTGCCTATTTCCATTCTATGGATCCCAGGCGCGAACGCAGACCCCACAATTTTATTATATCATCTCTATTTAAAGTTAAAACATACTTATCAAAGCATTCTTATGTACATCTATATCAAAAACACTTGTAAACGTGTGTTTTTTTTTAATTTTTAATTTTTTTTATTTCCATACTTTGTGGACCAGGCGTGTAAGTAGACCTCACAATTTTATTGAATCATCATTATGCCAGATCAAACATACCAATTTCTGTGTCTCGATACATCTTCTATCATTATATGTAATCAGTGTTTTTAAAATAGTCAACTATATAGGAGCCTATTCGTGACCATACACACACATACACACACAGACATTCAGCTTTACATTATAGACTACATTGATGAAGACTGAAGGATCGGTCGAAAATATGTACTTGTAAAAATTTTTTTTTTTTACTTTTTCATAATATTATTTTGTATTCCTGCACGTCACCAATTGAAACGAATTAAAGAAGAGTTATAAGCTTTTATACTTTTCGTATTCCTTTCCATACATTTCCATTAATATATATATATATATATATATATATATATATATATATATATATATATATATATAAAGGATGTGTGTGTGTGTATGTATTGCCGAAACAATTGTAATAAACTAAGTAAATACCTGGGTTATATATATATATATATATTATATATATATATATATTATATATATATATATATATATATTTGTGTGCGTGCGTAACAAAACCAATGAATGACACATAGGTAACAGCGGGGCAGCATCTGAGTATGGAAATAATCAAGACATAAAGCCAGGTGACGTCACAGCGAGGAAAGAGAAGGAAAAAAGCAGAGAGATTTTAAATCACATCGTGGTGATAGCACCCTGAAGCACGTGCCAGCAAGAGGTCGACATGTAAACTTCTGGCGGCATAAGTTACATGGCAACGGCAGAATTTTGCCCACATCATGGTAGACGATATATATATATATATATATATATATATATATATATATATATATATATATATAATTTATATATAAATAATGGATAAATGACAAAGTATATTCTAAAATTCATGATGTTGACCATCTTATAATTTATTCCGTTAATTCAGTTGACATTTAGAATTCTTGACAGTATCTATCTATCTATCTATCTATCCCTCTCTCTCTCTCTATCTCTCTCTCTCTCTTCTATATATATATATATATATATGAGTAAAGATAAGACACGGCGACAAAGAGAACGAGAGAAAAGGAGGAACACAGCACTAAAGCTTAAAAAAAAGAAAAGAAAAAAAACGAGAAAGGAAAGATCGGGAGATAGAACGAAATAGACAAAAATTAGAAAGAGGGAAAGAAATCAAAAGAAAAAGCGAGAAAAACTTTGAAAAAAGAGCGATAGAAACCTAATGACGCATACGAATCGGTGATAATAGATGAGTAGAGGGAGGTGGAGAAAGTGCAGTGAGAGAAAACGCGAAAGGAAGAGGTAGACACGCATCAAATCGTGTTAGTTAATATTCTACATCACGCAAACTGCTAAATCGAAACAAATCGTTGCTGATATACCAGACACGAATGAACAGCTTTTTTCATCCTTTTCGGAATTTTTCAAGAGGTTGGACATTTTCCTGACTTTCTTTTTGTTAACTTTTTATTATATCCTCTGTATCTCGATATCTAAAAGTTCCAACATCCCTCCTTCAAACATTATATACTTTGCTGTTATTATTTTATCATTTAGTACATTCATCTAAAGTATATTTTCCGAAATCTCTTTAAAAGCAATGTGCATCGGATGCGTTCAATCATCTTCGGCATGCCCCCTCTCCGTTTGGTGGTCAGTCAGTTTTTGTAACAAATAGTTGTGGTAGCACGAGGCGGCGGTGAAATCCAATCCAAGATGCATAATGTTTCATATGTAATGCAATTAAATGAATACACCCATGTTTCTGCATACAAGTAAACGGTTGTCTGGTGTAAGTTGTAGATAGGGACGGCATCCGAGTATGCAAATAATCAAGAAATTTACGTCAGGTGAGGTCACAGCAAAGGAAGAGAAGTAAAGAAAAGCAGAGAGATTTGGAAAAAACTTTGGTAGATACGCCGAAAGCCTAAAGTTTAAAACATGTTACAAATGACTACTTCCAACAATTGTTAAGGCGACTTCTAGATTGTATTACACGATTGCGTGACGGATAACCACTAAGCTCCTTTAAAAAATGTACCTGTTTTCGACTAAAAAGTACATGTTTGTGTCTAATTTCAAATTAACACTTCATAACAAAACAATTAAACCGTATCTTGTTTCAAGTACTTTGCTCTTGCTACTTAACTACAGAATTAAGTTTTAACCACAATATGACGGCTAAAAGAATATTCCGAATTTGGAAAAACAGAGCATTTATAAAGCTGTTTAGGTCGATCTTTTTTTTCTGATAGCTATGAATTATGCATTTTGGATAACAGACATCTTAGAACAGACGTATGGCGTGGTCTGCTTAAAGCATTGTTAAAGAACAAAAGATATTTTGAAGGCTTACAATACAGGAATGTACAGTCGTTATAAGCAGATAAATAAAGAAATAAATGAATGATAAATTTATTTATCTACCTGAATTTTTTAACTGTAGATGGTACTTATTCCAAAGGTCCTTTCGAGTCCCTCAGTCCTCATTTCCAATGAGTGATTTTTCTGACAAAGGGTGAAGAAAAAGCTGCTTTCCAGGTCGGCGGTACTTCGTGAACAGTAGCCTGAGTTGTCGGAAATTTTCTGTTTCTATGTCTATCCTTGTGACCATGCCACTAGTAAGGGTGCAAGGGTAAACGTTTCATCTGGGCTGACGTTATCCGCCTGATAGTCAGGGACCCAAACCTTGGATTAAATACTAAGGAGGCTGTCCTATCAGCAGTTACGAAGTACTGGGGCTGCTGTATTGCCATCTGGTGAATGGATTCTGGACCATGTAGTAGTTTTTGTTGGGGCCTCTCGATGCAATACTAGTGGGTAATTATTACGGCTTTACCTTATCATGTGCTACAAAAAGATCCTGTCATTTTCTCTCTTCCTTTCCCTCTCTGTCCTGCTCTAAGTCTGTCGATCTGTTTCACAAATCCAAAATTCTCAACATGAAATATCCCAAGAAAAACAACTCGAATAAACCTAGACCCCCCCCTGCAACGTAGACTTCTACTACCATGTCTCCTTCTCCAACATCAGGGGTCTACGTTCCAATCTTCCAGAGGTTGAAACCCAATTACAGGAAACGAAACCGGACATATTATTCCTAAACGAAACTGGTATAGGACCGACCATTTCCCTAGAGGAGTTCATAATTAAAGCGTACTCTAACATCTAAATATCCCCATGAGCATAGTATATGTGCCTACATTAAAGATGGATTTCCGTGTGGTAGGGATATCTCTAGTCAAAACCCTAATTTACCTTATATGTGCTTCCGGGTTGCACTTGCTTACACCACTGCATTTATATTTGCCCTCTATCGCCTCCACAACAGCGGAGTTACTATATTTAAGAGTATATCTGAGAAAATTGACCACATCCTTTCTGCTCATCCTTCGGATAACATCCACATTTGTGGTGACTTCAATACCCACATTATGGAATGGCTGACCCACTTTAACAAGACATATGATGAGGCGAGGTTCTGTCATGATTTCGCAATGGCCTATGACCTCATCCAGATTGTTTACGAACCCACCCGTGTACCCGATACTTCCGGTCAGTACGCTAGCCTTCTAGACCTTTTTCTCACAACTTCCCCTTAGTTATATTCCGTTCTGTCTCCTCTGGTATCTTCCGACCACTCGGCTGTATCAGTTAAGATAAAAATTAAATGTAATAAGTCTTCAGACGTACCTCTCCACTGTACTGTGTATCGATACTCTACAGCTGACTGGGATAGTTTCCGTACATTCATATCTGACCTACCCCTGTATACCATATTTAAAAATGATGTGTCCTCTATAGTATCACACGCAATTCTCTATCTATATAAAAGCCAATTACGTCAGAGGATGTAGTACTGCTGCCACATCTGGGCAGATGCTACTAAAAACAGCCTATCTTGCCTTAACAGAGTACAAAATAGGCTCTGTGACTTAGTGGGGGATACCCTCTTCTCTTCCCTGCAGCCTCTCTCCCACAGGAGAGACTTTGCGAGCCTGTCTTTGTTTTATCGTTACTTCTATGGCAAGTGCTCGTCTGAGCTACAATCTCTGGTCCCCCTCGCCAATGTTTCACGAGAAATACCCGTCTGGCTGAAACCACTGTCAAAAATTTACCCCACTCTTTAGCTGTGCCAACACCAAAACGTAGATTCCATGAACAAAGCTTCTTTCTTAGAAGTGTACGCCTGTGGAACTCTCTTCCGTTTACCTGTTTCCCACCTGAATATAACCTGGATATCTTCAATTCCAACATAAACAAATTCCTGAGGAACCGCCCCCTTAAGTAAGACACTATATCAAATCTCCAATACTAACGATTACTACGATTACTATCTCATTGATTACTGTACACGCAATAACCCTTATACCTGAGTGGCAACTGGGCCTTGATAAGTGGTGACTACCTTGTAAAAAAAAACATCATCAGTGGAAAAACAATTTTCAGCCTAGAGAGAGGATTTGCTTTTCCACTGATGATGGATTATTACCTGAAAGGACCCTTGGAATAAGTACCATTCACAATTTAAAAAAATCCAGGTAGATAAATAAATAAATATAAATACAGGAAAAAATGCATAAAAATTATTGAATTGTTTATTATTCCTTTATTCATTTATTTATCTGCTCATAATGACTGCACATTCTTGCATTGTAAGCCTTCAAAAATACCTTTTAAACATTTAGAACATTGACCCTTTAGTTTATATTCGATTCATTTACCATTTTCTTTCACGTCTTGTTCACTTCAAGTCATCCCAATAAATTGACAACTTGGCTCGCTCACTCTCTCTCTCTTTTCAATTGAGGTCACGTCCATCTTACGCATACAGAAAATGGAAACACTATCTAGGTGCAGAAGTTGATCAACTGATCTTAATTCCCTGAATGTCTACATACCTTATGAACCCAGATATGTACCAGCAAACAACGATTAATTATTTAATAGAATTAAATACCGATGTCGTATGCGTGCGAAGTTCTATTATTGTCTGTTTCGCAGCACCACTTTCATTATTGGTATTGACAACCGTTCACATAAGCACACCTGATATCCCGCTGTAGACACATCAATACGCTTTCCTATAGCTTTCTTGACTTATATCACTTGTGCACGGAACCTTCCTTAAAACAATGTCAACTTGTCCGAGGGGTCGTCGTATGTTCCCATCCACCGCTCTAGTTGTAATAAAAGAAATTGCTTAGGTAAGAAAATAAAAAAAACAACATCAACATTTTGAAGTACATGTAAACTTTTTTCCGTGATTCTGCTTCTTGATTTTGATGCACTCTTCGCGGATTACCTACTATGTATTAACGGAAAAATCCTTTTCAATTCTCTAAATAAGGAGTTTTCAACCAGGGGTAAATTTACCCATGAAGGGGGAGGATAAAAATTGTATAGTCGGGCGTAAAATAATCTAAGTACTTCATAATTTAAAACTAATTATTTTTTTCTTCATATTGTTTAATGTCTAAGATACGTA
>NC_136514.1:54987387-55062387 GCF_053919585.1 Euprymna scolopes | reverse complement strand
GCTTAATTTCCATGTATATTCATTAATATATATATATATATATATATATATATATATATATATATATATATATATATATATATATATATATATATATATGTACATATATATATATATACATATATATATATATACATACTAGCAAAAGTACCCGTTGGACTCTGATTTATAAAAGTATAATAGGTTTTTTTTTTACAAGGGTGTCACCACTTATCAAGGCCCAGAGGCCACTCGAGGATAAGGGTTAATAGGTATACATTAGTCATTGTGATTTTAGCATAGTAAACAGTGGGAATTTTGAAACTTGGATTACTTAGGAGGACGATTCAATTAGAACTTGTTCACATTGGACTTTTTCTTTTTTTTCATAGGTATCAACTCATTATCAAGGCCAAGAGGCCACTCAAGTATAAGGGTTAAAGAGTTTACAGTAGAAATTGGACAATATATTAATCATTAGTAATGAAAATTTGTTAAATTTGATAACTTATATGGAACGGCTCATCAAGAACTTATTTACGTTAGACTTGAAGACAACCATATTGTAGTCAGCCGGAAAGCAGGAAAACGGAAGACAATTCCACAGGCGTGCAGTTCTAATAAAAAAGCTTTGTTCATGGAATCTACGTTTAGGTTTAGGCACATATAAAGAGTGGGGGGAATTATTGATAGTGTTTACAGCTAGACGAGTGTTTCTTGTGAAAGTTTTGCGAGGGGGGGACCATAGATTGAAGCTCAGTCGAGCACTTTCCATGAAAATAACGATATATCAGAGACAAACTCGCAACATCTCTTCTGTGAGATAGAGGTTGCAAGGAAGAGAAAAGGGCATCTCCTACGAGGCTACGAAGTCTATTTTGAACTCTATCAAGGCAGGCCAAGTCCTTTCTAGCAGCTCCTGCCCAGATGTGGCAACAGTATTCCATCCTTGGACGTTCATGGCTCTTATATAGATAGAGAATTGCATCAGCAGTGAGATATCTACTGGATCGATAGAAAGATCCGACCATTTTTCCAGCGGCCTTGGCAACAGATTTGATGTACGTGTTCCATTTAAGATCAGGAGTAATGGTCAAGCCCAGAAGCTTGTCAAAACTTGAGGCCTCCTGAAGACGAGACCCATTCATTTCAATTGATGCCAGATGTGGATTAGAATGTTGATGATGTAAAGAGAGAAGCTTGGTTTTAGATGCATTAAAAGTAACCAGCTACTCCTTTCCCCATTGTACTACGTGCTCAAGATCAGAGGAGAGAGAATTGGAGAGAACTTGGTCGTTTACTGTCTTAGATGTGCTACCATAAATGGTAGTGTCGTCAGCATAAATGTCTACAAATGATGTAAGGATGTGATTTGGAAGATCATTAATGTAGATCAGGAAAAGAGTTGGGCCCAGGATGGACCCCTGAGGGACACCGGCATTAATACTGTGAGCTTCTGATTTTTGCCCATCAACTACTACTCTTATGAACCTATCAGAAAGAAATGATTTAATAATTGAGAAGACATTTCCAGCTATACCATAGCTAGAGATCTTATGAAGTAAACCTTTATGCCATACCCTATCAAAGGCCTTTGATATGTCAAGAGCAATTGCCCTAGAAAGGTTGCCTCCGTCGAGAGATTTGCTAATCCTATGAGATATAACTGTAAGCACATCTGCTGTAGATCTAGCAGAACGGAAACCATATTGAGTGTCACTAAGAAGGTTATTTTTGTTGAGATGGTTGATTACTTCTGTATTTAACACAAATTCCAGCAACTTACTCATGACGCACAGGAGACTTATTGGCCTGTACTGAGAGGGGGATGAGCGATCACCGGAATTCCATAATACAGGGCATACAGATGAAATTTTCCAGGGAGATGGGAAACTATTCTCCTTAAGACAACGTTTAAATAGTTTTGTAAGTATGGGCGCTAGTTCAGGTTGAAGTTTTTTGAGTACTATAATTGGAATACCGTCAGGGCCAGTTGCTTTACTGGAATCAAGGTTTTTGATTAGCTTGGCAACATCACGTACAGATATACGTATATCACATTGTGTGTTTTCAGATACAGGAGAAAATATTGGGGGTTGGCGGCCTTGATCGCAAAAGGTAGAATTAGCTGCAAAATTCTTGACAAAGAGTTTGGCTTTGTCTGATGCTGACGAGATTACCTCAGGTCCATTGATGATAGTTGGAATGGAGCGCACACTTCAGTTCAGAATTCTGTTTGCTATTTGCCAAAACTGGTGGGAACCAAGCCGCTGCTCAGCTACTTTGGACTTAACAGATTGAGCATACAACAATCTTGCGCTCTTTATTATTTTCTTACAATGGTTGCTGGCAGTCCTGAAAGCGGCTTTAGTTTCCATACATCTATTACGTTGGAAACAGTGGAAAAAGTTATTTCTGTGCGCAATGGCAGCAGCGCATTCTGGAGAGAACCATGGCTGGCTGTTAGGTTTTTGCTGAAACTTTTTCGAGGGTATGAAACGATCAATACCTACAATTAACCATTCCGTCAGGTCTAATACTATAGAGGACACATCCTTTTTAAATATGGAATGCAGAGATAGATCAGTTATAAATATACGGAAGCTATCCCAGTCAGCCTTAGTGTATCGATATACTGTACGATGGTTATGAAAAGGAAGGGTTGTAATGAGATAGCTTTGAATTTGGGGGCATCAAAACCAAAGCAAAATATGATGAAAGTAAAAATAAAATAGATACACCCAGTAATTTATTATACCATACCTGTTCACACTGAAACACTTATCACAATATTCTGTGGATCTATATTCAAAAACCTTGTTAAACTTTGTGACATATTTCCATTCTATGGAGGCCAGGCGCGAACGGACACCCCATAATTTTATTATACCATATTTCTTCAAACTGAAACAATTATCAAAACATACTTACGCAGATAGATATGAAAAGTCTTTATTAAAGTTTGTGCCTATTTGCATACTATGGAGGCCAGGTACGAACGCAGACCCCACAATATTATACCATCCCTATTTAAGTTAAAACATACTTATCAAAGTATTCTTATGTACATCTATATCAAAAACACTTGTAAACGTTTTTTTTTTTTAATTATTAAATTTTTTATTTCCATACTTTGTGAACCAGGTGCGTACGCAGACCGCACAATTTTAATGAACCATCATTATGCCAAGTCAAACATACCCATTTCTGTGTCTCGATAAATCGTCTATCATTATATGTGATCAGTTTTCTATAAGTCAACCATATACGAACCTATTCGTGACCAGTCACACACACAGATATTCAGCTTTATATTATAGATATGTACTAGATTACCGGTGACCCGTTGGGTCAGTATGTTATATTAGCTAGGGAATTCATGTATGAGCGTGACGCTTTTGACGTAAAGAAAATATTTTTTGACATAACAGGAACATTTCTATGAAAGTATATTAAAATGAAAAAAAGAATATAGATTGATTTCTAAGAGTCATTCTGTTTATTATAATTGATATTTTTTTGAAAAAAAAAATTACAGTTACTGAATTATAAGTGGTTGGCCATACTTATACGTTTTCTGCGGCCCAATTGTTCTTTTGTTTTTTGTTTCGCGTTTAAATTATCCAAATAAACAATTGTTAATACTGTCTGGGGTTTTTTACATCGTTCATTTCTGTATTACATTTAAGTTATTGTAACGCAATTTTTTTTTCTTCCCCATTTTTAAATAAACTTAGAACCTTTTTTTATCTACACTCTTAACATAAATTAAGTTGTTTAGTTGTAAGAAAATAGCGACAGTATAGTTGTAATAAAGAATAATTGCACTCTCCCACTCTTCCAATGTTAAATAATAATTTCGAAATAATAATGTTAACGTTTTCCAGGTCAAAATCTGCAAAAGAAGCGATTTGTGTTTATTTGTTTACGTTGTTATGGGTTAATGTTTATGCGCGCATGCACAACCGGATGTCGTAAACCGGAAAGTGGGTTACATTACTCGTTACAAGGTCATTTGAGTTTTATATATATATATATGCGTGTGTATGTGTATGTGCATGTGTGTGTGCGTGTATGTGTGTACACTATTTCTTTTACTTATAAACATTATTTTTCAACGCAGATTAAGCCTTATTTTGATAAAAAAGAATGAACAGGCAACTTCTAACTTAAGCTTTTCTCCATCTCCGCATAGTCCGTTCGAAGTATATTTGCTTTGTTCTGGTCATATAAACTTATAAATGAAACCGGACTAGAAATCTCAATATTTTTGTACATATACGCGTTCAACCTAAACTGTGTAGACTTTATAACCTTGACAAGTCATAACCAATGGCAAGATTATCTGTAGGGTGTGTTAATAGAGCAACATACCTGAGAATAGAATAAACCAATCGCCTTAGATACGTGCAAATGTCAGGACCTGTAATATCATCAGAAACTTATTGTTGTCAAATAAGTCGCCCAAAAAGAATTTTATTACAAAATACTATATGACAGAGAAAACCATATTCTTGTTTGAGGGAACCAGAAACGCTTGCAACTATAGAAATCCAGATCTCGCGCAGTTTAGTCGACATATGATTAGATTTGCACACGCAGATCGAAAACAGAGCAGAGACGGAGAAAATAAAAAAAATACCAAGGACTTATGTACAACATGAAAAGAAACTGGCATCTTAAGAAGGTATCAATCATACCAGTCATTATAGATGCAACCGGACTAATGAAAAATAATTTCAAAAACTATCTGGCGAATATACCCAGTGAACCAAGTGCAAAAGAAGTACATATACTAGCACTTTAAGAAACGGTTAAAATCTTTAATAAGATCTCTCGGTTGGAGTAACTTAACTAATGAGAGAATGTTTGGCATCCGGTAGAATATCCCATTCCCAGGAAAACAAATTAATAAGAAAATTTAAAAAAAAAATGGAAAAATAAAACAAAAAGAAACCGCAGACAATTCGGAATAATTCTAAAAACATTTTAAGTCAACGAACAATGACAACTGTTTACTTGCTGACAGACTGCAACAAATAGTGGAAGCAGCGAAACCATGTACAACTATCCTAGCTCCCCCCTCCCCAACAGGAAGATTTCCAGACCTACATACCATAACTGCGATCTACCAATGAAGGTGATAAAAAATTAATAAAAAAGCTAAAAAAAACAAAACAAAAAAAAACAAAAAACAAATCAGCAAACGAGATTTGCTTTCCGGTTGGAATCTACGAACTGAATTTTTAACTTGTCACACGGATGAGTTTATGATTATACTTTTAGTATCTTCTTTTGACAAGAATAATAAAATTGAACTATTACTCTATATAGTATGTGGAAGATATGGTGCAGTTTGTTTCTAAAATATGTATAATTATTAGACATATATGTTTTACATAAACAAGAATAGCCTCCTATTTGTCATAATTCGATTTTTTATATCTATTCTCTTTCGCCATAAACAAAGGATATTGTCATTTAGTACGTAAGTAGTTATCATTTGGGATTGCGTCTATCTGGAAACCATGTGAGGGGTTGAGCAGCAAAATGTCTTTTCACATTATTTTTTATTTATTTTTTTTTTACACAGTGATCACCACTTATCAAGGCCCGGAGGCCACTCAGGGATAAAGGTTATTGCAGGTACATTACGTTAGTGTGGAGATTTGATGAAATGTTTACTTAAGGGGGCGGTTCATTAGGAATTTGTTTACCTTGGACTTGAACACATCCAAGTTGTAGTCCGGTGGGAAGCAGGCAGACAGAACAGAGTTCCACAGGCGTGCAGTTCTAAGAAAGAAGCTTTGTTCATGGAATCCACGTTTTGATTTTGGCACAGATATAGAGTGGGGGAAATTTTTGCACAGTGGATTCAGCTAGACGGGTGTTTTTCGTGAAAGACTGGCGAGGGGGGACCAGAGATTGGAGTTCAGACGAGCACCTGCCATTGAAATAACGATAAAACAAGGATAGGCTCGCAAGGTCTCTTCTGTGGGAGAGAGGTTGCAGGGTAGAGAAAAGGGCATCCCCCACTAAGCCACGAAGTCTATTTTGTACTCTGTCAAGGCAGGATAGGCTGTTTTTAGCAGCTCCTGCCCAGATATGGCAACAGTATTCCATCCTTGGACGTACTTGGCTTTTATATAGATAGAGAATTGCATCAGTAGTGAAATATCTTCTGGAGCGGTAGAAGGATCCCACCATTATATCTTAATTTCTTATTGAATTCAGTAATGGAAGAGGGAAGCAGTGAAGGAATTTCTATTTAGGGAAATTAATGTTTTGCAAATAGATAAGATATACTCTAGTATAAGTAAATGAAGACGATTTTCTTTGCAGCAGCCTTGGCAATATCATCAATGCATTTGTTCTAATTTTTGTTGCCTTTGAATGTTAATCCGAACAATCGAAAGATAGGCTCTCGTGTAGATAGTTTTTTTGTCAAAGAAATGTGTGGTTGAGAAGATTTTTGAAATATGTAATCTGTAATAAAAATACTATAAAATTCTATTTACTTTAGTGTGACCTCCATTATTGTGATTTAAAATATTTGTGTAGATTTGGTATAAATACTTTCTAAAATGATATTAATAAATTGTACTAAAGTAGGTTCTTTTAAATCAGCAGCCTAAAGTATTGTAAAATCTATTAAAATATACAATATTATGTAAGTCCTTACAAAAGTAAAAACTTTTATTTTTTAACCGAAAAAGTTGAACAGCTACGAAAAAGGAAATGGTAAATTTAAAACGAACAAGCTTTTGTGCCCAAGAGTTTATTTTTCTACATAGTCACTCCATTATTAATTCAATTCTGCCGGCGATGAACGATGTCTGTACAATTGCGGCCAGAGAGCGCTTTGTAATACAAAGTTCGTTTTAAAAATAAAGCTTCATTATTTTTATCTCAAAAAGTTGAAGAGCTAGGATACCGGGAATAATGCTAGCAAAACGAGCAACTTTTTGGCCTTCAGAATTTATTTATTTATTTTTTTACATAGTCACCATTGATCACAATGCAGTTTTACCAGGAATTAAATGGCACATCTTTGCTTGTGGCGTCCATGATAGGGTTTGCTTTCTTAGAGTTTCATAGCATTAATATCTTCAACAGAGAGATGCGACTCTCAAGTCATGAATGCATAAGTTCAGCCATCATAACAATGCGATCCTCTCGTATTTATTCGGGCGGAACAAAAAATAGGAAACACTATTTTAGGCACGTCTCTCTTATATTATTAAACGCAGATCCTAGGTGCCTTTAGACTGGATAAACATTTTGGTCGACTTTTTGTTTACTAATGCTGTAAGTAATTATTTCATTTTTTTTTACATGGGAGTAACCACTTATCAAGGCCCGGAGGCCACTCAAGGATAAGGGTTAATGGGCATACATAAGTCAATGTGAGTATAGCGTAGTAAACATAAGTAGTGGACATTTTGTAAATTGGATTACTTAGGGAACGGTTCATCAAAAACTTGTTTACGTTGGACCTGAACACAATCAAATTGTAGTCAGCCGGAAAGCAGGCAAAAGAAAGAGAGTTCAATACGCGTGCAATTCTAAGAAAGAAGCTTTGTTCATGAAATCTACGTTTAGGTTTAGGCACAAATAAAGACTGGGGGAATAATTTGTTTCTCCTTAACTGATTCTGTTTATATGATAATTGAATTCGATTAGGAAACCATGGCATCTAACTGCAGTGTAATTGTTTCTCCGGCTCATTTAGTCAGGTCTCCATTTAATGAAAACTATTTTTTTACAAATATTTAATGAATATTAACACACACACACACACACACACACACACACACACACACACACACACACACGCGCGCACGCACACACACACACATATATATATATATATATATATGTATATATCTTCTATCTATATATCTTCTATCTATATATCTATAAAAGTGAACGTGTCTGTGTGTGCATCTGTCTGTCTGTGTGTGTGTCTGCGAACATTTCCCTTCGCAATAACTCTGTCAATTTTTAATCTAAAGACTCGAAATTTGATATACAGAGTACTGAGATTTGGGAAAATCTTTGTAATCCGTTTTTGGACAGAAATTTTGCTGTTAAGTGGTCAAAGTTCAACGATTAGACTTTTGAGAACTCTACCAAACCTCTCCGACAATTTCGGGTCTAAACACTTGAAATTTCAGATATATGTTCCTTGGACATGGATCCAACGTAATAACTGTATTTGAGCCCAAAACAGTAAATTTTAAGGGGTAATAGTAGGGGTCAAAGTTTTAAAAATTTACCGTTTTTTTTTTTGCTCAACATACACCTCCAAACAACGGGGAAACGCCGGGCTGAAATGCTAGTATATATATATATATATATATATATTCAAGCAAATATTATTAAATACAACGGAGACTTTTTTTCTTATAATTCTTTTTTTTAATTTTTCAATTTTTCGTATTGTCTTTTTTGTTTCAAAATCAAAAATATTAATAAAGGATCCATACATGTTGCTGTTACGAGCGCTTTCGATTCGTCCATGAATCATCATCAGGTGTTAAAAATACAGGATTGCGAAAATGAGGATTGAAAATGAAAACTAAAATATATATAGTCAGTGATGAGTTAAAATAAAAGTCGATTAAGAATAAAATCAAATGACGCCTAATTTCAGAATCGAAGAAAATGCAATAAAAAATATTATACGAAGATACTTGACGCCTGTTGATAGTAATTTTAAAATTAAATTTATTATCTATTATAGGAAATTTCGAACACAAAACCTTGTGGTTAAAAACAACTCTTCACCGGCGATAAAAGCGTTGGAACAAACCAATGTAGTGTATAAATTTAAATGCTCTATTGGAGAATGTAACTCCAAAAATAATACATACATTGGGCATACAACAACAACGTTGTCCCGGCGAATAACTATGCACCTTAACGACACAAGCGCGATTTACAAACATTTAAAAAAAGAACATAGCTGTCCCCCCTCCAATGTTAGAAAGGTCCTCGTTGACAACACAAAAATTATACAACGGGAAAATAATGTAAAAAAATTAAAGATTCTTGAAGCGTCGTACATTAGAACTCTTCAACCTAATATAAATGACATTGCATTTCAAAAAAGTAGTAACGTTCTGAAATGTCTTGCGTAGTCCGTGTTGTGACGGACTTCGTACATGGTGTCTACGAACTTGCTGGTTTTAACACTCGAATTTTTAATCGACTTTATTCTTAATCGACTTTTATTTTAACTCATCACTGACTATATATATTTTAGTTTTCATTTTCAATCCTCATTTTCGCAATCCTGTATTTTTAACACCTGATGATGATTCATGGACGAATCGAAAGCGCTCGTAACAGCAACATGTATGGATCCTTTATTAATATTTTTGATTTTGAAACAAAAAAGACAATACGAAAAATTGAAAAAAATTAAAAAAAAGAATTATAAGAAAAAAAGTCTCCGTTGTATTTAATAATATTTGCTTGAATGAAAAAACGCTGCCTAAATATACCAATATATATATATATATATATATATATATATATATATATATATTGTTGTTTTCGCACATAAAGATAATTTAATATTGAAAAAATATTTACTGTGTAAATTATAAATTCTGTGCAGAAAAAATTAAATATAATTTAGTAAAATACTAGCAGGGCAACCCGACGTTGCCTGGGTCAAAATTGTTCACATGTTTCTGTTAAAATTTATTATCTTGTCACACATCTCTATACTATTATTCTCTTATTCTCCTCCCAGGATTTCTTTTTCCCCTACTATTCTTTCTTTCCCAACCGATACCTCTCCTGCACATATATATTTACATAAAGACTTATTCATATAATATATACCTCGAGGAATGAGTCAGTATTTCCATTCCATATTAATTCATAAACTAGCTGAATAACAGATATTCCTAATGACAACTCGCTTAGTTGCTTATGAAACAAATTGAATATATATTTCTCATCTTAGATAGGCATTTTAAGAGTATACCAACTTTGTGTCTTAATCAGGGTGGAACGATAGAATTGTCACCCTAGAAAAACCTATATGATTCCATTATAGTTTGATGAAAACCGCTTTTCTTTCTTTGGTGCAGAACATCTACTAGTCGGCCAGTAGTGTACACATCACAAAGCGCGATAGGGGTCTTCTATCATGTCTGAAGTTACACAGTGTTCAACGAGCGAGATTGGAGATGCACCGCTGTACTACTCATGTTCTCCAGAGATCCAAGTTATAATAACAGGACCATTGCCATTGTCCTCAAAGTGCAAATCGTGACGGTTTAACACATGGGGCACTGATGAATAAAGTTTCCGACCACTGTTATGGTTTTTGCTATGGTTTCAAATGAGGCCACATTATGCCATCTCACATCTTCGAAGTCCTCTTAAATATCGACAAGAAAGTGTAACTGAATGTTCTTAAGAGTGTGGTGGTTCCATGGTACAATCAGGTGGCCGCTGGCATACAGTAGCTGTGGCAGAATGACTCAGTACCGACTCACAAGTCCACAGAGACTCCGGCTTTGTTTCAGTAGAAGTGCTACGACTTTGTACCCTTCTCTCACTGCACCCTCCTTCTCTGACCGAATCCGTTGGGGTAATTACTTTGATTATACGTCGAAAACATCACCAAAATGGCCTCCCACGACACCAAAACCAGCAAAACCGATAGTTGCCAAATCTGAAATTAAATGAATTTATATTTCTTTTATTTATCTGATGTGGTTCTCATTTTCTTTCTTAGTTAATTTCCTTTATATTTTTGATTGCTTTTGTTATTTCTCTTTTCGTTATTTTCTAGTTTTCGTTAATTAATTCGTTATTTCCACGCTTATAACATTCATTATCTCTTTCTTTTATCTTTGCCATTTTCTTTCTATATTATTGTGTACTGTTCAAACTCATTTATTTCGATAACTTCTATTATTTTCTTTATTTCCAGATTTATTTATTTTCTATTAACTAAAATATATCAGATTAGTTTTACCTTCTTTATTTTCGTCATTCATATGTTTTATATTTGTTTTATCGTGCATCTTCTTGTTTTTTTATCATTCAAAAACTACCGTGTTTTAATATATGGTAAAGTGTCAATTTGAGATATTTAGAACTGCTTTAAAGCTTCACTGCTCACTCATTTTTCGATCAAATTTATAACAATTATTACAGTTAATAGATCCACCTTCTCGGGTATATTTTGAAAAAAAAATCAATTTTCATTTAGTAAAACAACAGTTATGATGGATTTACTGGTATTCAAAATCATTAAAAAACGTAAGGAGGTGAGCGACGTTTTTTTATGTCTGGCTTCTATAGCAAACCCGTCGCTCCACCGACTACTGTTGCTACCAATTCACTGCTCTCGCGAAAAGAAAAGTACCAAGTGATGCAGAGGGAATGAAAGAATGAAATGGGGAAATTTATTGAAAGACCTAGTGAATTTACTGGAAGCCTAGAAAAATCATGAATTACAATAGAAAAATGCGAGCATGAAAAGTAATATGGTTAAGCTAAAACATGGAAAAGTAAAGGCAAGATATTCTAGTAAAAAATATAGTTAATTTATAACTTGAAATATTGCAGCATTAAGAATTTAAAAACAAATTCAATTTAACATTATATAATCAATTCTTAATGCTGCAATATTTTAAATTAGAAATTTATTATCCTTTTTACTAGAATATATTGACCTTTTCTTTTGAAAGCTTAACCATTTTACCTTTCTTGCTCGCATTTTTCTATTGTAATATATTATGTTTCATTTATTTTTTCCATCATATTTCGTTTACTTGCTATGTATTTCCCTTCTTCTTTATTTAAATATGTCCTTTTTATATCTTAGTATAATTTAATTATTTCTGCCTATTACTCTCCTATATATTTCGTTTAAGTTTTATTTACTTATTTTCTCGTTGTTCCTTCGTCTGTTTTATATAAATTATATATGTTTTTATATCTTTTATTTTTTATATGTTTTTATTTCTTCCTATAATATTTAGTTGCTATGCATTTGTCCTTCTTTATTTATATATGTCCGTTCTATATGATTATATCATTTATTTCTCCGCATTAATCTCCTATGTATTCCCTTTACTTGTTACTTAGTCATTTGTTCTGTTTTATATATTTATATCTGTTTTCCCCTATTCATCTTTTGCACTTTTTATAATCTACGTTCACCATCTTCCACCTTCGTCATGTCTTCCTTCATTCGCTCCTTAATATGTCTTCCTATCTGTTACAATATACGTCGATTCTTTGTCAGCTCCTTCAAAAATAAAATGCCATCTCTTAGCGTCAGCAAAATTCCTCTGCAAAAGACAAAAATCAGTAAAAACAACAAAAAAACAAACAAACATTAAACCAAATCATTTCAAGGACATTTTCTGTTTGAATTCTCGCTGTGAAATCGCCAGAAACCGTATTCAATTTTGTCGTTTTCATGCCATGAATTCTCTCAAAAAATTCTATCATCATTCCTTATAATAACAACGTTTACAAAACGTGACTTTACTCAGCTTCGATGAAAACAGGTTGAAAATATAATAATTTGTGCTTAAACTAGTATGTATGCCAGCGACATGCCTAATGGATTAAACGGTTTGGACTGACTTCCTCCCGGAGAATGTTTCATGAGTAATAATAGTAAATTAATAAACAGTCTCCAGTCGCATGCTATCTTAGTTGATAGAAATAACGACGTTAGGCTTTTGTAGTTATTGCAAGGTGTCGACTTCCTCCTACATACATTATTTCAAATAGCCACTTATCTATTAATAGCCATGGACAGTGTTGCGTCACTTCGGTGATCGAAAATCCTTGCAATAACGTGATTAGAACCTATTTAAAATCTATTAGTTGAATCCACTATGCGCTACTCAATTATAAGTAATACACCAAATAATTACCATTAAAATTCTATTAGTTTAATCCATTATGTGCTAATGCATTATAAGTAGTACACCAAATAGTTACCATTAAAAATCTATTAGTTTCATCCATTATGTGCTACAGCATTATAAGTAGTACACAAAAAATTACCATTAAAATCTATTAGTTTAATCCATTATGTGCTACTGCATTATAAGTAGTACACCAAATAGTTACCATTAAAATCTATTAGTTTAATCCATTATGTGCTAATGAATTATAAGTAGTACAGAAAATAGTTACCATTAAAATTCTATTAGTTTAATCAATTATACGCTACAGCGTTATTATGAGTACACCTAATAATTACCATTAAAAATCTATTAGTTTAATCCATTATGTGCTAATGCATTATAAGTAGTACACAAAATAATTACCATTAAAATATATTAGTTTAATCCATTATGTGCTAATGCATTATAAGTAATACAGAAAATAGTTACCATTAAAATTCTATTAGTTTAATCCATTATGTGCTACTGCATTATAGGTAGTACACCAAATAGTTACCATTAAAAATCTATAAATAGATAATAAATAATAATACCGCTTACTGGATAATTACTATGTTTAAAGATAACAGTTATCTATATGCACTAACTTCTCTCTGAGAGTTGTTGAAAGCATTGTAAAACTTGTAAGATTTGCTTCAATATTATTTACGCGATAATACTTGAATTTTAATTAATGTGCATTGCAATTATAAGCCACTTAATTGTTGCCAAAAGTGCAATGTAATTCTTTGTGTGAACTCCTTTGCTACTAACCCGAATGTCTAAATATCATCTTCAAGGTTAGCCCTATTGATCTCTGACATATATCACACTTACCTGATGTGTTATTCATAGGACATTCAATATTTTGCTTTCTAAATAATGAAAAAAAAAGTTTGCTCTGATTGTTTGTGATAATTGCCACTAAATATTGTCCATTAATAGTTGTCTGTCGATACATTTCTTGCCGTCTGTGTACCACTCTCCTCATTTACTAAAGTTCTAGCCTAATCTATTCTGAAGATGCAAGCCCCAATCAAATACTTAACACGACACAAGAGAAAATCATAAAGGTATACACGCAGCAATTCGGAAGAAGAGGAAACCAACTGGAATAAAAAGGTGAAGGCAGATGCAATATCTGCTAGAAAGAATCTAAATAGAACACGATCGGTCGAATGAGAAACTTATCAGTGAGAATAAAGAAGAGACAGTTTATTAGACTATTAAGAAATTAATAAAAATAAAATATTATATATTAAAAGATTGATGATCTAGCAGCATACATTTGCATTGATCGATAACCAGTTATAAAGATCAAAAACCACCTAAGCACAAAGGTTAATGAGATCGAATGTTTTAATTAAAAGATGATGACCCTTATTAAGCATAATTGCTTCGATGGATCTAGTTCAAATACAGTGCAGATCGTTCGTTATATAAATATGATGGCATTTCATTTGAAGAGGACCATGCTGTAATCTGCAGGGACGTCGTCTCATGCTCTAAAGACAAGATGTAATTGCGGAAAAGCATCTGTTTATGGGAATACTTTCGCTTGACGCCACGCATGTCAGGAAAGTTTTTTTTTTTTTTTGTCGTGGGGAAAAATTCTTATTCTTAAGTATCCTGAGTGCTCGGCGTGCCCGGGTGTTTGGAGGGGCGTGTTGAGCAAAAATGCAAACAAAAATATGTGGTAGTAGGCAGGCAGGCTCGAACCCGTGACGTGAAGGCGGAAAAGAAAGTGGAGGTGTGTGTAAGAGTGTTGGTTGAGATAAAAAAAAAAGGAAAAACGTGGTAGTAGGCAGACAGGCTCAACCCATACAGCGAAGGAGGAAATAAAAACGGTACGCGTTAGCTGTTGCGCCCATCGTCAAACTGGAAGTGACGTAGTTTAAATTAAGGCTTGACAATCGAAAATGGGGGATTATTTTCGAAAATATCGGCGAAAACAGCGACCCCTCCCTGAAGAAAAGTGCCCAGTTGAAAGTAAAGGAATTAATGTTTTTAGCCAAGTTTTCGATGTTTGCCGTCCGAAGAGGCGAGCTTCAAAACGATACCGGTCTTTTGAAAATCTGTCACCTCTGTCGAAATTTTTTGCGAGGTATACATACACACATAGTAAATACATACAATTCAACAGGCAAGTGAGATTTATATTATATAAGAATATCTCATAGCAGTGATTGGGACTTAGTGAGCATGTTTTTATTGAGATTATGCTAGAGTGGTGAAAAAATGTGAAAAATAACGTTTAAAGATGACTAGAGATCGCATTCCACTACATTTCAGAATCGATTTCAACTCTACCTACGCGGGCTCTCTTAGTGGCGCTTAGATGTAGTAGAAATACCCTATCTTAGGGTGCATGTGACTGATACGGGAGTAAAACATTGCATCTGGAGTCGACACTTTTTGAAATGGTAGAATATTCCAAACATTGCTCTCTATAAAGAATGCATTGTCTTTGAAACGCTCCTCGTATTAAAGAACATATGTATTATTGTAGGTCCTCGGTTGTATGATAGGCGTGTTGGTAAAATTAAACATGTACGAGGGGCGTGCAATAAGTAATGCCCCTGACCCACTTCCCATAGCAGAAGAGCAACGAAACTTGGCACAGTTATTAGTCTTTTTCTACATAGGACCAAGTCAGAGTTATGCATTTCTCCCATAGTTGGATGCAGCTCTGGAGACCGTTTTTGTAGAACACGCCAGGTTGGTCCTCCAACCACGACATGACTTCAGAAATCAAGGTTGTCTCATCTGGGAAACGCTTTCCTTTCAAAAACAACTTCATGGCTGGGAAGAGGTAAAAGTCAGAGGGTTCAACGTCAGAAGAGTAGGGAGGATGGGGAATGATTTCATAACCACATGCCCGTGCTTCTGATCTGGCGACATGCGAGTTGTGGACCGAGGCGTTGTCCTGCAGGAGGAGGGTACCGTTGCGCCTCTTGATTTTGATAGCCTCTCTTAATTTCCTCAAAAGTGAACCATAATAGGCCCCTGTAATTGTGGTAGGCTTTGCCAGGAAATCTGTCATCACTACTCCGTCCTGGTCCCAGAAGACTGCGAGCATGACCTTGCCAGCGGAGGGTTGCACCCTTTCCTTCTTTGGAGGTGGTGAGTCCAAGTGCTTCCACTGCATTGACTGGGCTTTGGTCTTTGGATCATAGTAATGGACTCAGGTTTCCTCCTGTGTAATGAGTCTTTTGAAAAACTTTGACTCATCTTCTTGGCACATCTCCAAATTCATCCTCGAGCATTCGACGCGTTTTCGCTTCTGGGATGGTGTGAGCAACCTGGGAATCCATCTAGCAGACACCTTATGCATATGCAAATGGTTATAAATGATAGTTTTCACAGACCATGTACTAATATTTACATTTTGGGCAATTTGGCGAATAGTAATGCACCGATCTTCTAAAATAACAGCCTCAACTTGACGGACAGATACCTCATCAGTGGCAGAAGGGGGGGGGGCGACCATGTCTGGTAGCTGTTTCCACAGACTTCACGCCATGTTTGAATCTAAGATGCCAGCGTTTTACAAAGTCATAGGATGGGGCATTATCACCATAGGTTTTTTTCATTTCATCAAAATTCTCCTGTGGTGTGCGTCCTTTCAAATACAAAAACCGGATCACTGCTCGACATTGAACAGGCTCCATTTCACACCTGACTCAGTTAAAACACCAGTAAAACAGAAACCAGAGTGTGTTCCGAGCTGTAATTTGCCACATAACCCGTAGAGATAAAAGTCATTGCACATGCAAAATTTCAGCTAGATCAGACAACTGGAAGTGGGTCAGGGGCATTACTTCTTCCACGCCCCTCGTATATACGCCCCTGTACCTTGCCTATTCAACCAATACATGCGTACATCCGTTACTATTAACCATACGTACACCTGTTTTTATCAGGATCATAAAAACAGATATAAACGTGCATAGACTCACATCTCTCATTTTAATATACATGCGATTACTTCCGGTTAAGAAGATAATACTAAACCTATATATATTTAATTTATATCATATAAAGTAAACAGACGACTCAATGTTAGTGGTTGCCCGAGTCAATTAAAAATAACTTTTTTTTTTATAACTAAGCCCCTAACAGTAAATCAACAAGCACTTTTCGCGTACCTTGTGAAGACAGATAAAAGAAATAATTGAATCACTCCTCAATATTCAGCAGAAAATTATTTTTCTTGTGTCATACATTTTTTTATATTTATTTAAAACAAACCGTTTAGAATTCTAACTTAATAAATTTAAACAATTCGTATGCAGATTTGGAAAACAGATTTTCGTATGAATTCAACGTACGATGAAAAGGGGCTTGGTAGTATGGAAAGCGCTTGTGTTTATTTTGACGACTTTTTTCGTTAGCAATACAACAAATTACTTAAATGCCCTAACAATTAACAATGAAAATAAAGTTCGGTTATTTTATATAAAGTTATATGCATTACTGATCCCCCTCTCTGAATTCTTTTTTCCAAGGTTTCTACACGCAAGCGTATAGAACCTAATTTTCACGAAGTTTCTTTTAAATCTAGTTTTTTGCGAAGGTTCTTTTTTAATCTAGTTATAACTTGCTTTTTAAATTTTATTACATAAAAGTGGAAACAACAACATCAAGGAAGTGTTCAACACGAAAGTATTTCTACTGTCTCATCACTCATCAGGACTGAGATTTCTTTCAGTCATAGGTTGTATCTCCTTGAGTGCTCTCCAATGGGTCGTTTTCTTTCATCCAGCACCAGATTTAATTGTTGTGGATTCTCTTGGCGGAGGATCTAACAGGTCATCTTAAAGTCATGGGCATAAAGGTTCCAGTCTCTCGGATGCTGCTGAAGAATATCAATGAGGTTCTGAAGAATCTGCTTTTCATGGAGAGTAGCTGATGCTAGTAGGGTTACAGTAGCTAGATTGACTTCATTCTCTTTTAGAGCATGATCAGGGTCCATGACATAAAACTTGTCAACTTGAATCTTTAATCCGTCAACATGGCGGCGAGTGGCATACTGTCAACGTGTCTTTATTTTTTTATCATCTTTTCCGGCGATGTTGTCGCCTGGGATTCCGATCATATGGAATTGTTCGATCTTGTGGAAGAAATTGGCGGTAACTTCTATGAAATCCTGGGCAAACTTGGCTTCTTGTCCTACATCTGGCTGCAGTCCTCCCCATCAGTATGGATACCTGTCCTTGTATGGTGACTGTTGGTTGCCATCCATGGTGTCCAGGTGGTCCTGGTGAGACAGGCCATTGCTAGGAAATTGTTTATCTGCCTAGTGTAGGAAGCATGCGGAGTGAGGATGATTTCCTTCCCAAAGCTGTTTTAATGGATCAGAATGATCAGCGAATATGGGTGGGGCAACGTTTCCGTTCTTACAACACATGCCTCTTGCTTCATTTTTCTATTTAATCGCATGGCAACTTGGGTATACTGTGGCCATTGGGGAGGCTGCGCCGTCTTCAGTGATGAGAGATCCAACACTGGAGTAGGAAACCAATTGGTCTCCAGAGATGATTTTTTTTTCAGCGGCGCGTGCTTTATTGTTAGCAAGGCCTAGTTGTTTTCTCTAGTGCTCTCGCCGATCAGCTGTCTGTCTTGTGTCCTGATAACGTCATAAACTCCTGGTGTGTAGTGACTCCTTTGGCCTCGCATTAGCAGTAGCCTCCCGATCCTCTTGCAGTCTTTTATCCCTGGTGTGTGGTGCCTCTTGCTACCTCGCATCAGCTGTGGCCTCCCGATTTCTTTGAAGCCTTTCATCCTTTGTGTGTGGTGCCTCCTGTCGCCTAGTATCAGCTGTGGCCTGCCGATTTCTCTCATGCCTTAATTTTTTTGACTCTTGAGACATTTGTTGTCTTCTCTCCTGAGATTTCACAGCTTGATTCGTTTTACGACCCAACGAACTTTTCCGTCTTTTAGGTATAGTGATCGCTGGAACAATAATACTATAAAATAAAATGATGTTGCTGAAATTGAATATTAGACTTGGACAGATAGGCAGACATACATAAACACATAGATACACACATAGACACACAGATATATATATAGATAAATAGGACAGTATAGGCATATTGATATATAGATAGAGTCTGTCTCTGATTTATCGTTATTTTCATGGAAAGTGTTCGACTGAGCTTCAATCTATGGTCCCCCCTCGCAAAACTTTCACAAGAAACACTCGTCTAGCTGTAAACACTATCAATAATTCTCCCCAATCTTTATCTGTGCCTAAACCTAAACGTAGATTCCATGAACAAAGCTTTTTTTTTATTAGAACTGCACGCCTGTGGAATTGTCTTCCGTTTTCCTGCTTTCCGGCTGACTACAATATGGTTGTCTTCAAGTCTAACGTAAATAAGTTCTTGATGAGCCGTTCCATATAAGTTATCAAATTTACAAAATTTTCATTACTAATGATTATTATATTGTCCAATTTCTACTGTACACTCTTTAACCCTTATCCTTGAGTGGCCTATCGGCCTTGATAATGTGTTGATGCCTATGAAAAAAAAGAAAAGTCCAATGTGAACAAGTTCTAATTGAATCGTCCCCCTAAGTAATCCAAGTTACAAAATTCCCACTGTTTACTATGCTAAAATCACAATGACTAATGTATACCTATTAACCCTTATCCTCGAGTGGCCTCTGGGCCATGTAAAAAAATAGCACGAAAGAAAATAATACGAAAGAAAATAATACGAAAGAAAATAGCACGAAAGAAAATATTACGAAGGATAATAATACGAATGAAAATAAGACGAAAGAAAATGATGGCATTTTCATTCGTATTATTTTCTTTATTACGAGCTTGAGTGCCCGGCGTTGCCCGGGTGTTTGGGGGGGGTGTTCAGCAAGAGAAAAAGTGGTAGTAAGAAGGCAGGCTCGAACCCGTACCGCGAAAGAGGAAAAGAACGAGGAAAAACCTGACGTCTTTGCTGTTACGACCACCGCCAAATCGGAAGGGACGTAGGTTTAAATTAAGGCTAGACAATCGAAACAAGGGGATTACTGTCGAAAATATCGGTGAAAAAAAGGCGTAGAAAAGTTCCTAGTTGAGCGTAAAGATATTAATATTTTTAGCCAATATTTCTGTATTTGTCGTCTGAAGGGTTGAGCTTCAAAACAATACTGATCTTGAGAAAATCTGTCGCCTCTGTCGAAAGTTTTAGGCAAACATGCAAATATACATACATAGATTTATATATTGGTAGCTCAAATTTTCGACCCAAACCGATTAAAAAGCTTGCCCTATATCTGAATATCCTTTATGTAAAATTTCAAATGTTTAGACCAGAAATCGTCTGATTAATTTGGTAGAGACCGCAGAATGTATTTTTTTTTTAAAGTTTAACCTTTATTATGCCCCCTTAATATTTATTGTTTTAGGCTCAAATCAAGTTGTTAAGTTAGATCCATGGTCAAGGTACTTATATCTAAATTTTCAATTGTTTATACTCCAAATTGGCGGAGGAGTTTGGTAGAGTTCCAAAAGGTCAAATCGTTGAACTTTGACCCCTTAACAGCCAAATTTCTGTCCGGACACGGATTACAAAGATTTTCCCAAGTCTCAGTACCCTATATATCAAATTTCGAGTCTCTAGACTGAAAATTTATAGAGTTATTGGGTAGGGAAATTTACACAGACAGACAAACAGACAGACACTTTCACTTTTATAGATATATAGATTTGTTTGCACCATTGTACTTGTGTCATATTTGCAGGGTCAGTTTAGAGTGCAATTTATTTATTCTGTCCTATTTTTCCTGAATGCTACATTTAGAATGCCCTTACTTTTGGTGACATTTTTGTGCCATTTTCCTATTTATCTACTTGCTCCATTTTTACTGGTGTCGTTTATATTAGTGCCATTTTTAAAAGCCATTTCCTCACCTGCCATTTTTACGCTATTTCAGGAAAAGACCCACTAGTCAGAAGGAACAGATGGAGGCACGTACTACTTGGCATATCCTCTTCATACTTTAATTCCGTCAATCTTGCAAAAAATTAATAACCAGCCTTGGCCAACAAGTTGGCTGGCGGTGTCAACCGATGAAATATGTTCATGTTAATTTCTATGTCCGCGTCGGTGGTCACACCATCATAGTAAATTATGATACACAGTCGATCGAATTGGATCTCACGTTTGGATTTGATCCTTCCGTCGGCCACATTCCTCTTTTGATTAGCAGCTTATTGCACTCTTCATCCTTCCGACTCGCCACGTTTGATCTTCTTAATTTTTAATCGCATCACCGAACCTCTATCAGAGAAAATGTCCGCTGGCATATTAGTTGGTGTTCCAGGCTTTAGACTAAAATACAATCTTTATCTGGCATTAAGCTTCCTTTATACTTGGTATATCAGAAGGTATTATCGAAGATACGTCATCGACAATCATGCCGAGAGAATCCGGGTCGTAGGTTTCGACCTTCTATATTTTGGGCTGAGGAAGCGTTCTGTGCACTTTTAAGAGGTCTAACTTTCCAGACTTTACCTTCTTCGTTTGAGAGAGGAGTTAAATATTTGTTAATCACTTACCAGGGTATTGCGAAACGGTTGTTCGGATATTTTTGACATCCGAAGTGCGCATGCCTGATGTGGGATCACTTTTATATCTCTATCTACTTGCTTTGATAGAGATAGAAGCCACAGAGATGAGACTGTCTCTATATTTGATAAACTTATATATATATATATATATATATATATATGTGTGTGTGTGTGTGTGTGTGTGTGTGTGTGTGTGTGTGTGTGTGTGTGTACTAGCAGGTCGCCCGGCATTGGCCGGTCGTAAAATATGCTCAAATATGATATTTTGATTAATGTAGATTTCGTATATATTATTATATTGGACCCAATATATAGCAATGATTTTAAAAGTAAAAAATAAAATGACCGGTTCACAATCACCGAGAATCGAAACCTAAAACTTTAGTTTAAGATTTATTTTCTCCTTTGATGTTAATGCCTTGTCTATAAAGACATCAAACAATAACCATTCATATTCATAATACTGTCGTTCGAGCTTCCCCTGGTAAATTCTATTTTTTATTCATTTTCACACTTTTGCATAGATTTTCCCCGGCTATAATCCGAATATAAAGTTTTGCATATGTTCAAATAACCTATATATTAAGTGTCATGTCTGCAGACAAAAAACTGACAGAGAAGTTTAGTAGACAATTTTTTTTTACACAAATATATATATATACATATACATATATATATATGTATATATATATACGCATACATAAATATATATGTAAAAAGAGGTTTGTCTTTACTATAACCTTTTTACGAAAATACTACGCAAATATAAATCATGGAGAATATCTGCATTAATATAATTACACGTAATAGTTAACTAAAGATAATCACCCCATAAGAAAACCGAAAAAAAAAATAATATGGAATAAATAAAAATAGATTGTTTAAAATAATATGAAAATTAGCTTTATCATTTTGCAGATGAATGCAATTACACGGCCTATATATTACAAAGTTTTATTTTCTATTTAAATAAATAAATAAATAAAAAGGGTTTTTAATATCAATACACAAAAAATACATTTATAGGAATATATATATATATATATGTGTGTGTGTGTGTGTGTGTGTGTGTGTGAGTGTATGTGTGTGTGAGAGAGTTTATGTGGTTGAAAAGATAAGAAGATAAGGATTGAAATTACATTAGAACTTTATTACATTATCATGTCAATAAATATAAAAATGGTAAAAGAAAAAAATGCAGGGAAGTGAGCGTCTTTAAGCTATCTATAATATAAATCTCACCTGTCTGTTTAAATGTATGTATGTTTGTATTTCTGCCTAAAACATTTTCCAGAGGCACGGAATGTTTCAAGATTGGTATCGCTTTGAGGCTCAACATTTCGGACGACAAATATCGAAAAATTGGCAAAAAACATTAATTCTAACACCCTCAACGGGCACTTGTCTACCGGGAAGGGGTCGCTTTTTTCGCTGATATTTTCGAAAGTCATCCCCCTTTTTCGACTGTATAGCCTTAATTTAAACACTACGCGACTTCTTGCTTGGCGATAGGCGCAACAACAAAGACGTCACTTTTTTTCACTTTTCTTTCTCCTTCGCGGTGCGGGTTCGAACCTGCCTGCATACTACCACTGTAAACACCCTAAACACCTCTAAACACCCGGGCAACGCCGGGCACTCAAGTTAGTGCTAGTTAAAAGCTAATGTCTCGCACTTCTGTGCTACTGTACTCGCCCTTATAGTAAGATCACGCCGTCTTTTTAGTGTTTGTGCATTCATACCGATAGAAGTGGCGAAAGTAGATCAATAGGTTTTTCTTTTCGTTGAAAACTTAATATTTCATGTTAACTGTATCGCTATACATATGCATACATCTTATATACAAAAGGCTGTATATCTGTTTTTCTGTCTCCAGATGTTACAACTTTATTTCTTCGAAAACTAAAAGTCACAGAGCGGCGCCAGAAGCCTCAAATGATGGAATTTTAAAAGACACTTCTATTATAGGTCTTCAGCCAGTTAAAATAGTTTTAAGGGATCAAAACTACGTCAAAGTCGGAAAATCGTTATACATTTTAATCAACCATCTCAACAAAAATAACCTTCTTAGTGACACTCAATATGGTTTCCGTTCTGCTAGATCTACAGCAGATGTGCTTACAGTTATATCACATAGGATTAGCAAATCTCTCGACGGTGGCAATCTTTCTAGGGCAATTGCTCTTGACATATCTAAAGCCTTTGATAGGGTATGGCATAAAGGTTTACTTCATAAGATCGCGAGCTATGGTATAGCTGGAAAAGTCTTCTCAATTATTAAATCATTTCTTTCTGATAGGTTCATAAGAGTAGTAGTTGAGGGGCAAAAATCAGAAGCTCACAGTATTAATGCCGGTGTCCCTCAGGGGTCCATCCTGGGCCCAACTCTTTTCCTGATCTACATTAATGATCTTCCAAATCACATCCTTACATCATTTGTAGACATTTATGCTGACGACACTACCATTTATGGTAGCACATCTAAGACAATAAACGACCAAGTTCTCTCCAATTCTCTCTCCTCTGATCTTGAGCACGTAGTGCAATGGGGAAAGGAGTGGCTGGTTACTTTTAATGCATCTAAAACCAAGCTTCTCTCCTTACATCATCAACATTCTAATCCACATTTGGCATCAATTGAAATGAATGGCTCTCGCCTTCTGGAGGCCTCAAATTTTGACAAGCTTCTGGGCTTGACCATTACTCCTGATCTTAAATGGAACACGTACATCAAATCTGTTGCCAAGGCCGCTGGGAAAATGGTGGGATCTTTCTATCGATCCGGTAAATATCTCACTGCTGATGCTATTCTCTATCTATATAAGAGCCAGGTACGTCCAAGGATGGAATACTGTTGCCACATCTGGGCAGGAGCTGCTAGAAAGGACTTGTCCTGCCTTGATAGAGTTCAAAATAGACTTCGTAGCCTCGTAGGAGATGTCCTTTTCTCCTCCTTGCAACCTCTATCTCACAGAAGAGATGTTGCGAGTTTGTCTCTGATGTATCGTTATTTTCATGGAAAGTGTTCGACTGAGCTTAAATCTATGGTCCCCCGTCGCCAAACTTTCACAAAAAACACTCGTCTAGCTGTAAACACTATCAATAATTCCCCCCGCTCTTTATCTGTGCCTAAACCTAAACGTAGATTCCATGAACAAAGCTTCTTTCTTAGAACTGCACGCCTGTGGAATTGTCTTCCGTTTTCCTGCTTTTCGGCTGACTACAATATGGTTGTGTTCAAGTCTAAAGTAAATAAGTTCTTGATGAGCCGTTCCATATAAGTTATCAAATTTACCAAATTTTCATTACTAATGATTACTATATTGTCCAATTTCTACTGTACACTCTTTAACCCTTATCCTTGAGTGGCCTCTTGGCCTTGATAATGTGGTGATGCCTTTGTAAAAAAACCCAAAAAAAAAACCCATCTATCTTAGTTATTTCATTTAAAATTTTTAATCAGTTCATATGCGCGTCACGTTAGTACAGAGGTAACGTCACCGGCTTTGAATGATATAGTTTGGCTTTCGGTTTCGGTTCTAACTAACGGCACTTAAGTACTGTTTTATTTTTGAAATCACGATTCTATAATAATATATACGATATCTGGATAGTAAAAATATACTATTTAAGCATATTTTACGACACGCTAAGCCCCCCCCGCCCTCGCTAGTATGAATCTAAACGAAAATTCCGTATTTATAAAAAAAATGCACCTAAAATTCCTAGAACTCATAACTAAGTTTAACGCATAAAAGAGAAAACTTTGCATAAGCCGACTTACTGCTAGATATTATTAAATGCTAACTGTATAACAGTAACACCCCCCCCCCAAAAAAAAACACATTAAAAAAATGTTATAATTGGGCATCTTTATCTGTTTACCATGTAGTTTTTTCGGAGATTTATAAACAGAACTACTGTTAAATTCATTGCTGTCTAGCAAGGAATGCTCCTTCCCTAATATCTACATGTAGACATAATGTAGACACACTCATTAATATATATATATATATATATATATATATATATATATATATATATATATATATATATATATATGGTAAACAAATCCAATACCACAAATATAATGATATGACATTCATTTCATTTACATGTGTTTCGATGAATGATATAGATTATTATTTCCATCTTTTTTTATACGTTGTTTTTTCACAACGTTTCGGCCAACTATTCCTCCGGCTTTCGCCAGGTTGTTAAATACGACTGGATTGAAATCCTGAATCCTCCACTGTATCTTAAGTAATAACTGCCTTTCATAGTTGTTGTCGGCTCACCACGTTTTGGCCGACTAATCCTCTGGCTGGCTTTAAGTAGGATTGAAACCACTATTTTCACACAATGCTCACTTGGAAGTTGAGAGATTCAATGGTGATGGCGCACGAGACACTTTTATTTGAATTTTTAAATCATTACTATATACTGGGTCTAATACAATATAATAATAAATAAAAACAACTCTACATTAATCAAAAAATTATATTTAAGCATATTTTACGACTGGGAGATGCCAGGCGGCCTGCTTCTTTATATATATATATATATATATATATATATATATATATATATATATATATATATATATATATATATATATATCCTTCGTTGACTGGCTTTAAGATCAGTCTACAGAAATGGACTCTGATTTATGAAAGTATGATAGGTTATGAAAAGGAAGGGTTAAACTTGTGGGTATCAGAAACAAAGCAAAATATGATGAAAGTAAAAATAAAATAGATAAACACCATAATTTATTATACCATACCTGTTCACAGTGAAACACTTATCACAATATTCTGTGGATCTATGTTAAAAAAAAACCTTGTTAAACTTTGTGACATATTTTTATTCTATGGAGGTCAGGTGCGAACGAACACCCCATAATTTTATTATACCATATTTTTTCAAACTGAAACATAATTATCAAAGTATACTTACGCAGATAGATATGCAAAGACTTTATTAAAGTTTGTGCCTATTTCCATTCTATGGAGGCCAGGCGCGAACTCAGACCCCACAATTTTATTATAGCATCCCTATTTAAGTTAAAACATACTTATCAAAGTATTATTATGTACATCTATATCAAAAACACTTGTAAACGTTTTTTTTTAATTTTTTATTCCCATACTTTGTGGACCAGGCGCGAAGGCAGACCCCACAATTTTAATGAACCAGCGTTCCGCCAGATCAAACATACCCATTCCTGTGTCTCGATACATATTCTATCATTATATATGATCAATTTTTTTTTTTAAATAGTCAACCATAAGGAGCCTATTCGTGATTAGACACACACACACGCATACACACACACACACAGACGCACATACACAGATAGTGGGGAAAATTACATTTTCGAAATTGTTAATATCTCTAAAATAACGTCAACAGAAAATCTTAAATTTAAAATTGATAAAAATCATACATTCAATAGTGATTAATTGGAAAATATCAGACTGCGGAATAAGTTCGATCCTAACCTATGCTGATGACGCCTTCAAGCTAGAAACATGCATGTATACAAATTATGCACGTAATAATATTTAATGATAAAATAAATATGTTCCATAAAAAGTAAGGGGCAACTCAATCATATATATATATATATATATATATATATATATATATATATGACTAATAGGAAAAGCTTAAAGTCCATTACAAACCGTTAAGATAGCAAAAAATACTAGCGTTTCAAAGTTGTTAATTTCAATAATTAAAAACATTTGTTGTTACTGTTTTTAATCATTAAAATTAACAACTTCGAAACGCTAGTATTTTTTGCTACCTTAGCGGTTTAAATATTCAATGTACGCTCGTTTCAGAAACTAATTTGTATGATAATTTAATTTGTATATGATATATGCGTTTTTCACAACACCTTCTCCCACAATAGCTTTCAGCAAAGTCACAAATATATAGCCAGTGAAGGATTAATAGTTTACACTTTTTTATACATTACATAATTAAAAAACCCTCATTCTCTTCTCTCGTTTTTTATTATATGTGTGCGTGTATATGTGTACGTGTGTAAGAAATAGGAAAAAGCGAGCATTAAAAGTAATATGGTTAAGCTGAAACATGGAAAAGTAAAGGACTAGTTGTTAAAACTGGAAAAGAAAAGGACAAGATATTCTAGTAAAAGATATAATAAATTCATAACTTAAAATATTGCAGCTTTAAGAATTGATTATATAACGTCATAAATCGAATTAAAAAATCTTAAAGCTGCAATATTTAAAGTTATAAATTTATAAGATGTTTTACTAGAATATATTTTCCTTTTGTTTTCCACTTTTAACAACTAGTCCTTTACTTTTCATGTTTCAGCTTAACCAAACTAATTTTCACGCTCACTTTTTACTATTGTAACACGCATACACATATACATGCACACATATAATAAAGACGGAGAGAAGAATATGAATGTTTAAGCTTAATCATATTATTTCTATGCTCGCATTTTTCTATTGTAATCCATTATTTTTCCTGACTTCCAATAAATTCACTTGTTCTTTGTTTAATTTCAGTCGTATATTTTACCCCCATAAACATAACATGCAGATATTTAATCACAATGTACGGCACTCGTCTGCTTTTAAAAAATCCCTCCAATTATCTCCCTTTCTTTCTTTCATTCTCTCTGTTTCACTTGCTACTTCTATACTCGCGAAGGCTCTGAATTGGTCGCAACAGTAATTGCTGAAGCGACGTTGTTGCTATGAAAACCAGTCATAAAAAATATCGCTCACCTCCTTACGTTTTTTACGATTTTGAACACCAGAATATTCCTCATAACTTTTGTTTTACTGAAAGAAAAATCGAAAAATGAGTGAGCGGTGAAGCTTTAAAGCAGTTCTAAATAACTAAAACTGCCACTTTACTATATATTGAAACATGTTATATATATATATATATATATATATATATATATATATATATATATATATAGTAAGTTAAAAAATATTTATCGCAAGATATACCTATGTATTGAGCATTGTTGAAGTAAATACTTAGTATGTCATAAAATTATGCTTTCGTATATTAATTCATGTGATTAAATGAAGTAATCATATATATATATATATATATATATATATATATATATATATATATGGTTGCGTTGTACTCATTTTTTCTAGTGAGTTCTTTCCATTTCTTCGTCAAACTGTTATATTTGACGTTCATCTTCGTCGCCAACTGTTATGTTTGCAGGTTTAACCAAATAACGTATAAGGCAATACAAATGAAGACTCAACAAACAAAGGTAAATCAATAAGAAGTGTATTAGGAAAAATATATTTACAGTATATTTGCATAATGGTTGTCAGGTAAGAGAGTCTTGGCTGGAGAATATATCTGCTCTCGGCTCGGCCTTCGATGGCTTCTGGTTAACACGCTGAGACTAACCGAGTCTTGTTATTTATGCGTAATATTATCCAAATATGTAAATGAGTGGGTGCCACCACAACATTTGGCAAAGTCTGATCAGTTGAAAAATATTGAAAAAAATATCGTAGTTTTATCTTCACGCGTCAATTTCGCCAATTTTACAGAAATTAATAACTAGCGTTGGCCATCAAACAGTGAACCGGCAATAACAACTTACAAAGTGCCTTCATGTTTATTACATTTGAGTCTGCTTCGCTGACCACTATTTGCATGTAAATTGTTGATTCGCTACCGACGGAATAAGATGGCGCGTTCCAATCCGATCTCCTTTGGCGACGTCATTGGTTTTGATTGGCAGTTTTGTCGCCTTGGACAGCATCGTTTTGATCTTTATGTCTCGACCTGTTTCATCCATCTCTAACAGTTTTTATATGATGATATATTTGGCCAGCGGTGTGCGGTTAGTCACGCTTTAATTGAGAATAACATTTTCCATCGATAAACACGCAAAGTGAATGGATGTATGTTATTTTATATTTGTATCAGCATATCCGTCAGATGCAGACTAAGTTTATTTCATTTATTTTCCAGACAGACTAAGTTTAATAATGGATAAATTCACAATCTATATATTTATAAAAGTGGAATTGTCTGTCATGTGTCTGTCTGTCTGTGTACATTTCCCTAACAACTTATTCTGTCAATTTTCAGCCTACAGACTCCAGATTTGACATACGGATTATTGGGAGTTAGGAAAATCTTTTTAATCAGGTTTCGGCAAGAAATTTGGATATAAAGGGGTCAAAGTTCACCGCTTTGACCTTTGAAAAGTCTACCAAACTCCTCTGCTAATTTTGGGTCTAAACACTTCAAATTTTAGATGCAGGTTACTTTGACATGGATCTAATTTGTTAATTAGGTTGAGCTTAAAGATCTAAATATTAAGTGGTCAAAATTGTTGTGACAGTTAAAAAACAATTGGCTTCTGGAGTATCTACCAAATTAAAGTATATTCTGGCATAGGGCAAGCTTTTTAATCTGTTTCTGGCCGAGAATCTGGCTGCCAAGGGGTAAAAATTCAAAAGATTTGACCTTCTCGGTTTCTAGAAAACTATTCAGCCAATGTTGAGTCTAAATATTTTAAATTTGGCAAAAAGCGTATTCAGACATGCAGTAAACATTAAATCAGTTTTTGGCCGAAAATCTGGCTGCCAAGGGATACAAATTCAAAAGATTTGACCTTCACGGTTTCTAGAAAACTATTCAGCCAATGTTGAGTCTGAATATTTAAAATTTAACAAAAAGCGTATTCAGACATGCAGTAAACTTTAAATAAGTTTTGGGGCGAAAATTTCGCTATCCAGAGGTCAAAGTTCGAAGAGTTAACCTTTGCAGACTCTACCAAACTTCTCCGCCAATTTTGGGTCTAAAAACTTGAAAATTAGAATTTTAGGTTACCTGGACATTAGTCAAAATTTGAAATATATATATATACATGTACACATAAAGTTGTAAACAGTAGATAGGGTTCGAGCAAAGCCGGGCTGAACATCAAGTATATATATATATATATATATATATATATATATATATATATATATATATCAGTGGCCTAGCAAGGCAATAGGGGAGATAACCAAAGCGACAAAACTGACGCTACCAGCTAGAACACTATATATACAAATGTAAGCAAATTTGAGCATATTCCAATGGTTTGAAAATATTGGTTCTTTTTTACCAATTGTCATAATCATTTTATTATAGAATACTGTTATAATCTTCAAAAAGGTTGTAAATTTCCATGTAGTTTCGTTCTATATTACCAAAGATATAAGCATTTCAATATTCAATTTGACAAGGATGTATAGATATATTCATATATATATATATATATATATATATATATATATATATATATATATACATATATATATATATATGGAGAGAGAGAGAGTGGTATATATGTAGATATATGTTTATATACATATATATACATATATATACATATACATGTATATATATATATATATATATATATCGTTTTGGGGCAAAAATTTAAGTTCGAAATCTCAACGACTATTGATCAGAATTTAACAATGGAAGGCTTGTTGGAAAGCTAATGAGCTGAAATGTTTAACGCACATTAAGAGGACAATCCATCATCCAAAGCATATTTTTGGCATTTTTTACGGCCATAAAATGTTTCAATCATAGTTATTTGTTTATTTTCTTTGGCAAATGAATTAAAATATTTTATAAGTCCCTAAAATTTGATGGAGGAGAGACTAAAACTTCCTGCTATGCTTTTAAATGATGTGAAATAACAGCAAGGAGAGATATGATTCCAAATATTTCTCACGTGTTATATCCGCCCTCTTTGATTTTCATACATAAAGTAAATTTGACAGTGTATAAGTATAATTGTATATATATATATATATTGTCATCCATATACAGTACTGTTTCGTTGTATCACAACTCATCAGTGCGGCTAGACAAACACCTTTCCCCAGCCGTCGATTGAACCTACAACCGTCGCATTGACAGTCGGAAGCTCTCACCATTCGGCTACGAATCAGTGCCGTAAATATTTCCCCGAGAGTGTGTATTAAATGGACATCCTCCCGTCGCACAATGCTCGAACCATCAGCTTGTTTACAAACAAATTAATAGTGGGCTTCGCTTAATCGCTTTTAAATACGCGCCGGGTGAAAATATATTTACAAAGTGCTCAACCCAAAGAGGAGGGCATTAATTGTCATCCACATACAGTACTGTTTCTTTATATCACAACTCATCAGTGCGGCTAGACAAACACCTTTCCCCAGTCGTGGATTGAATCTCTCTCTATATATATATATATATATATATATATATATATATATATATATATATATATATATATATATATATGTATATATATATATATATATATATATATATATATAGTAATCTGTAATAAATATTAATAATAAATGGTGATGTATTGTGACAAGTATTGAGATTGTACATCAAAAAACTAATACAGGGTTATGGATAAAAAAAAATCATATTTGAATGGACATATGATGTAGTGAATAAAGTACTTGGTAAAATACAATTTTCAGTTACACTCTTCTGGAGGCAGAAGCTTCATTATTCCGTGCGAGCTACATTCACAAGCTAATTTCGAATTATTAAAACCTCTACCAAGTCATGGCTGATAATACAAGAACATGCTATCTCAGTGGCTTAAGTAAAAAAAAAAATCCTCCATATATTGCGTGCAGATTCCCGAGTTCGATAGAATGATTCCCGAGTTCGACATGAGACAGCTGGAGAAAATTTGAGATTGCATGACCGAAACACTGTGTAAATCAGAACAAATAGTGGTTACTTCACTTGAAATATTTTAATGGTATAGGGATAGAATAAATGATTACATTGACATCATAGCCCCGTTTATTGTATTTTATTAATAAGATACTGTAATACTTTATGCGTGGTTATCTTTTTCCTTTCTTCTTTAAAATTACAAACCATAGGTTTAAAATTTTGAAACTTATTTTCAAATTAATTGGTTCTTTGATATTGCAGGAATACATGCGAACATAAATGCTATCCTTTAGTTTAGAAACGCACGTGGACCATGATTCTTATACTTTTGTTTAATCTTTAATTCAAGTTGGGAATTACTTTCTATTTCTCAGTTTAATATAAGGACGTATTCGTTTGATGTAGTTGCGTTCTCTTGCTACCAGGAATGGTGAAAAACAATCGAGTAAGTTGCCTTAATGTACTACTGTAGGTCGTTGTAGCTAGTAATATCGTCCTCCTGTCGCTATCTTCTATTGTATAAGTCTCAATAGTTTGTGTGTTTATGCGTTAACGTGTGAGTGTGTTTGTTTGTTAGTGTGTTTGATGTTTGTTTGTCCGCAAAAAAACTTTTGTCATCCGCATCGAACAGGAATGAACCTGTGTGCCACTATTTCTTAGTGCCATGGTTTCTAACACACTCTACAACATCGCCGATTGGTGATTTGGCCATGGGTTTAGAGATTCAAAGAAATGCCTTCCTATAATCCATTTCTAGTTCTGTCTCTTTTTACATGGACCATCATGGGGTGGGCACGCATACTTCTCTATTTCCGTAAACGAGGGGGGAGCACCCCCTCCCTCAATACTAGTTAGGTTAGTTTAGTTTTGAAGATATGCAAATTGTAAAAGTTTTTGTAATATATATTGTATCCATAATGTAAAATAAAATAGTTAGTTATGTTTCATATATATTGCAATTGTGTCGCGTGTGTGTGTGTGTGTTTTTTTTTTTTTTTTTTGAGTCTGCCATGAATACCTTCATTGAAACAACGAAGCGGTCAGGACGATGAAGAAAGAAAATTCCAACCAGAACGCCACCGGGGTGAAGAAGTCTTCTTGGAAGAAGGAGCCACATAGCACATCCAACATCTCCGGTATGCTTTTTCTTCTTACACACGCCCTAATGACTGACAATCTTTACGTTTTACCGAGACCACTACTAAGACATTTAGTATAACACGTCTGTCATACACCAGTGACCGGCTGATCGTGTTATACCTGATATCGTTAGTAAAATGGCGATCTCTTGGACACATAATATCGAAAAATTTGAAAAAAAAAATCACCAATTATTTAATGTAGAAATGTTGTTTTGTTTAAGGAGGGTCACGTAAATAGGTTTGTTAATCGCGCATGCGTGAACGCTCGTTTCGTTGATTCGTTTTAAAGAAAGCTACATTTGCACGGGATAACAACTGTGTCGTCGTGGTCCGATCAATAACGTGTTCGTTTAAGTTTTGCAAGTTCGCGCCCTGTATGCGGCATTTTTTCTTTAATAACGTTTTCTCTCTCCCGTCTTTTAAAATTCGCAATTTTCTTTCGCATGCCCACACGCGGTAACTTTTCTTTTAATAACACAAAAAAATGGCACCCAAGTAGTTTTATTTAACCGTAATATATATATATATATATATATATATATATATATATATATATTTATAATATAAAGTGTGTGTATGGTCGCGAATAGGATCCTATATGGTTGACTATTTTAAAAAGCTAATTACATATAATGATAGAAGATGTATCGAGACACAGGAATGGGTATGTTTGATCTGGCAGAACGGTGGTTCATTAAAATTGTGGGGTCTGCGTTCGCGCCTGCTCCACAAAGTATGGAAATAAAAAAAAATGTTTACAAGTTTTTTTGATATAGATGTACATAAGAATACTTTGATATGTATGTTTTAACTTCAATAGGGATGGTATAATAAACTTGTGGGGTCTGCTTTCGCGCCTGGCCTCCATAAAATGGAAATAGGCACCCACTTTAATAAAGACTTTGCATATCTATCTGCGTAAGTATACTTTGATAATTATGTTTCAGTTTGAAGAAATGTCGTATAATAAAATTTCCTTTTCTTTTCATAACCTATCACATTTTCATAAATCAGAGTCCATTTTCTGTAGGCTGTTTTTTAACCCAGTCAACGACGGGTAATTTTGCTAGTATATATATATATATATATATATATATATATATATATATATATATATATATATATATACATGTTGTTTGTTTTTAAGCTTTGAGGCTAAGCCACTACTTAACGGTATTTATCGTTTAAAAACAAACAGCAACAGCGATAAAAATAAACAGTAAAGTCAGCTAGGAGTTCATGGTGTAACGGTTAACGCGCCGGACTGTGGTAAATATGGTTTAGTTCGATTCCTAGAAACAGTCAAGCTACGCTGATGAGAAGTAGTTACCTTGAAACACGCGTGTACGTAGATTACTGTTTTAAAATAATATATATATATATATATATATACTACATACATATATATATATATACATAGTTTGTTTTGATAATATTAAATATCTTATTAAATGAAATAAATCTTGTCTGCATAAGCTAATTACAGAGAGCTACGCTTATTCGAATGTAAAGTAACAAACGTCCATTTATTTTGCGTCCTTATCGATGGAAAATGTAATTTCAGTTAAAGTGTGATCAATTTTATCGTTCCACCCTATATATATATATATATATATATATATATATATATATATATATATATATATATATATATATATGTGTGTGTGTGTGTGTGTGTGTGTGTGTGGGTGGGTGTATGTGTCTGTGGATATATATATATATATCCAAACACACACGCACACACACACACACACCCACGCACACACACACACACACATATATATATATATATATATATATATATATATATATATGAATTGTAAGAGAGACATTCGTAAGGTAGATGGCTATAGATACATTTCCTTTTAGGTGTATTTTTATGAAATGCATTTGTTTTCAATTTCATGCTGGCATTCACTTTGGCCGCCATTATTCAACACATCCAATTCCTTTTCGCTTAAGGTCCCGAAGAATATTCTTTTGCTTTTCCTTGGATTTTCGTTTAAATGCAATTTTTGTCTGCAGTTTGGAAATTCTCTCGTCCCGCTGCAAACCAACTTCCATTGTAAGTTTTTGTATTGTCGAACTCTTTTAAAACACAGCAATACACAGTTGCGCAATTCTGTCTTATAACTCATGAGTAGATGTTTGACACAAGGTTTGTGTACAGTTTCATCCTCATCAGTATCGATCGACTAAATGGAAAATAAATGCTAACATTTGTCTACCTTGCGACGTTTCAGTGATGTCACGATATTACAGATTATCGCTACATATTTTATTTCTGGCAATTCAATGAGACCAAACTTACTATACCAGCATTCAACCCATTCAGATCGAAACAGTTTTCTCTGAGTTGATCAAATGTCAAATGAATATTAAATTCACACATGATCTTCGGTCTCAAGCACTACTCTGTCAGGCGAGATGACGACGTTAGGCGTGTGCAGTTGTTGCAGGAAAGCGTTGATATTCTTTTGCATGCAGCACCTGGCATTAGCAAATTCTTACCTATCTGACCATGTTTTTGACCAAGTTAAGTGGTCTTGCAAGAGCTGGTGTGTCAACGTATAAACTTTCATTATCGATGTTATTAACCCCCAATAGGTCCTGCTCTGAGTAATTTGATCTACTTCACACTTTCTTCTTCACTGCAATCTCTCTCACAGATGTGATGTTGCCAGTTTTAGTCTAATCTACAAATACTGTTATTTCTTGTGTTTTTAAGAATTACCTTATCTATTCCCTGCTTCCTTTGTTTCAGCTCGTCTGACTCGTTGTAATTTAGCTTCATATTCTAATAGCTTTTTCCTAAAGACTGCAAGGTTGTGGAACTTGCTTTATGCTAACTGTTTTCTTTCTGCCTATAGTCTTCGTGTTTTCAAGACTAAGGTCTCCATCTCCTGTGCTTGCAATAATCAAATTTCGTTCCTGTTAACTCTATGGATCAAATGTTTCCATGCGTCGTCTCTAGGGATTTTTATATTAAAAAAAATCTGATAATCAGAAAAATGTAAGTAATTACCACTACCATAATCATACCAGACATGAAACTTAATATATAGGATACTCGAATCCATGTTTGGGTTTTCGCCGGGGAAAATCAGTCCAAAAGTGTAAAAATTAAAAAAAAAATGAAATTTGCTGGTCGTAAATTACGCTTAAATATATTTAAATCCATGCATATTTCGTATTAATTATTATACTAGCGGGGGTACCCGGCGTTTCCCGGGTGTTTGTAGGCGTGTGTGGTGTTAAATAAAACAACGTTAAAACTTAAGCGGGGAAAAACACTAAAAATCTAATGTAAGGCAAACGAACGATGAAAACAGAAAAACGAACACGTGAAAAATGGCTTAAATAAGCCTGTTTCGATATTAAAATTTAAAAAATCGGTGAGTACCCGGGTGTTTGGGGGTGTGTGGTCGGGGGCGGATAAGCGAAGAAAAAAGCGTTACGTGGAAAATGGCTTAAATAACACTGGTTCAATATTTAAATTTAAAAAATCGAAAAAAAAAAGACATGTCACACATCGATTCGAACCCAAAACGTTTAGATAATGAACAAACGCGCTAATCGACTGACCTAACCCGACGTACATGACATTTGTTCAGTTTTTCAACTATTTAAAGTAAATCAGGTCATGCCGTCATCTGGCGCATGCGTAGAACCGCTTGTCGTCACGATAATACCGTTTTTGTCGACGCCCCCCTGTCGAAAATTATCGATTTCGGGGTGACAAAATGAACGTTTCTGGCCAATTATTCGATATTTTTCGAGCGAAGGATGGGGCTTCGATATAATACCGAGTTTGTGAATTTTTGTCGTGTCTGTCAAAAGTTTTTAGCAGACACACAAACATACACACATAGATACACACATTTTACACAAACATACACACATACATACATATATTTTCGCTTATATATATATATATATAGATTATATTAGATCAAATATATAAAGATTGAAAAAGTTAAAAAAATATGACTCGTACGCCACCACCGATAATCGAGACTGAAACGTTTAGCTTACAATTTACTTTTTCGTGTGACCTTAATGCCTGAGTTATGAAGACCTGTTTATTGCACAGCTAAAAATTAAAACATGACTGATAGCTATTACGTTACGCATGCATATTCGTAATACCGTAGCTCGATCTTTACCTTGAGAATTCCATTTTAAAAATTGTCACACTTTCATACCTATTCCCCGGCTAAAACCCAAATATAAAGTTTCGCATGGGTTCGAATACCCTACATATTAAGTTTCATGTCTGTAGTCCAAAAACTGACGGAGAAGTTTGGTAGACAAAATTTTTAAACAAATATATAGATACGCATATATATATAGAAAGAGGTTTGTGTTTACTATAAGCATTTTACGCAAATATTATGCAAGTATAAATCATGTAGAATATCTCCCTGAGTATAATTAAACGTAATAGTTGACTAAAGATGATCATCCCATCAGAAATCGAAAAAAATAACATAGGTATTTAATTAAAATGAATGTTTTAAATACTATGCAAATTAGCTAGATCTTTTGCAAGTGAATGCAATTCCATGACCATATATAACAAAGTTATATTTTTTTTCAAATTAATAGAAAAAAATGGATATTTAATATGAATATCAATTCTCGTACACAAACAAACTCTAAATTTATAGGAGTATAGATATATGAATATACTATCCGACATTGCCCAGCGAATCTACTTTCACTTTTCCCCATAGATTACGTCATGTTCGACACTTGTTATGACGTCGTGTATGTCATTTATCACATCTTCTATTACGTCATGTGTGACGTCATAACATATAAATGTAATGTTAGTTAATAAACAGATAGGCAGACGAATTTATGATAATCCATTGTTTAATAAATAATATAAATACTGCCTGTGACAATGGCGGCAAAGCATTTATATGTTCTGACGTCATGTATGGCGGCTTAGAAACTGACACCACACATGATGTTATAGTCGATGATGTTACGTATCACGTCATATCAAAAATGAAAACGCCGTGCAGTCTGCTAGTATATATTATAATAATAATAATAATAATAATATATATATATATATAACTATATATATATATATATATATATATATATATATATATAATGTGTGTATGTAGCTGCGTGATTTCAAAGTGCGAGTAATAAAGTAAGTTAAATAATCTACGGACACGCGTTTTCTCGTTTATGACGCATTAACATGACTTAACCCAGTAAGATTATAAAACAAGCCTAAAAGGATCCGAATTTTGGAGCTCTACTAATCAGTATTTCACACTAATGCTGGAATATATATATATATATATATATATATATATATATATATATATATATATAATGTATTTATTTATCAAAGATGTGATTTACTTGTTTATTTTGTTTGTGGTATGTTTTGCACGAATTCAATTATTCACACAAGATAAGTTTTATACCTGAATTAGAATTGGGAATAATTTCCTTTTAGACGATGTGATGTCATTACCACGGTTGGGAAACGCGGGTAATTACATTTTAAAAATATATATGCTAAAGAATATTGAAGTGTACTTTCCCAGCTAGAGTGCGTGGGCACTAAGAAGCTATAAAAAATGTCGATTATTTTGTATAATGAGGCAAATCTTTATATTAAAATATGTACTTGTATCAGAAACGCAGAAACAATTGTATGCAAATGAAGACTCTATACTGATGAACTTATTCATTTTGCTGACTCCATTATGTAAGGTATACGAAGTTATACTACTATTCCTATATATATATATATATATATATATATATATATATATATATATATATATATATATATATACGTTAAAGTATATATATATATATATATATATATATATATACGTTAAAGTATATATATATATATATATATATAATATAATATAAAGCTGAACGTCTGTGGTGTGTGTGTCTGGTCGCGAATAGGCTCCTATATGGTTGACTATTATTGAAAACTGATCACATATAATGATAGAAGATATATCGAGACGCAGGAATGGTTTTGTTTGATCTGGAAGAACGCTGGTTCATTAAAATTGTGAGGTCTTCGTTCGCGCTTGGTTCAAGTATGGAAATAAAAAATTTAAAAATGAAAAGAGAACGTTTCCAAGGGTTTTTGATATAGATGTACATAAGAATACTTTGATAAGTATTTTTAACTTAAATAGGGATGGTATAATAAAAATGTGGGGTCTGCGTTCGCGCCTGGCCTCTATAGAATGGAAATAGACACAAACTTTAATAAAGACTTTTCATATCTATCTGCGTAAGTTTACTTTGATAATTATGTTTCAGTTTGAAAAAATATGGTATAATAAAATTATGGGGTGTTCGTTCGCGCCTGACCTCCATAGAATGGAAATATGTCACAAAGTTTAACAAGTTTTTTTAAAATATAGATCCAGAGAATATTATGATAAGTATTTCAGTGTGAACGGTATGGTATAATAAATTACTGGGTGTATCTATTTTATTTTTACTTTCATCATATTTGCTTTGGTTTTGCTAGTATATATATATACGTTAACAGAATACATTCGAATAGGGATGGCTTGTGAATTTCATACTCTCATGGAACTTCTTCCTTTGGAGGAAGCCAGGTATAACAGAATAGAGTTAGTTCTGAAGCACACACACATACGTTCACGGTAAGGAGAAGAACGTAACGCTTTTATTAAATACTATCTCTCGGCAATTCTTCTCAAATTATGGCGTTCGATAAAAGCAAACATTTTAACATGCATAACAACGTATTCTGAAGATGGGTTCATTTAATCCACACAGTATACAATGATATTTCAATAGCAGTTTCGGTTATAGCACACTTTTTTTCTAAATTAAAGCCATACTTTCCAATGGACAACAACACGCAGATGTAGTATATAGAATTGCTTTATCCCGTAAAATACAATAATAGAAGTCCGTGTCGGGTACGAACAACTGGTAAGTGAGTTAACAAGTAAATCGCGATGTTTTAATATTGCGGAAGCAAACACAGGAGGATATTACATAAGGCTCGTATTTAATGTAGGGAATGATCAGTTTCTGAAGAATGGGAAATATTGGATTGAAAATTTAAAAAAAAAGAGAAAGAAAACAAATGCTCTTTCATTGACAGCTGAGATAAATGGCCGAGACTTTGATGTTATTCCTATGGGATATACTAGGCTGAGTTTCAATATCTTGATCCATATAACTGTATTCACAGGAAGAACTCATCTGCTAAGCACAACAGCAAAACAGTATTCGTTCTGCCCGTTTTTTGCACGAATAAGTTTTTTTATGGGCCGAGTTTCTATCAAAGAATCTTTCAGCTCTGTCACACATTATCGATAGAGTGCTTCTTGTGAACTACAACACGTTTTCGCGTTGTACACCACTATCTACAAGTACTCGTCATTAACTATCCTTATATGCAATCGGATTTTGTAAATAATATTATGGTCTTATACTTTTGTTCTTTATGATATTGACAATGTTTTTTATTAAACTAATTATTATATCGAGGGTTTTTTCTCATTCATAAATGCATGTGATGCCCTCGTCTATGTTCACGTATGAACGCCGCCACAACAATCTTGTTGCTCAGAAATCCACACATAATTTATTTATAGTTGATGAAGACTTTGTGCAGAACCAACCACGCATTTTGGTACAACTGCTAATCTCAATCGATGCAATGGCTGCCACAGGACAGAGCAGACAATAGACCTCAGGTTTTATATTCGAGTTTTATTTCCCCTAGATACATATTTTAATGAAGCCTATGAGTGCATCATTTCCAGTGGATTTAAACCCACCTCAGATACTAATCTGGAAATTTCTCTGTCCTAGCGTGGTATATACAGCACCTAGCATTTCAAAATGGTTACCCGTCTGGTACTGGACAGGCTCATGATTGCTTAACTGCAGTTATTTGAGAGAACCAATGTGTCAACGTTATTGTGTCGTTTGTATGTATATATATATATATATATATATATATATATATATATATATATATATTCATTTTCCATGTCCTCACTTAGCAACAATGATAGAACAACATGTCGTGAAAATTCTGCTGTGGGTAAGTTGATAGTGTGTTTTTTTTTGTTTTTTTTTGTTGGTATACCGTGGTCTGTAGGTTCAAATCTCGCACGTAAATTTCTTAATTTTCTTTTTCATTAACTGCGAAGAATTTTATAAAAGAGTTCATAAATTTTGTTATGAAAAATAAATTTATAAAAGAAACAGTAGGTTCTCTAGAGTGCAATGTAGAATAACATATATTTGGACTTAGTTACTGCATGCACGCATATAAAGCTTCCTCCCGGGCGATTTCACAGATTTCTATGACAATAAAAATATAGGAGTACGAAATATTCGTTGAAAATCATTCAATCCCGGGCAACGCCCAGTCTCCCTGCTAGTAGTTTATAAAACAATCATAGAGATACTTTCAAGTAATAATAATATACATAAAATTAATTAAAATGTTATTTCCAACGTAGGGTAACAATGCCATTTATTTAAAACCTAAAAAAAATTGGCCAACACTTTGATGAGTAAATTAATTATTTACTTTTTAATAGACATTTCAAAATGGGAAGCGTGAATTATTCGACCCCATGTCTTTCCAAGCTTATAACTACTCGAAAAATGTAAGTTAGGCCCTAATTCTTTTTCAATTAAAGGAGCAAGGATCAAGGTTTCACTAAAAAAACAAAAGAAAAAACAAACAACGTGATCTATAAAAAGGTTTTAAGCTTCGAACTTTACAGGTAAATTTCTAAAAAAAAACACTACTTTTTTGTTTTCAATTTGAATATATTATTTATTGACCTTTTCTCTTCAATTTGTGATATATAAAACTTTGGTGAGTAAATTAATTATTTACTTTTTAATAGACACTTGAAAATGGGGGGGCGTGAATTTAACAAAAAACGTTTGTCTAAAATATTATATTCGGTTTATTGGAAAGAACAACATTTCTCATTGACCCTGAAAATATCATAAACATAGAATCGATAGAAAAATTTTGATAGATTTTTAAAGTTTAAAAATTGAAAAATATTGAGTTCATAAAATTCATTACTGTTTTTTAAAAAATAAAAAAAAATATATTTCTATTACTTTTAAAACAACCTTAATAGTTTATTTTGGAAGTATAATCCATGAAGAAAATAAACAACCCACCTTTAAAAGAGAAATTACGAGTTTTTTTTTTTTTTTATATTTTATTCGCAGTTTCGTGTTAAGGGTGTCAAAAATTCCTACAAAAATTCTGATACACCTAGTACTTCACCGCCGTAATAGTTTCGCGTGCATTCAAAACACAGTAATGAATGAGATCGGTCGCAGACCACCAAACAATAAACATAACCTTATTTTGAGGCAACTTTGGCGTCGGAAGTCACGTAGAGCTTTATCGGCGTCATACTATTGAGCTGAGCGTCGCCGGTTGTTGTAAAGCACTCATTTTTCATCGCAAGTAACAACCCAGTCGAGAAACCGGTCATTCTTGTTACGTAAAACAACAGAAGGTGGTAAGTATATATCTTAACATTCTTAACAATTAAATGAGTCACTAGGAACGAAGCTTCGGTTGCTGCATTTGCTTTTAAAGTTAGCTGTTTGCAAAAATAAAAAATGGCTGCTGTCAAGACAACTGGGATTTCAGTTTCTTTAATTCAAAATTAATTATCATAATTTATTTGCGTCTGACTAATATATATTGAACTTTTCTTGTTTAATTTATGCGGACTTGCTATTAATCAAAATTCATGTATCACGTGTATAATGCCTATGTATCACGATTAATTTATTTTTCCTTACGATGTGTGTTATAACTACAGATTAAAAATGATTAATCTGTCTAAATTTTGTCTAACGCCTATGTATCAAAATTAATTTACCGTGCTCGTTGTGTGTCTAATGATTATAGATGCACATTAATTTGCCTGACTTAATGTATGACAGATAACTATTGCTCCAAGTAAAAATTCATATTGCTTACTCATTTTCCCCAATAACTATGAATCAAAATTAATTCATTTCGCTTTATGTATTTCTAATGATTATCGATTCAATCAATGGCAATCTAGAAAATTTTAATTTTTATCTGCCAGCTAATTTTTATATTATGCTTACTCTAAAATTCTTCAAATATTCATAAGACACCGAAATTCAGAAATATAAATTATTTATGTATTAATATGATTTAAATTTTATTATATATACTAACAGATATACATAACCTACTCCGGGATGGAATGATGATTAATGAATTCTTAACACACCCATATTTTATTGTCATCGACATCGATGAAATCGCCTGGTTTTCAATCAATTCAGCAATGTGATAAAAAACAAAAACAAATCAAATTGTGATGTCAGGGGAAAATCCCCTGTTCGTGCTTTCATCTGATTATTTCGAATATTTAACATCGATATTTTTCTGATACAAACCCTATCTAAGAACACTGACAGGCGCATAAACTACCTTCGTGTGAATTGTCATAAAACTCGACCCAGTTGTTATCGATCCTATAGAAAGCGAATTCACGCACATACGGAGACACAATGCCTTATATATATATATATATGTATATATATATATATATATATATATATCATAGTATATATGTATATATATATCATAGTATATATGGACATATATAATAGTATATATATATATGTATGTGTGTATATATATATATATATATTACTACTTCATTTAATCACATAAATTAATATACGAAAGTATAATTTTTTATGCGTAAGCTTTAAGTTTTCTTTTCCATTCGTTTCGTGCTCAATACATAGGTAGAGCTAGTATATAGAGCTAGAGTATAGTAAGTTATAAAAACATATATGGCATTTAAGCTACACAGAATATTCCGCGTTTCATTCACGCTAGGATTCGCCAAACCTATGACTGACGAATCCTAGCGTGGATGAAACGCGGAATATTCTGTGTAGCTTAAATGCCATATATATTTTTAAACTTACTATATATATATATATATATATATATATATATATATATATACATATATATATATACATATATATATTCATATATATATGAATATATATACATATATATACACATATATATACACACACACACATACACACATATAAATATATATATATATATATATATATATTCTTAACAATTAAATGAGTCACCAGAAAAGAAGTGGCTGCATTTGCTTTTGAAGGTAGCTGTCTGGAAAACTGCGAATTCAGTAACTTTATCATTTATTTTTCTCAGCTCGTTGTTTTTGGTGAAAATTCAGTATTATTATTTTTATGGACGGTCTTTAACTACCTCTCCACATTTCCCTTTTTCAGTATTGCGACAACAACATCGCAGATGAAGAAAACATACTTAAAAATAACATAGTGAAAAAAAGTCAAACTTCTTTTTCGTATGGAAATGGTACGTTTTTAACATCTTAGTTTATCGAATTCCCCCCGCTCATTTTATAATCTTATATTTTGAAAAAATAAATTAAAGTCCTATCTACTAGATTGCTATAGCGCACATGTTGTAGAATTGCAATGGCATCATTGATAGAAAAGGTTAGATTAGCATGACCAACTCACTACGTCAACCAAATGAAAAAGAAACAAAACGGATAATAAGAAAAATATACGTTTTAATCAGGGTTGCATTCCTTTCGTTCCGTTTCCTTTCGTCCAGTTTTGAAATTTCTATACACTTTTTTCTTATTTTCTAACAAATACGAAGGAATTTCGTTTGATTTCGTGTCGTTCTGTTTATTTTACGTTTTGTCTGAATTTGAAATTTACATTTATTAAAATTTTCAAATTAATATGACCAAATTTCGTTTTAAACTGATTCAAGATTATATTTTATTTGATAACAACCACTAACTACTATTTTCTATTTTCCAATATAATGTTTTCTGTACAAGTTTCGGTGGAAAGCGAACACATTACCAACAGAACGAACGGAAAGACAACGAAGTGATTCTCAATGCTCAAGAAGCCCCGGTTTTGACATATTGATGGCATCTATAATAACTGTTGATAAAGTACTGAACTTTATATTACGCGTTAATTTTTTAGACAAATAATTTACAAAGGACATTTATTTAAGTGAAGTTACTGTTTCAAATCTTTAAAACACTAAAAAAAACTTTGAATTTTGTTTGATGATAAGGCAAAAACATTTGGATGAGGATAATGATATCCAAGCAAAACATGGATTTTATAAGAGCTATTTGTTAATATTTAATAAGACAGAACCTTTTATTCTATGTGTCACAGATGTATACATGTCAATAATATTTATAAATAATAAATAAACCTATGAAAAAAACGGGTTGATTGTGAGCTTACATTTCTTGATATTCAAATCAAATGTATCGACGGAAATACCGTGCAAATACCGTGAAACAAGCCTTGTAAAAGATTGCTAAATGTCTACTTTTATACGCGGTCGTAATACAGGGTGGTCGCTAGGAAAAGCGGGAAATTTGAAGGTCAGTGTAGATCATGAATAAAATGCGTGATTGCTATTTTTTTATTTGTTCTTTTGTATTCGAATCTGCATATTGATTTCATTACATCTTGCTTATTTATTTCTTCGATTTAGATTTTGATACCCACATCATGGACGGGAGCACCAGGAAACAGCTTTCAGACTTTCAAAGGCAGGTGATAATTATTTTCAAAAGTGCAAATCCGACTTGGGGACCGACAAAATGTCTGGCCGTGTTACCGATTTTTTTTTCAACAATTACAAAGCATCAGTTTGATAATGTTTTTGCAACTTTGAAACGAGAAGGTTCTGAAGCAGCTCGTACTCGCCAAGAAGGAACGGTACTAAAGAAACGAATTTCGAACGAAGCACGTTCCACGGTGAAGGACTTGGCTGTTTTACCTGTGCAACGGGGTGCAACAGAGAAACGTCATTTCAGTCAATGAGAAACCGCTCGAGATCTAAATATATCGAAAACATCAGTGTTTTAAATTCTCAAAGAAAGTGAACTGAAATGCTACCATCGAATAAAATGTAACCTGCTCACTAAGCGACACTAGGAAATGCGCGAAAACAAGTCGCTTGCTCTGATTGCTCGTTTTGAACCAGAATTTGCTTGGAGAAGAGTATGGTTTTCGGACGAAGCAAGATTCTCTTTGCGACTGCCTTTGAACAGACAAACTGATCGCATTTACTGAGAAGTGCATGTAAAAACTGACGTACCTGAGGAAGATCTGTTTGTGGAATATGACAATATGCGTCTGTTCTTTGTTATGCTGCTGTTTCATGGTATGGCTAAACGAAGCTTCGATTTCTTGAAGGATATTATCAGAGTTCTGAAGGCAGGAAGAAAAAAACAGTAAACGAGCAAGTTTATTGTGAGGAGATGTGTCCACAGATGTTTAGCGATATACGAAATATAATGGACAACCAAACATGGACATGACAGCAGGATGGTGCCAAGCTTCACACAGCAATGACTTCAATTTAGTTTCTTTGGCAATCTACTCCTGATTTCATTGGCCTCAAAAAGTCCGGACTAAAATGTCATGGATTACTGTGCTTGGAGCTGGTTATTAACAGAGACGCAGAACTGTCGACGTGACATAAACTCATTTGAAAATACATCATTGGAAATCAAAATTTTATATTCCACAAGAATTTCTTTCTAAACATAACACATCATGATGATTTCCCTTGATGCCGCTTCCAGCTTTTCAAAGCGATTAACTCACTCAAAACTTAAATATATTACATGAACGTAATTCGTATGACGTTACACATCACGCTCGCAGACATGTGAATATCGATTCACATTGGTGCTAGCTGACCTGTATTCATAGATTTTCGAATTCCTTACAAAATAGTTTTGCTAACCTCAACTCTTACTATATCCTCAACTCTTACTATATCCTCAACCCTTACTATATCCTCAACCCTTACTATATCCTCAACCCTTACTATATACTCAACCCTTACTATATACTCAACCCTTACTATATACTCAACTCAACTATATACTCAACTCTTACTATATCCCTTACTTCGTCTCCAATAACAATAAAAACCAGGATTTCAACATTCCTAAAATATGTTAGGAAATACAATTTCTGAACTAATTATAATCATCGGTTATCATGAATTCATAAATTCATAATAATCTTCGACTATTCTTTCCGGTGTTTTCCGGTAGCTAACAATCTAACATTCCCCCATTGCCATTTTCCAAAAATATTCGTAAACTTTCTCAAAAGTGTGCCTACGTTTTTCTCCTACTCCTTCCATTTATTCATAAGCAAACGTAAGATTTTCACACCCTATCAACCAAGAAAATATCAAAACTATTATTAATATTTTTACATTTAATCAGCTCTTTCCCACTGACTCTCCTTTTTTCTGTGAACCACATCTCTGTATCGGTCTCATGGCACTTCCATTATAGTGTGAGCAAGCCTTTTTATGATCAATATTAGACAGCATTCTGCCATAGTAAACAGAGACCCCCTTTGCCTCTCCACCAACTCGACGACTCCTCGTCCGATTGCTCCTCTTACACTTTCTCTCCGATTGGTGTTACTACTAATTATAGTTTTGTCTTATTTTCACATTATTTCATTTCTTTAATATTTAAAACTACGTTTGGGGACCTTCAGCAAAATATAATTACTTAAAATTTTGAATGGTCGGCTTATAGTTATACCAGATAACTTTTATCATACCGATTCACTCGGATGTACTAGCTTGGATGCTTAGAAGTCATCGGAGACACGGAAAAAAACTTAAAGTAAGGGTGGAAGAACACCGAAAAGCGGTAACTAAAGGGGAGACGGAAAAATCGGGTATAGCCAACCATGTCTGGATGGAGAGGGGGACCATCGCCCCCTATGGGATGAAGTAAAAATAATAAACAGAGAGACCCACTGGAAAGTGAGAAAACTTAAAGAAACAGCTCACATGCTCGGACATAACAACCTACTGAGCAACCAAGCATAGAGCTGAATGCAATTTGGACACCTCTGATAGAGAGAGAAAACCTTGAATAACAACATAGGTTTAACATTAACAAAAACCAACTAAGAAATGTCCTAGTGACATATGGCCAAGTGGTCCTAGACGTTGTATCAAAGTATGCAGTTACCCAAAGATGCTGAGTTCAATCCTGAACGAAGGCAGTGAAAAAGTAACATTCAAAACAGAGAATCAGCAACTATGTCCCAAAGCCTAGCTGGAGTCCGAATAATAATAAAGGGCTGGGTTCGAGACTTCTAACAAACGGTTCCCCAGTTCGATACAAAACACCTGACGTAGGCCGGAGGGCAAAACGGTCGAAACGTTGTGACAATAACAACCAAGATGAGGAAGTCAGTCCGACAATCTCCTTCCTAGTGCCTAATTATATTTTGCTCAAGACTCATCCCACATACACACACCTCTAAAAACACATGTTTATATCATCATCCTGTTACGCATCATCCCCGTACTACTTAATCTGAGTGATTTGCCAACCAATGATTTCACTGCCATTTTTTCTATACGTCTTTGTTGGATAAATTCCTTCCCCAAAGCTTATACCTAGCCAGCCACTAACCCCGTCCCCATATTTAATTTATGTCGAGAATTATCAAAACGACCCTAAACCGGTATGCGCAACCCTGTCGCTATCTAGGCATACAGCTTTGCGGAAGACAGATTGTTTTACAGAAGCTTTTTCATCGTGTATTTCTGCCGAGTTACTCATCTCGTAAAAAAATCGTAACGAAAAACATATTTTGTTTAACCACTCCCGAAAACAACAAAATAAACACCCGCCACCGAAAATTTCTCCCCTATTTAAAGTTCTAATTTTACTATTTAAAGTTCTAATTTTAGTAAGCCGACCATGCGTCTAATATACTCGACTTTAACTTTTTAGACTGTTTTTTTTATTTAAATTTCTATCTATATGACATTCGTAGTTTCTTAAAAACAAATACAGTTACATACATTTTTTTTCAAGCATGCATCGTCCAATTAACAATTTTACATGAATTAAAAAACAATTACTAACACATTAGAAACCATGACCTAGAATCCAAAGTTAAAGTCTCTGGATATATAAACTACAAAAATATCCATTCTTTAAATTGTCTCTGCAAATAAACAAAAATTTAACCCAATGCTACACATAATATATCACCAGAGGATTGTTTTTAAATTATGATTGACAGTCACTCAAAACATCCAACAAGAAATTTATACAACCCTTTTTATCGTGCGTGTGTGTCCTCGTTGACTTTTCTCTTTTATTTCTTTCTTGAAAACATATTTTTCCCCCTTTTACAGTTAAAACCAACAATTTTGATAAACCAAACCATTAGTTTTCAATTGTGTTTACATATTTTTTCGCAACATTACAGTGGCGCATTATGTCATTCGAATATTTTTCTCGGCTTAAAATAGACACATTTTCACCAACATTCTTTTCACACACATAAATATTAATGTTTTGCACATCGCCATTTTCTTAATTAGATAAATACATTTGTGTGTCTCATTCTTTTTTAATCAATTATTTTTATTTTTATGTGTGAATGAGTTTGCTTTACTCGTTTTTTTTGTTCAATTAACACGTTCTGTCCTTTTATTTTTTTCTTTCAATCAATTATGTATAATAAGGGCCGTTTCTGTTCCCTTTTTACGTTTTCTCCCCCCTTTTTGTTTTCATTCACGTGGTCTTTTTTGTGTTCGTGTTAACCAGGTTTGCTACTCTCTTTTGAAAGGGAAGCTCTGGTACTGCAACCTAACTGTGTAAATGTTGGATAGCGGTTGTATCAAAACGGAAGTATGTAATATAAAGTGTAGTATTGGGACGATTAATCGAAATTGGAACTGGGAATAGTAAAAATCGTAACATTTGTGTGCATCGGAATCGGTATCAGAATCGAAAAAAAATGGTGCTTATTTTCCGATGCCCAAACGATTCTTTTAATTGTCTTTTTTATTTAGTTTGGTTTAAAGTAAAATTTTTCATTGCTGGTAATAATTATAAAATAATAAATATTTATTAATTTTATAACACTAGTAAAGCTTAAATTATTACATTATCCTCCACAAGTGTATTTTGATGTTTAAGAAAAATATCTGCATATTTAACACGTGTTTTTACAACACTCTTTGAATATACCAATATTATAGTTAAATAATTAGAGATTTATTAAGAATCGGAATCGGTTATTGTATCGGAATCGAAAATTTAGCACGGAATCGGTAATTGTATCGGAATTGGGAAAATATTGGAATAGTTCCATCACTAATAAAGGGGTTTTGAAACGGAACCAAACGGTTATATATAGTATACGGGGAAGAGAGACTAGATGTTACGTGGCAGGAGAAGCTTAGAAGAGAAGACCAAGATAATGTATAGGACTAATATACGCATATATAGTGGATTAACGATGTTTGTATCATTACATTTTATTCTTGAAAGTTGGTGTTTATGATGGGGAGTAGATATATGAGGGGAGGACAATGTTTTTGTGTTGGTGATGACAAGAAAAAATACGTACATGGTTTAAAAGACAAACATACGTACATTTATTATTCATCGCCAAAATCTTTGTTCAGAACCACAAATGCCACGTGAAGATTTCCCTTGACGCCGTTTCCAGCAATGCGCTCTCTTCGATCCTCTGATCTCAACTCCCCCAAAACTTAACTCTATATTACATAGACTTAATTCCTATAACGTCACTCATCTCGCTCACAAACATGTGAATATCGATTCACGTTGCTGCAAGCAGACTTGGTCCATAGATTTTCGAATTTCTTATAGAATTGCTTTGTTAACGTCAACTCTAACTATAAAACATCCTTGACTTCGACTAAAATATTATTTACGAAATACAATTTCTGAATTAATAATAACCATCGATTATCGTGAATTCATAAATTAACAATAATCTCCGATTATTCTTTTCACTGTTTTCCTGTAGCTAATAATCTTACACATCGTTATCAAATGATGACAATATTATTTTAAGTCTGTTGACGCTTAAATAATTCAAACCTGTGCCAGGTCGAGCAGAGATGGCCTGGCGAGCATGCCTCGTTGTACGCTTCGCTGTATGGTCCTGTATTCGCTGCTTTTTAATACAGTCCACTCCCCGTGAGAGTACGGCACAATCACGTTGACACACCGGTTCTCACCAGATCACCGAAGCTAAGCAACGTTGAGCCTGGCCAGTACCAGATGGTGACCATTTGAGAAGGCTAGGCGCTATATGTACCCTCTGGGAAGGTTGGGCGTGGGGGCAGCACCATCGGCCTGTAAAAAGAACTCCTCGCTACAAAAGTATCTACAAAGTTGTAGATGGCCTATACCCCTCCAGGGACTCATTGCAATGTTACCCCCTACTCCCTGTGAGGAAAGCGTGCATCAGAGACTTCGGCAAGAAACAAGTTTCTCTAGTTAATAGGGTTCTATTCGATAACCTTTCAGGGTCTTTGGTGTGGTCTTTGAAGCACTGCCTCTGCTGTCCAGCACTGCGTCGACCCTAGAGTAAAGAATCAAAGAGGATTCTACGCAATGCGGAGTTCATCCTGATCTAATGCAAACTGAAATGACTTGGGTATACTATTTTCTACTATAGAATGCAGTTTATTGGAATTTTTACGAAACCAACTCTGATTATTGAGCAAACTTTTTGTATCAAAATTTATTGTAACGCATTTATTCTAAGGAATGATAACGTTTAAAATAATATGGCGAAACGATTGGATTAGCCTTATTGTTCCTAGTGGACAATTCAAATGAAGTAAGTTTGGGGCCGTTATCCTGTTTGAAACAGCATCCATCGATTCCGACCATTGGAACGATGTGGGTCATCGTATTTCTTATACACCGTGGTACAATGTTTTGTTCATAGTCCATTTTATCAGGCGAATTGTCATAATATAATTAGAACAAAATTCACTATACATGCTAACATATTGACACTATTAAACTTTTTTTTATCTATTATGTAAAAACACTTGCCACTTTGTTTTCTTTGTATATGTTTGTATATGTGTGTTTAAGTATGTATATGTGTGTATATGTGTGTATATGTGTGTTCAGTTTAAAATGGGAAATGCGACAAAAGCCGATATAGTCTTCTTATTCAGCATTGCCTTATGCATTTTATTTTGGTATTGTGTTTTTAGGAAGGAAGGGGACAAAGCAACAAAATAAGTCGACATTTTGAACGATATTTTTAGCGTCGATGTTTACAAATCGACGCATAAAATCCAAATGCATAAATCCGTCCGTACGTATGTCGTTTACCCATGTGTGTGAAATGGCTTTAACCCTATTCGGGTTTAACCGATTTCCTCCGAAAAAGGAAGCTCCATGGGAGTATGAAATTCACAAACGGTCCCCAGTCGCATGTACATCCGCTTAAGGAAAGATGGCGATGTTAGGTTTTTGCAACACTGCAGGGAGGTGTCGACGTCCTTCTACATACAGTGCCTGGAATTCCCAAATTCTTCACCCATTTTAGTAATGCACAGGCTCAACGTTTCTTAACTTCGGTGATTTGACTGGAACCGGTGTGTCAACGTGATTATGCCATATCGTTTGCGCATACAATATTCTAAAAAAAAAATATATATATATATATTTTAGACAAATCAAAAAATATTCTGAATTTATTTGAAATAGGTCTTTCTCGAGCTACCCAAATCCTTTAAAGGATCAGATTTTCTTTCAATAAACCGGTGGACACAAGTTGACCCATGTCTACGGAACGGCGTCACTGGCCCTTCGCCCTCGGCAACACATACATCTAGTCACGTGCACACGAAGATTAACGAACACACAAACACACACAACTCATGGCTTATTATCGTCTTACAAACTATATAAACTTTATCATTTAAATATTCCAAGATTTTTCGCGGAACTCCAATTATCATATAAAAACAAATGAACATAAACTCTTATAAAAAAATCTCAATGAATTATAATTTAAAAAAATAATCAGAGAAGTTTTGAATACGATTTTGCTAACCTCTGAAAATCGCTGCTCGATCCAGATTTCCTATAATATCTTAGTTAATGAATCACTTTGTTTTTACAAGAACTTCAAAAACATTCATAAACACGCTATTTGTTTCTATTACTGTAGACCTATTTTACGCATATAACATATCTCTTTAGTGAGGATATACATTCTTTAATCATTATTTTGTTTTGTTTCCCTTATGACAATGTATTCCGTTTTTATATTAGAGTATAAAACCTGAAACATTTTTCGCAATAATTATTCTTCTGAATTCAACTCATACTAAAATATATCCCCCGTTAAAAAACACCCTAAAATATAACCTCCAAAACTGTTGACCTCCTCTCCTATATTCTTCATCAACTGTTGATTTTAAATGTTAATTTTTATTCCGTAATTTGAAAATCTAATTGTTACGTGGAAGATAAATGTCTAGGGGCAGAAGTACAACAAATACTGAAAAGAAAAACAAACAGGAGTTTAAAAAGAGTAATTGAATTTATTGAACACACTAACAAATCGAAACAAATATTTAAAAATATGATCAAAGGGAGGTAAGTCAAGTTCTTTATTACTAGTTTTTCCGGTGCATAATAATAGAGTTTGAAAATATGTGATACATGTTTACTTTGGTAAGAATATAAGATCAGAAAATCAATATTTACTAAGTGTCCGTTTATTTTGTGAGTGAGTTTGCAATAAGCTTTTTTTCAGGAAATTCTTCACGACCGGATTTCAAATAGTTGAAAGATCGCCCCTACCCCTAGATCGTTCCTACTAATAGCTGATTTAAAAACAGAAGTTACGACACTATTAGTGTATATTTACAGTCATTTGGAGTGGAACGTTCTAGAATTTCGAAAAAATGGAACACTTCGACTTTGGAACCTTTTAGAGCGTCGAATAAAAGAACACTTTTCTGTTTTATATTAAAATATCTTCTGAGACTCTTAAATACATTTGTTTTACTCTTTAATTATGATATAATGTATTTCAATAGTAGACATTTTATATTAGTTATATTATCTTCTTTTCTATCTTCTTCTTCTTCTTCTATTCTTTCTTCTATTCTAGTCTTTTCTATCTTCTTCTATTCTATATAAATAAAATGAACTCATTTTTTCCCGTCGGATTTTGACCTTAATAGGATTAAAAATCAAGATATTTCATGCAAATATAATATGCACAAACGGCAGAACAATATCTGAGGTGTGTTATAGGCTTATTATTTCTCAAATTCCTCGATAATCTTAGATTTCTATACTTTTTCTGCTGAGAAGTCACGGCCAAAATCGGTTAAGATCAATGGAAGTGGTAAAATATTTTCTCTCTAATAAATTCCTCCTCCCCCTACCACCACTTAACACCGTTTGGGGATCGTTCACAAGGAACAGTTGAGAAGAGAACACCGGTTTGGCTTCGTAGTTCTTTCATGTGAAGTTATTTAAAATCACTAAACTAAGCTGCAGTGCTCTGTGGCGTAGTGGTTAGCGTGCTGGACAATTCACATTATATTTTCACGTTCGCGCCGACCTACCGTAGTCGTTTTTTTTGTTTTTTTTCTAAACAACTGGAATGGACTTTTCTTGGTGGCCGAACTGTTAACGTTGCAGATGGTTTTTTTTTTCACACTTTATTTTCCTACTTTTACTCATGACTCCGGGTTTGATCCTTCCTACTTACCTACCATAACATTTTTTAAAACTCCCCCCCCCGTCCCGGAAACAAACACTCGGGCAACGCCGGGTACCCACGCTAGTCTTCTCTTCTATATAAATAAAATGAACTCATTTTTTCCCGTCGGATTTTGACCTTAATAGGATTAAAAATCAAGATATTTCATGCAAATATAATATGCACAAACGGCAGAACAATATCTGAGGTGTGTTATAGGCTTATTATTTCTCAAATTCCTCGATAATCTTAGATTTCTATACTTTTTCTGCTGAGAAGTCACGGCCAAAATCGGTTAAGATCAATGGAAGTGGTAAAATATTTTCTCTCTAATAAATTCCTCCTTCCCCTGCCACCACTTAACACCGTTTGGGGATCGTTCACAAGGAACAGTTGAGAAGAGAACACCGGTTTGGCTTCGTAGTTCTTTCATGTAAAGTTATTTAAAATCACTAAACTAAGCTGCAGTGCTCTGTGGAGTAGTGGTTAGCGTGCTGGACAATTCACATTATATTTTCACGTTCGCGCCGACCTACCGTAGTCGTTTTTTTTTGTTTTTTTTCCTAAACAACTGGAATGGACTTTCCTTGGTGGCCGAACTGTTAACGTTGCAGATGTTTTTTGTTTTGTTTTTTTTTCACACTTTATTTTCCTACTTTTACTCATGACTCCGGGTTTGATCCTTCCTACTTACCTACCATAACATTTTTTAAAACTCCCCCCCGTCCCGGAAACAAACACTCAGGCAACGCCGGGTACCCCCGCTAGAATATATATATATATATATATATATTTGATTTCATATATTTTATATTATGACATATAATAGATGATATTAAATTATTAATTGATGTCATGATATAAAATTATTAATTGATATTATTATCTATTTTAATATATATTTATTTTATATTTATTTCAAATTTCATGTGTTTGTTTATGTAGAAAATGGTAATTTCTTTATATTTTAGCAGCAACACTGTCCTGTCATCACACTAATAGATATTTCTTATATGGATGAATTGTGAACATTTATGTGGAACGAAAGAGGGAGATGGAAAGGATATGCAAAAAAAATGGATCAAGAGAAGAAAGGATTTAGAAGACAGGGAAGAGATGGAAGTTTTAGGTTGCTACGGAAATATAGGAACGGAAATAGATTGAGAGATTAACCGAGATAATATCTAAAAAAAATGTTAGATTTTTAACGCTTCTATTTTTGTGTCCCTATCCAAATCAACTAGCCAAGCTATTTTATGAGAAAACGATAAAATTGTTGCCTGTCACCACAAGTGAATTCCTTCAAATAATTATATCTTGGTTTTCGCTGAATAAATCAGCTTATCTCAGTATTTCTTTTCTTTATCTTGATATCTTCCAGCAAAGTTCAATCGATTTTACGGCTTTTGTATAATAGACGCGTTTTCCTTAGACAGTATTAGGTGTAATAAACTCGGTAGCTCACAAAAGTTCTTACCGTAATTAATTAATCTTGTGAAAAAAAAGCCATGATAATTCAAATAACATTTCCATCATTAATATAAACCATAAAAAAATTGTAATTAGTGTGTGAAAAATGTTTAGATTTCAGATATTGGTCGATTTTGAATTGGCCAATGTCATCATGATTACGAAATTAAATAACCTTTGTAAAAAAAAAGAATGAAATAAAATGTATTCTAGTTATTATTGCTTTGCGACACACCAATGTCCTACCGTGGATTGGGAACACTGCTATAACGTTATTACTCAAAGGATTCTTAGAAAAAAGAAATAGAAACTTGTTTATGTCATCGTAACCTGTATAGCAACTTCGAAAATCGTTGATCGTATTTCCAGTTTTCATGTAGGAGTTTAGGCAGGTCTAACAAGTTCTCATTGCCTTTTATTGTTTAGATACATATAGCGTCCGTTTTTTTATAGATTCATGTTGCTATATGAAGATAACGGGATACTATTTGGGATCATGTCTATCAGGGACTATGTAAAGAGATGCATGGAACGCCTATTTACATCTGGTTTAAACTTCTGCACGCAAGTAGAGTAAGGGAAGCAGGAAAAAAGAAGGGAATTCAAAATCTAGCAGAATATTAAAGAGCTTTCTGGTATCGATGCATCTCTAGAATAAAAGGGTGCGTTTTTACAATTGACGAGTTTGCTGTGGTATATATATATATATATATATATATATATATATATTGAAGTTTGCTGGGGTATATATATATATATATATATATATATATATATATATATATATATATATATAAGTTTGCTGGCGTAGATATTGAAGTTTGCTGGGGTATATATATTGAAGTTTGCTGGGGTAGATATATTGAAGTTTGCTGGGGTATATATATTGAAGTTTGCTGGGGTAGATATATTGAAGTTTGCTGCGGTAGGTATATTGAAGTTTGCTGGGGTATATATATTGAAGTTTGCTGGGGTATATATATTGAAGTTTGCCGGGGTATGCATATTGAACTTTGCTGGGGTATATATATTGAAGGTGTTCAAACACAATTACTTCGTCAGTTGTAAAACAGTCATAGGGATGTGGTATTGCAGGGCTTGATCTTGTATAATATTCTGGGAATTGTTATTCCAAAATTGCCGCCAACCTGGTATTGACCGACTTAACCTCGGTTAACAATAAAAAAAAACAATGATGGGGTTTCAATTGTTGGAAGAGCTAAACTTGGAATTTGTCAAATATTCACCTATGGCTACTAGCAAGTATGAGTCAGAAACTAACTTAATTTTATAAATTTCACAAAATTTTGTTAGCGTCTAAACTTTCAGTAAGAGCTTCCACCTACCCGAACTAAATTAAAATAGATATAACCACTTTACCCAGTCTTACTCGTTTGTATAATGCTTAGAGCGTTCGAGAATAAGCCAAGAAACCCCGAGTTCTATCTTCAGTCAAGTCATACTAACGGTTCAAAATAAGGTACTTGATGCTTCTTTGCTTAACATTCAGTATTATTAGGTGTGGATCAAGATTAAGTGGAGTAATAGCTTTTCTACGTTTTGGTGTAGTAACTGATGAAAGAGGATCCTTCATCCCTAGCTGGACTTTGGTAGATTAATTTTCGCCTAGCGATCGTTTCCCAAAATTCATAATGATCGTTTAATTAGTTATTAGTGAATCCTATACGTATAAATGAATATTTATGCATTTGTATATACCTAACCACACAAACACGCGAAACTTCCACGCATACTTCCTGAAAAGTATTTACAAGGGTATAGAAACTGTAAGAAGCGTGAAAACGGGTTTTTAAAAAAAAAATTATGTTTTATTTCGATATTTCTAAGGCACCTCTTCATCACAAAATGTAACGAAATAAACCACACCCACACACACACACACACACACACACACATATATATATATTTATATATATGGTATAATCGCGTAGACACATTGGTTCTTGGCAGATAACCGAAGTTAAGCAACGTTGAGCCGTGTTAGTACCAGATGGGTGACCATTTGGGAATTCTAGGCGCCGTATGTTCTCTCCGCTTATCTCGGCATTGGTTGAAGTCCACCTGTACATACACTTCACTTGCCACTGTCATTAAACAATGTAGACGCAGGAGAAGTGTGGCTGATATAAAAAGACCGCTCGGCGAATATAAAAGACATTCGGAAAAAAAGAATAACTTTGCCCTGTTCAATCAGACGTGCTTGAATATATATAAAATTATCTTATTTGTATTATATATATATATATATATATATATATATATAATAACATGTATATTATGTGCATTATATGTATATATAGATATGTGTACTATATATATGCATATATATGTGTGTGCGTGTTATATACATATATATATTAACATGTATATTATGTGCATTATATGTATATATAGATATATCATGTGTACTATATATATGCATATATATGTGTGTGTGCGTGTTATATATATATATATATGCATATATATATATATATATATATATAGATATACGCGCATTTTGTCTCTATCCTCCTTCATTTCCACATTTAGTATCTCTGAAGAATAATTCTCACTATAAAAATACCTAGCAACATGCAAACTTGTTTGTAATATGATGCATAAATAATTTCGTTGCTGTGTTTAGAATTCGAAATAATCTTTTAAATATTAATGCACCTCGAGCTTTTATTTGATTTTATTTTTATTCTGAAATGTTCTTTATCGCCTAAAACACGAAACACGAAGTCTGCAAATCATATTTTTTATTTCTGCGTCCTTATTCAAAAATGTAACCAAGCCTGCTGCAAATGCAGTGGCCTTCATCTACTCGATTAGAAAACTTCTTACATATGCCAGCATCTTATGTTTCCAAGAAATTTCAATTCGGCTGTATACAGAGTATTTTTTCAACTTCTTGGCTGGTGCACCAATCATTATTCTTTTCCTTTTGTACAGGATACAGTAGGAATTCCTAACCAAAAATGCCCCTTACAATTTGGTCCAATGCGCTTGTTTTGAAATGTAATTCGACAAAATTATTGCACTTGTATCATTGAACCTAAGTATCTCGGACTCTCTGAATAAAAGACAAATCTTACTCTGACACCAGAAGATTTTTCACTTAAATAGATATTTTTATTTCGATGCTTGGCTTTAGAATTCCTTTCACATGCATTATTAAACCGATTGCGCCAACAATATGTTACGTGAGTAAATACCTCTATGTTCCAAGCTCTAGGCCGTATTGCTTGCTACAAATTTGACTGGTATTACATTAATCCCTTACGCTTTAATAACAAAATACGTAAAAGAAGGCAATAAAAGTCAGAATTAAAGATAAATAACATTAATTTAAGTTTACCAGAAATAGTTATTTTAGGTATTTAGCACTCATATTTTCCGTACTCACAGTAAAGCAAAAGAAAGTAATAAACTATTTTCTTAATGTTACTATGTATGTAAAAAAAAATCAAGGCACGAAAAATTTTGGCACGGCAAATTCAGCACCATAATTTAAGGCACGACAGATTGCTCCTGCGTATTTTCTTGCATTAAAAATCTTTACAAAATTTTTCAGACATAGAAGAGTGAATATTAAAAAAAATACGAGCCAAAAATGAAAATGCAAATAAATCACAATTAAAAAATTTGCAGTTACATATTTTGGAATGATAAATGTTTTTTGTTGTCTTTTACAGATGTTTTTACAGTAAAAAAGTAGGGATACTCGGCGTTGTCCGGGCCATATAAAAACAGAAAATGAAGTTTCATTTTATTCCATTTACAAAATGATTTTTGTATTTTTACGATGCAATAATTTATATCAATTTGAAACTTAAAAAGACATTGTTGATGACAATATTGGTAAAAAATCTACTAATGTCAGCCCACTACTACGAAATCGGGATAAGGGCACGTGAGGGAGAAAAAAAAAACGTTTTTTAGCGGTTACATTTTAAAAGAATATTTGTGATTTACGTAAGTAATATTCATGCATTTAATAGTAATCTGATCTTTTAATAAACCCTCAGTTAAATCAACGCCGATGAAAAAAAAACCCTCTAAGTATTTCTAAACAAAACAGAAATATAAAAAAAGTATTTTAATCCAGTTTAAGCTTACCGTAATAAATGTTTTCAAAAATATATTTAAAAAAAAAGTCCGTCGTACGGTGGGTGCGAACACAACATTTCTCAGGCAACGGTCTGACCCAATTGCAACGTATTAAACGTCAGCGAGAGGTGGCAATTCGCGCAGATGCTGAAATCTTTTAGAAAGAGTCGATTTTACGCGCCCTCAAAAGATTTTGTAGCCGTTGAGGTAGAAAAAGAAATGAAACATTTGTTCTAAATTTCACACATTATGCATCCGAACTCCTGCAGACAATACTGAAACTATTCTCATTTGTTTTTGGATTTCAAAACTTTTAGCACACAAACAGCAAGACATACTTACATACATGCATAAATTCACACTAAGTACCGAAAATAACGATGGAAAACGATGAATTGATGTAATATATAGAAGTACATCCGGGTCTTTATGCCTGCAGTATTGGGATTGGTTGATTACGAGGTATTCTTATAAGACGTCAAAAGGCACTTCGCACTACGCTACGAATTCTGCTGCGCCAACTTTACACATTTCGACACGGCAGATTTTTCCTCAAATTGTTAATAAAATATATATATATGTTCTACTGTTATGGAATCCTGTGAAATTTAACTATTCTATTTTTGTCGATGTATGAATTTGCCAAAATAATCTTTATTTTTGTCTAATGCATTTTAATGATTAAATGATATATTGAGCTGTGTATTTGAAAACGGCGTCTATGGAAATATTTTTAGCTTGGCAACAATACCCAGCGAATTAAATATTGAACAATCGAGTTTCACTCTTGTTACGGATTCATCTATTCGAAACACGTAGTGACGAAAAAATTATGCTTATTCCACACAATTTTTATAATAAAACAAGCTCTATGTAATTATAAGGACCACTAATATTACTTTTTTGATAACAGCATCGCTCTTGTTCTACTCATTGATGGTACCTTTATAACATTTTAGTCGATAAATCCCCTGGCCTTCTTGAACTATGTCTTTTTCAACTCAGAAATCTGCACGAGAGTTTGAATCAAATCCTCTAGGCAGGCTAGAATAAGGATTAATTCAGGCATTGTATTAATAGTACGGTGTATATGTCATATATTTTACAAACTCGACTTTGATTGCTCTTCGATCTTAAATGACTCATAGGAAATAGGAGAATATGATTATATATTTACAATTGGATGTGTTTATTTAAGAGTATGGAATGGTATATGAGATAAACATTGCTCGGCCTTCATCGTAGGTTCATATATACATAATTATATATCCTTAAAAGAACAGCTCCTCACCACACTATAACACTCATTGTTTGCCCTGATCCGTATAAAGCTAATATTTTTTCATTTCAGGATTTATTAAAATCAAATCCCCAATCTCACGTTTTTATTTGACTACACTGTTAAGAACCTGCTGGCAGTACTAGTATCTCGTTAATACAATTTATTATTTTTCCTCCTGGTTTTTATTCGTGATAGTGTCTGAATATATTTTCCTAAAATGTTTTATGTGTCTTTTGTGAATACACTTAGATGCTCTTCTTTTATGTTTTCAATAGCTGTTCTTCTTTACTCGTCTGAATCAGTAAGACTTATTCTGAAAATTACCTTTGCAGCGTCATCTCCTCAGATTTTCATTAGGTATTGGTTTAGTATGAGTTGAAAAGAACCTATCAAAGACTGATTTCATCTTCCAAGCGCACATGGCTTCTACTGGGGTCAAGGAAGATGCAACATTTTATTTATAATAATCCCACATAACTTAAACGATCCTTGTATTGCCTTTACAGCATATGCACCTTTGTTTTTTTTTTAATCAGGCTTTTCACTAGTTACGCGAAACGTTCTGCGTAACCATTGCCTTTCGAATAGTAGGGCGCGCTCATGACATGCTCCACTAGAAATCTTTGACTTATTGGTTTAAATTCATAAGATGTAAATACAATAATGATGTCAGGTACGATACAGTCACTAACCTCGAATCGAGCGAACAATTCCTGTAAAATACCAATGTTACTTCTATGTTTGTTTTTCTTTTACAGATTTTAAATATTTCTAGCCATTTCGAGAAATTACCCATAATGCATACTATTCTCTATGCCAGCAACATCAGTCATCATACTTTTGCGAAAGTTTTATATTTATAAAAGATATTTGCTCTATTAAAATACAACTTTATATTGTTCCACTGTATTTTCAATGTTTTTGTCCAGTCCTGACTTCTGACCCGAATCCCTGTTCTCAAAATGTCTGACATTATTTTAGTATTATTTTCTGTGTTACTGCAGAAGTAATTATCCAATAGTCGTACATAACTACTTCATTAGAGATTGAATACATTTAAAGATTTGAAAGTGCCTTTCATTTGTTTTCTTTTCTTGTTTAAAAAAACACGCTATTTGGCGTTATTTTTATTTCTATGTGTGATATCCGAAACTCCCTAACTGAGTTACACAATATACTTTCTTTATTTTTTCTTGGGTTTATAACAAGGAAATCACATTCTATTCAAATAGTTCAGTATACTTTGGAATAAGTCTAGGTAATCTTTCAGTATTATTTATTTTATGACGATTTGAAAACATTCATTTTATAATAGTAATTGAGGGTAAGTCTTCATTATCGTTGAAGTATATTTGTGCTATGTACTTATAATTTATTTTTTTACCCATCGGTCGTTCGTAGTATATTATGATCGGTGTGTAACATGCACTTTATTGCACGTAAAATTCGACGAAATTTGATAACTGTGAAACCAATTCCTGATTCTTCAATCTCGATTTAAGAGTAACGTTTTTCTGCGGGTATTATGGTACAATACCCGTAGGAAACAGATTTAAACGAGTCGCATTTAATTCTGTGTAATATTCAAGCTAAAATTCTATAAGGAACACCAGTTACAAGAATAATTTAGAGATCTAGATTGCAGTGCGTCAATAATGATTCCGATTTGAGATTTGTTTTTGGTCCACCAATAAACAATATTTTTTAGCTTGCAGACTTTTAGGGCTAAATGGGGGAGGGCAAATGCTGGACTCAATCATTTCGTTTTTTTTTTTTTTGCATGGTGCAGAACTCAAATTTACATATGTTAAGGTCTAAAACTGCACCGTTTGTTCATTTTCACCAGGATTTGACGTCCCCCGGGGGATTTGGGGGCTAAATGGAGGGGCAATGCTGAACTTAGTCATTTTCTATGCCCCGTTCCCTGTGCACTCAAGGGGGGCCATGCAGGCTTCACTTGTTATTTTTTGTATCCCCACTGGAATTCTTTCGTTCACACTCTTTATATTTGAGATGCCAATGATAATAAGAAAAACAAACTCCATAATAAGAACAGAACTAGAGCGAAGTTGGAGACTTTGATCGTTTTGTCTTTTTTATCGGATAATTTATTGATTCCGTTTAGTGATCATTCTTATTTCAAACAATTAACATTTTTTCGTGTTTCATCGCTTTTCCAATTATTTTTCGATTTAAGAAATTCTTTTGTTTTGTCCAAGGATCGATTCGTTTTTCTCGATTCAAGGGCCTTTTTATTTCGTTTATTTGAGAAATTTGAGGATTGGTTAATTTCTTCCATATGTAGTGTGATTTAAAGTTAGCTGATTAGAGATTTTGGAGACATTATCATGTTTAGACTCCGTCACCATCAGTCTAATGGATATATCGATTGTAGGTCGAAAATGACCCTATCTCATTCTCCGGTTGACCTTAGATCGTTAAAAGATTTGTGGACAGACTAATATAAGTTTGCGTATTAGCGCAGTAAGCAAGTCTCTTATTCACGACAATGGTTTTTTATCACTTCATACTTACAGGTATTTAGAATGCTCAACAACACTTTCTATTTAATCTGGAATCGAAATTCAACCAGCCAGCACATTGTTTTTAAATATAGGTTAACAACTTTAGAAGATAACTATCGATGTTTTTTTTTAACCTGGCACGTGGCTTACAATCTCGCATGCTTATTTTGTCCAATGTATCTCAATCGTAATATTCAATACTGAGTGACCTTTTGTGCTCTGGAATATTTTTTCTAATATTCCCAATGCCAGTTTACCAGGATTTCAATGATTTATATCTACCTCTGATTTCCGCATTTTTTAAACAATTAAACAAAACACCATGAATAAATAATTTGACAAAATAAAGAACTTGCTATATAAAACTTTTAATTACGAAATTACGGGATACGGCATTAAAAAAAAGTTATAGACGCCGTAAAATAAAACAAATAAACCACACAGTATGAATAGGTACTTAACGATACAAGGTACTTGAAGGATAAAACCATTGTTTTTGAAAAAAAAAATATTGGGTTCGGCATGAAATAACCTGAAAAGTGTTCATATGTCGGCTTGTTAAGTTTATGTAAGTTTATGTAGGTCGTCAACAAAACGTTTGTAATTGTCGTTCGCGTGATGCAGACAGTTCGTTTATGTTCTTCCCATAGCTGAGCCAATTCAGTAAAATGTTGGAGAATGTAAAAGAATTCAGACATTCCTTGTCTGACTTCAACTCTCACCTGAACGACTTCCATATATTGTAGTCACTATTATTCTCAATGCAAATTCCCCAAGTATTCAATGATTTATCTCTGCCTCTGACCCCCGCTTCTTTTTACACCTCGGTGGTAAAAGTCTTGAATGTGCTTTGCCACTCACATAACTGTGCTGACGTCAATATGCATCGGCTGCATAAACGTTCAATAAGTAAATTTGGATCGGTTAATTTTTTTCTTTTTTTTTGCATGGAGGAATTCAATGAGGCATTTTTGCTTCTGACGCACGTTCCTTACAGTAGTTCCTTTCTCAGAATTTCACAAGGCCAATATCTACAACAGAAGAATGAAACTTCCAGATCATGAATGCATAGGATAAATCATTATAACAATTCAATTTGCAATATACTTGATTCACTCGGGCGGATTAATAAAATAGGAGGCATTGCTTTGGGAATGTCCCTCGTATAATGATTTAGTGGGGCAGATTGTTGAAACAATATTTTACTTGCTGCTTGTATCACTAAGTGAAAAATTCTTATGGAATATTGAGATAACCTGCCCCACTAAATAGGACGTTTGAAACGTAGGGATACGATGCATCTGAGTTAAACGGCGCTGGGTGTAGTTACTATTATATGAGGGACGCTGAAAATAAAAGACTATATTAAATAAGATTCGCAGAGAACACAACTTACTGACTTGTTTTTATCTCAACCTATGTGATTTTTTTCGTCTGCTCCCAAAATAAACGGAGATTAAATAATTCCTGTACTGTTCTGGTTCCTGGTGATTGCGGTGTAATTATAGTTCTGTGCAGTTCTAGGAGGTCCACTCTTCAAGGCTTTGCCTTGTGTTTTTGAGAATAGGTTAGTTTGTTGCTAATCGCCTGAGTATACTCGTATATGAATAAATGTTTAACGGCGAATTAACATGCAATTGAAAACGTTAAACGTTACGGACTAATGAACATGCTATTTTAAACTAAAGCTTACAGTCGAGTAAACATACTATTCAAAACTGAAGAATTAAAGACAAATGAACATCTATATATATAAAAGCCAAACGTCTGTGTGTATGTATGTTTGTTTGTAACGCTAACACTTTTGAAAGACGGAACCAAACTTGACAAATTTGGTATCATATCGAAGCCCCATCACCTGGATGACAAATATCGAAATTTCACGTCAAACGGACCACTAGAAGTTGGTCAACTGATCAGTTATCTTCGAAGGGGGCCCCCAAAAAACCTGTCATTATCTATATATATAAAAGACAAATGTTTGTTTGTAACGCTAAAACTTGAGATGAAAGATTCCTCTCCCTAAGAATAAAACATATGTTCAATATCTGCTTTTGTTTTTTCATTGTTTATATGGTCCCGAGCAACGCCGGGTAGCCCTGCTAGTTTTATTTAAAATGACATCTGTTATAAATGAATGAACATATTTAAAACTTCAACGTCACAAGTGAATAAACATGCTATTTAAAATTGAATGGTACCGACGAATAAACATTCAATTTTAAAATGTGTGTATTAGAAATTGATATTGTCTTAAAAATATAATCATTTCGGACGAGTGACAGATGCAGGAAGATGGTATTTAAAACTTTAACGCAACAAACAAATGAACTTCGTGGCTAAGTGGGGGGTGCCCTTTTCTCTACCCTGCAACCTCTCTCCCACAGAAGAGACGTTGTGAGCCTATCCTTGTTTTATCGTTATTTCCATGGCAGGTGCTCGTCTGAATTCCAATCTCTGGTCCCCCCTCGCCAATCCTTCACGAAAAACATCCGTCTAGCTGAATCCACTGTGAAAAATTTCCCCTACTCTTTATCTGTGCCTAAATCGAAACGTAGATTCTATGAACAAAGCTTCTTTCTTAGAACTGCACGCCTGTGGAACTCTATTCCGTCTGCCTGCTTCCCACCTGACTACAACGTGGATGTCTTTAAGTCCAACGTTAGCAAATTCCTAATGAACCGCCCTCTTAAGTAAACACTTCATTAAATCTCCACACTAACGTACTGTACTTGCAATAAACCTTATTCCTGAGTGGCTTCCGGTCCTTGATAAGTGGTGACCACCGTGTAAAAAAAAAGTGCTCTTTGAAACTTACGCGCGACAAACAAATAAACATGCTATTTAAAACTTAAGCGTGACTAACGAATAAACATGCTATTTAAAACTTAAGCGTGACTAACGATAAACATGCTATTTAAAACTTAAGCGCGACTAACGAATAAACATGTTATTTAAAACTTCAGCGTGACTAACGAATAAACATGCTATTTAAAACTTAAGCGTGACTAACGAATAAACATGCTATTTAAAACTTAAGCGTGACTAACGAATAAACATGCTATTTAAAACTTAAGCGTAACTAACTAATAAACATGCTATTTAAAACTTAAGCGTGACTAACGAATAAACATGCTATTTAAAACTTAAGCGTGACTAACGAATAAACATGCTATTTAAAACTTAAGCGTGACTAACGAATAGACATGCTATTTAAAACTTAAGCGTGACTAACGAATAAACATCCTGTTTAAAACTTACGCGAGACATACAAATGAGCATCGTATTTAAAACTTAAACGCGGCAGACTAATGAACGTCCTATTAAAACATGATAGAAAACGGACATGCTATTTCAAACTTAAGCGAGACAAAAGACTGAATATGCTATTTAAAACTTACCTGAGATATACAAATGTGCGTACTAGTTAAAACTTTAACGCGACAGATACATGATAATTCTATTAAAAACTTCAGCGTGACAGACAAATAAACATGCTATTTTAATATAAACGCGACAGACAAATATACTTACCGTTTAAAACTTAAGCGCCACAGACAAATGAACATGCTATTCAAAACTTACGCGTGGGAAACAAATGAGCATCCTATTTAAAACTTAAACGAAGCAGACAAAAAACACCTTATTTAAAAATTAAGCGCAACAGCTGACCGACCAACAATATGGATTTAGGCAAGCGCGTTCAACAGCAGATAGCCTAACTGTAATCTCTGACCGTATATACCATACACTGGACAAAGCAGGGGAGGCTAGAGCTGTAGCCCTAGATATATCTAATGTTTGTGACAGGATATGGCACGATTGTCATCTCAGTAAAATCGGATCATACGGTATAACTGGACGAATACTTAACATAATTAAATGTTTTTTTTTAAATAAGAGAAGAATCCAGGTTGTCCTCAACGGTCGTACATTTAAACAATATGATATAACATGCGAGTATATCTCGGGGGTCTATCGTTGGATCTTTATCATTTGTAATATGCATAAACGAACTCTCTGATAAAATTGTCTCTGGGATGGGTATATTTGCTGAAGACACCATGCTCTATAACAGCACGAGGGGAAAACAAATGAACACATATATAAGGAAATGGCAGAAAAACAAGAGAGGGGTCTCCGATCTGTAGTGGAATGGGGACAAAAATGGATGTCACATTCAATGCTGCAAAGACTAAGGTTATCTCTTTCAATAATTAGAGAAACCTTCTCAACCACAAATAGCTATGGCTAAAAATACATTACCTGAAAGTACTTCTTTCAAACTCCCCGGCTTACCATTCACAGAGAACATGAGTCGAAACAGATATATTGAGAGCATTGCCATGGAAGGTGGGCTCTCTATACCGTGCTAGAAAGTTACTGACGCATGAATGTGTTCTTTACCTCTACAATGTCACCATTCGCCTACGTAGGGATTATTGTTTTCACATTTAGGCTGGTGCACCTGCTACCAGTATCTGGCTCCTGGACAGGGTTCAAAAGAGAATCACCAACCTGATAGATCCTGAACTGTCATCCAACTTCAAACACTGTCCCAGCGACGAAATGTTGCATCCCTCTGCCTGTTTTACAAGTATTTTAATGATGGATGCTCTGACGAATTACGACCCTTTGTACCCCCTCGACGTAAATAGCCCTGAAAAACTCGACAAGTAGCCAAGTCCCACCCCTACACAGTAGAGATCCTTAGATGTAAGAAGGCATTCTACTCTAATAGTTTCTTCCGGAGAACGGCTAGATTCTAGAAATCCGTTCCGGGTTCTTGTTTTTCCAACGGTACTGCCATGCAGAAGTTCAAGTGTAATGTGAATAGACATCTTGCTGCTCGACTCCCTACATAATATTCCTGCAACTGTTGTTTCCGATAGTAGCCCCCACATCAAAGTGACATTGTGCCTTGTATTGGGTGAAAATGGAAGAAAAAAAATGATAATGCTGTTTAAAACTTAAGCGCGACGGACAAATAAACATGCCATTTAAAACTTAAGCCTGCCAGACAAGTGAGCATATGTTTTTATATATAATGGGAGACAAATAAACATACTATGTAAATCTTAAAACTGGCATAGCGCTAACAGTGCAAAACTCTGAAATTCAATGACGCAACTGAAAATGGAATGCAATAAAGAGTGCTGCTAAGAAATAAGCTGAACGGAAAATAAAATCATAAAACATGAAAATATTGCTTGATTTTATTTGTTCTATAATTTTCCAAAGAAAATGAAAATGGAACATATCTTAAATTTATGAAATTCGAAATCAACAGAAACAAAATTGATTTCATTTCCTTTCTGTGAGAAAAGCAAAGAAAGGTCAATTTAATTGAAAACAACGTCAGCAAATATCGCAGATGGTTCTGAAGTTATTTACGCTCGTATGCAATACATACGATTTAAAATTGAAATCGCACAAACATGGAATAATCCTAGGGAAGACAAATGACAAAACTAATTAGATAAATAAATGATTGTAAAAGCAAAAATAAACGTTTGGAATTCGTAATAAGAACGCGTTTCTAGGATACGGCTATTCAATTTGCGCGCATAGCGATGAAAATCGAGCATGACATTTTATTTTTATATATAATTGGATATTTTTATATATATATAATTGGAAATTTTTATATATAAATGGATATTTTTATATATAATTGAATATTTGTATATATAATTGAAAATTTTATATATAATTGGATATTTTTATATATAATTGGATGTGTTTATATATAATGGGATATTTTTATATATGCTTGGATATTTTTATATATAATTGGAAATTTTAATATATAATTGAAAATTTTTATATCTAATTGGATATTTTTTATATCTAATTTGATATTGTTATATATAATTGGATATTTTTATACATAACTTTAAGAATGACAACATTATTTCAATAAAAAAATTTATTATTTCGATTATTCAGATTACTATTCTTATCTATTTTAATCTGACTGAATGGATATATCTAATGTTTCGTCCTATGTAATCATGAGGGTTAGGACAATAGAATATTATTTTCATTATTTTTACTCTATAATACAGGGTGTTCCAAAATTGTTGACCTCATTCTAAATGCCCATATTTCGGAAAGTACTTAATGGATCTTAATAAAATTATATACACTTTATGCAGAAGGTCATCAGTTTTATTGATTACATTTACAAAGAAATATACAAATATTTGTTGGTTCTGTGACAGAGTGTCTTCCAAAGACTACAGAGAAAGTCTTCAAGAACCTGCCCCACTGTCTTTGCTGATGTTGATGGCCGTCCCGGCGATTTAGATATAAATAAGCAGTAACTTTTGGTGCCAAGTCCTTATTTTTTTTCTGTAGCTGGTCCCTTTTTTGCAAAATTTGTAAAAAAGGCACGCTGCACTTTCTTTGGTGACTGAGTCCGAGCATATTCTAACATACAACACATCTTTTCTTTTGAAGTGAATAGCATTTCTTAACCTGAAAAGATAGAAACGTTACACACAAAAACTTGAAACGTTTCTACACAAGTTGTGAAAATTTAAGGTCATTCCAAAGAAAATTGTCAAAATTATTGGCTACGAAATGGCGTCAAATATTTTTGAACACCCTGTATATATTCGACACAGATGGACACAGATAATCAACCGAGAAGCACACCCCTCTATCTAAAAACATATAAGATATTCAGGGATATATAATCCATAGTCAAGATAATGTTAAGAATATTCTGTGTTCCTAGCCCTAATAAACATTGGCACTTTTTGTGTCCCGGGAATATTTATGGAAATATTTAGCATATGTAAGGTGACTGGTCCTTAATAAGTAATGTGTAGTAAGAATTTACAACAGGTTTTAATGTGTAGTAGGAATTCAATTAAAGTTTTAATGTGTAGTAAGAATTCAATTAAAATTTTAATGCGTAGTAAGAATTCAATTAAAGTTTTAATGTGTAGGAAGAATTCAATTAAAGTTTTAATGTGTAGTAAGAATTCAATTAATGTTTTGATGTGCAGTAAAAATTCACATAATATGTTAATGTGTAGTAAAAATTCACATAGGATTTTAATGTGTAGTAAGAATTTAATTAAAGTTTTAATGTGTAGTAAAAATTCACATATGATTTTAATGTGTAGTAAGAATTCAATTAAAGTTTTAATGTATAGTAAGAATTCAATAAAGATTTTAATGTGTAGTAAAAATTCACATGAGACAAATGTTAAAGGTTTCTAAAATTCATACTAGAAATTTCCCCTAGGATCCGAAAGGAATAGAGAAAATTTCATGGGTAATAACTAGTCTAAATATGAGGATATTATCGTATTTCAAAAGTTGATGCCAACTATCTTTTTCTTCAGAAAAAAATAGAAATTTCAAATTAATTAGAGAAAACGTAAAAATCTGGTTAGAAAATAATTGCTTTTCAAGATTTTGAAAAATAGCAAATTCTTAGAAATCTAGCTTTCATAATCGGCGAAAGTAATTTAAGATGAATGGATAGCGATGACTGATTGGCTGTCAAGAGGGATAATCTTTGCAAATGATTAAATAAACTCAGTTTAGAAAAAGTGCGTTTGGTTATGTAACGATGGGTCTAAGAGGAGAAGAGAACCTCCCATAATCGAAGTAACAGTAAGAGATAGAGCGTCAATAGAAACGAAAGAAAAACTGATCTTTGGGGACTTATGAAATAACAGTGAGAGACAGAAAGAGAGAATGACCAGTTTACAAATTCGTTGACCATTCCAAAGCCATGAAGCGGATCATCGAAAATTGTAAATATTGTCAAAAACTTAAGGGGATAAAATAATGTTATAATTGTTATTTCAATTCTATTGGAAAAGGGATGGAGTCATGCCCGTCTTATTTTCACTATAATGTGAAATAATGTAACAAGCTCCGAAGACTCGTTTTTTTCTCGACCAGTGAATTCACGTAGTTAAGAAAACGATCATTAACTTAAGGTTGATATCCTCAAACTAAAATAGCCGTGAACTCGATAATCCAGCTAGTCAATAACACTTCAAGTAAAAAAGGCATTTCAAAGTTTTCTACACAAACACAGCATAGTAATTTTCGATCAGAATAATTATTTTTATAAAAAAAGAAACAACTGTTGAATTATTTATTTTTCGTGCATGGATAGGATACAACTTCGATTATTAACTCTGCGCAGTAGCCTTCTGTATCCTATATAGCTTGGGGAAAGTAATAAGTTGACGAATCTTTATCCTAATTGCGCGTAGGTACAAAGCGATTAACCAGAACCATGGACCAGCCAACTTTGCGGAGTATTTGTTGACATTGGACTTGAAGATTGCTATTTTGTAATCGGTACAAAAAAAGTCATGTGGTAATAAGCCCTACATAGTGTAGTAATAAGAAAATTCTTGTTGTGAATGTATAGATAACAGATTAGGGGTCAGTGAACCGTCGTCATATTGTGAAGACTATCACCTTGAAATTATGACAGAATTAAAGAACGCATAGCATGAGGGTAGAAACGCTTGCAGACCTTAGTGTACAATTCAAACTTACTAATCACAATTACTTATGTTTGATATACCGAGTAAAGTTCTAATGGTAACGGAACTTATAGTGTTACAATTAATTCTAAATAGAATTTGCGTTGTTATGTCACGTTAAAATTTGAAATCACTTTTTAATTATTTCGTTAGATATAAAATCTAATTTAGTTAGTAGATTTAAAATATAATTTAATTAGTAGATTAAAAATCTAATTTAGTAAGTAGGTTTTAAAATCTAATTTAGTTAGTAGATTAAACATATAATGTAGTTAGTAGATTTAAAGCGTAATTTATAGATTAAACATGTTATTTAGTTCGTAGATATATAATGTAATGTAGATTTAGTTAGTAGATTTATAATGTAATTTAGTTAGTAGATGTCAAATTTAGTAGATTTAAATGTAATTTAGTTAGTAAATTTTAAATGAAATTTAGTAGATTTATAATGTAATTTAGTTAGTAGATTTACAATGTAATTTAGCAAGTTAGATTTAAAATGTAATTTCTCTTGATGTTTCACGCTTTAGTTTAAAAGACATTTGTACTATTTAAATTATTCGGACCATTGTTCGTATGCTGAGTATTATTCTTACAACGTTTCGTAACCTGTGACATTTTAAGATGTATCTTGAAGAATGCAGACAATCTGTACAGAATTTCGAACGGTACTCTTTGTTACATGCACAAGGGTAGCACGTTCTTGCACGGTATATACTTTACATTTTAGCATTCATACACCGATTTTTGTTTTTGTATACATTCTTAACGCGTATCACTATAAATCGCTTGTTATTACTACAGATTTCTATATCATTTATCTAGTTTTTTTATATATTATTCACACCTAATTGTTCTCATATTGTGTTAGATACTATATCAGCCCTTTTTAGTGACACCAAGTACTCTCTTCGAAATTCCGTGTAAATCCGCAAGTTTAACAGAAAGATTCCCGAGTTCGACAAGTTACACCCCAAGTAGGCCAGAGGTTACATCGATCGGAATGTTGCACAGATAATACTCGAGATCAGAATTGTATTCCAGAATAATCCCCAAAAATTGGAATTTTCAATCATTATCTCAAAATTCTAGAAACATTAAATTGATTTGTTTCGTGTCGTGTCACCCTTAGGTTTAACACGTCGAAGGAAATTTATTTTTCTGTAAATCAACAAGTTACATTTAACTTTTAATAACAGTTTTTATTTTCTGTCACGCCGACCTTTAAATATATATTCGTGTCGTTCGGTCGCGTTTAAATTGTAAACATCAATTTTATTTAATACACGTAAAACTCTTAAATAAAATAAGTTATTTGTTTTGACTCTAACAACTAACTACTGACCCCAAACCTACTGATTTAATTAACGCATCTTTCTAAGATGCACCTTTGTTTTTATAGGCTAGAATTATTCAGGTAAGGTAGAAAACGGTTATATTGTAAATCTCACATTATAAACATGAAAACTATGTTAGTCTATCTGATTCGTTTATATATATATATATTGAATTATATGAGAACAGTAGTCCGAAAATCCAGATAATAGGAAGAATATGCTTGCTGTATGGAGGATTAAACAAAATTGGTTTACGCCTCATGTTTCTCTTCTTGCCATTATGTGAAAGGTTAGATGTGTTTGTGTCTAGTTTTTTGTTTTCGTTGTTAGGTAACTTATTGTTTATTTTAAATTTAGATATATATTTTTATACATGGACATATTTTGTATTAAAATTTGTTTTTATTTTTAATTAAACTATTAACTATTTGTTCCAAATCGAATTTTGTAAGCATGTTTATCTTTCCAAACCTGTGATTTAGCTGATGCATCATTGTCGTGTTTTTATTTAATAATAATGTATATGTCGTCGTCGTCGTCCTCGTCCTCGTTGTCGTCCTCGTCGTCATCCTCGTTGGGAGGACTCAGATACGAGTATACATTTTGCACACTGACGTTTCCTACGATGTAAAACAAGTCCTATTTGTGCACGGAAGA
>NC_136514.1:54807387-54982387 GCF_053919585.1 Euprymna scolopes | reverse complement strand
TTTAATTTCAAGTTTTCTATTTTTCTTATGGTTTTCTTTGTATGAGAATCAAAAAATGTCAATAAAACTTTCATATGTATTTCTTTTTCGTACGTTTCTTCCGTCTTCATAATCATCAGGAAATGTGTGGTACATTTGGTGAGATGAGGCAGACACCAGACAAATTTTGCAGAAAAACAGAACAGAGAGGAAAGTAAGAGAGAAATATAAATATATATATGATACGGTAACAATTACCCACTAACATGACATCGGGAAGCCCCACCAGAAGCTACTGCATGGTTCAGAATCCATTCACCAAATGGCAATACAGCAGCCCCAGTACTTTGCACCTGCTGATAGGACAGCCTCCTTAGTAGTTAAACTAAGGTCCGGGTCCCTGACTATCAGGCGGATAACATCAACCCAGATAAAAAGTTTACCTCCAGCACCCTTACAAATGACATGGCCACAAGGATAGACATAGAAACAGAAAATTAACGACATCCCTGGCGACTATTTACGTAAGATACTGCAAACCTACAATATAGCTTTTTCTTCTCCCTTTCTCAGAAAAATCACTCATTAAAAGTGAAGACTGAGTTACAAATAAGGAGAAACGAGAGTAACGGGAGCTGCCGATAACGCATCCACAATGTATTGTCTAAGAATTAAAAACAAAAGATAGTATTAACTAATGTACTTAATATAAATCTATTTTACGGAAAGTATGGTGATTAGGATACCCTTTAACTGAAAATAAATAGAATTTTGAAATCCATTTATGCTATATTTCAAATCAATTTGCTAGATTTTAATGATTTTAATCTCTCACATAGGAGAGAGAATCTGTTACTAAATAAAAAAATAAAAATAAATATATGAATTAAAGAACTGCAATAAATATAAAAAAGATGAAAAATATTAAAGACATTTTTCACATTTGATTCAGATCAGAGTTTCGAAAAAAAGTTATAAAACGCTACTCTTGTTAAGTACAGATTCGTTTATTTTACGTTTAAAAGAATAAGGGATAGAGAGAAGAGAAACGGGTAAAAACTGGACATTTTGGAATCTATTTAGTCTTAATTTCAAATCAATTTGCTAGCTTTTAATGAATACATGTACGGAGGAGAGAATCTGTTATTTAATCAAACAAGTAAAATAATAAATATATCAAGAACTGCACGCCTGTGGAACTGTCTTCCGTTTTCCTGCTTTCCAGCTGACTAAAATCTGATTGTCTTCAAGTCCAATGTAAACAAGTTCTTGATGATTCGTTCCACTTAAGTTAACAAATTCACTACTGTACATTCTTAACCCTTATCCTCGAGTGGTCTTTGGGCCTTGATAAGTGGTGATGCCTATGTAACAGGAAAGTAAAGAACTACAATAAATATAAAAATAATTAACATTTGCCTAGAATAAAACAGAAAAATATAACAATTAAACAACTTATTTTTTGACACCTTCCGTCTAAATAAAAAATGTTAAATACATTTTTCACATTTGATTCAGATCAGCGTTCCGGAAAAAGGTTAAAAATGAGCCGTTATAAAAACGTTATAAAAACGTTATAAAAACGTTAAACAAACGCTACCCTTGTTAATTACAGATTGGTTTCTTCACGTTTTAAAGAATACGAGATACAGAGAAGAGAGGGTTTAAAAAAAAAAAGAATAGAAATTTTCGAATCTATTTAGTGTATTTATTTGCTTCCCCACCAAAGCCAATTAGGCACAAGGCCGATTTTAATGTGGGGTAAAAACCAGCTCCCCTAAAAGTAGTCAAAAAGGGGGCACTCTGGTTACCAAAAAATAATAATTATCCCAGTATAGAGGGTTTCCTCTCAATTGACTGGTACAAATTACCTTAAGTGCAGCATCTGCAGAACAGATACTACACTTTGATGCCGGCCCGAAGACCAAGAATAACAGAAAAAAGGCAATCCTCCTATTTAGTCTATATTTCAAATGCTAGCTTTTTTTCTCGTCCATAAATGTTTATCTACCGAGTTGATCTTAAATATTGTATAATCAATCTATTATATTATCATTTTCAGTCCCCCACCCCTAAATTCTGGCTTCCATCTTATCTCCCAATTACTTATAACGTCACTAACTAACTTCGGAAGACCCCCATCCGCTTTTCTTTTATATCGTAAGTTTCTTAAAACGTGACTAGTTAAAGTTCAGAATAAAATCACGCTTTTCTTTTAACGGTTAATTTAAAAAAAAAATTTTTTGAACGCTATTAAAAGTTAAATTCTTCACTATGTTGCATTTTGGAGACGGAAGTGTTTTTGAGATAAGTGATTTCAATACTAATTCGCACTTTTTATTTTTAGATTCAAATATTAATAACGACATTTTATTTCAGTATTTAATTTATGTATTTCTGTTGTATTAAATGCTAGCTTTTTTTCTCGTCCATAAATGTTTATCTACCGAGTTGATTGCAAAAATAGATTACCTAATTGTACTCATTTTTAGTTCGTGAGAGGGGAATCTATCACCATACTTTCCCTTAAACACGTCCGTTGGACTTTTATTAAGTACAATACTTAATATTTTTTTTTAATGAAGAGTAGAAAACGCATTGTGGATGCGTTATCGGCAGCTCCTGTTACTTTCGCTTCTTCTTATTTGTCCCTCAGTCCTCATTTTTTAATGAGTTGTTTTTCTGACAAAGGGAGAAGAAAAAGCTGTTTTCTAGGTTGGCAGTATTTTGCGCGAACAGTTGGTAGAGTGGTGGAAATTTTCTGTTTCTATGTCTATCCTTGTAGCCATGTCACTAGTAAGGGTGCTGGAGGTAAACGTTTTGTCTGAGCTGACGTTATCCGCCTGATAGTCAGGGACCCGAACCTTGGATTAACCACTAAGGAGGCTGTCCTATCAGCAGGTTCAAAGTACTGGGGCTGCTGTATTGCCATTTGGTGAATGGATTCTGGACCATGCAGTAGCTTCTGGTGGGGCCTCTCGATGCCATACTAGTGGGTAATTGTTACGGCTTTACCTTATCATGAGCTAAAAAAAAAATCTTCGTTTCTTTTTCTCTCTTAGTTTCCCCTCTCTGTCCTGCTCTAAGTAAATTTGACGACCTAGTCCACAAATTCCTAAATTTCATCATGACACGTTTCAAGAAAAAATACACGATTAAACCCGGTTCTCCAACTTCCAACGTAGACCCCTACTACCATGTCTCCATCTCCAACATCAGTTGTCTACGTTCTAACCTTCCAGAGGTTGAAACCCCATTACAAGAGACTAAACCAGACCTTTTATTTTTAAGTGAAACTGGCATTGGACAGACTATTTCCCTAGAAGAGTTTGCAATTACAGGATACTCTAACTTCTAAATCTGACCCCCAAGATCGCCATGGGCATGGAATATGTGCCTATATTAAAGACAGCTTTCCATGTGGGAGGGACATCTCCAGGGAAGATCCTAACTTACCCTATATGTGCTTCCGGGTTGCTTTAGCTCACACTACTGCATTTATATTTACTCTCTATCGCCCCCACAACAGCGGAGTTACTATCTTTCGAAGCATATCACAGAAAATTGACCAAGTCCTATCTGCTTATCCTTCAGCTAACATTCAAGTATGTGGAAGCTTCAATGTTCACAACGTCGAATGGTGGATCCACTCAAACAAGACCGATGATGAGGGGAGGTTCTGTCATGATTTCTCCATTGCCTATGACCTCGCTCAGATTGCTCAGGAACCCACCCGTGTGCCCGACAATGACGGCCAGTATGCGAGCCTACTAGACCTTTTTCTCACAACTTGCCCTGAACTATGTTCAGTTTCTGTTCTGTCGCCTCTTGGATCTTCCGACCACTCTGTTGTATCAATTAAGATAAAAATGAAATGTAATAAGTCCCCAGACGTACCTCTTCATCGTACAGTATATCGATACACTAAGGCTGACTGGGATAGCTTCCGTACATTTATATCTGATCTACCTCTGCATTCCATGTTTAAAAAGGATGTGTCCTCTATAGTATTAGACCTGACTGAATGGTTAATTGTAGGTATTGCCCATTTCATACCCTCTAAAAAGTTTCAGCAAAAACCTAACAGCCAGCCATGGTTCTCTCCAGAATGTGCTGCTGCCATTGCGCACAGAAATCACTTTTTCCACTGCTTCAAACGTAATAGATGTATGGAAACTAAAGCCGTTTTCAGGACAGCCAGCGCCCATTGTAAGAAAGTAACAAATAACGCAAGAGAGTTGTATGCTCAATCTGTTAAGTCCAAATTAGCTGAGCAGCGACTTGGTTCCCACCAGTTTTGGCAAATAGCAAACAGAATCCTGAACAGAAGCGTGTGCTCCATCCCAACTATTATCAATGGACCTGAGGTAATCTCGTCAGCATCAGACAAAGCCAAACTCTTTGTCAAGAACTTTGCAGCTAATTCTACCCTTTGCGACCAAGGCCGCCAACCCCCAATATTTCCTTCTGTATCAGAAAACACGCTATGTGATATACGTATATCTGTATGTGATGTTGCCAAGCTAATCAAAAACCTTGATTCCAGTAAAGCAACTGGCCCTGACGGTATTCCAATTATAGTACTCAAAAAACTTCAACCTGAACAAGCGCCCATACTTACAAAACTGTTTAAACGTTGTCTTAAGGAGAATAGTTTCCCATCTACCTGGAAAATCTCATCAGTATGCCCTGTATTTAAGAATTCAGGTGATCATTCATCCCCATCTCAGTACAGGCCAATAAGTCTCCTGTGCGTCATGAGTAAGTTGCTAGAATCTCTGTTAAATACAGAAGTAATCAACCATCTCAACAAAAATAACCTTCTTAGTGACACTCAATATGGTTTCCGTTCTGCTAGATCTACAGCAGATGTGCTTAAAGTTATATCGCATAGGATTAGAAAATCTCTCGACGGTGGCAATCTTTCTAGGGCAATTGCTCTTGACATATCTAAAGCCTTTTATAGGGTATGGCATAAAGGTTTACTTCATAAGATCGCTAGCTATGGTATAGCTGGAAAAGTCTTCTCAATTATTAAATCATTTCTTTCTGATAGGTTCATAAGAGTAATAGTTGAGGGGCAAAAATCAGAAGCTCACAGTATTAATGCCGGTGTCCTTCAGGGGTCCATCCTGGGCCCAACTCTTTTCCTGATCTACATTAATGATCTTCCAAATCATATCCTTACATCATTTGTAGACATTTATGCTGACGACACTACCATTTATGGTAGCACATCTAAGACAGTAAACGACCAAGTTCTCTCCAATTCTCTCTCCTCTGATCTTGATCACGTTGTACAATGGGGAAAGGAGTGGCTGGTTACTTTTAATGCATCTAAAACCAAGCTTCTCTCTTTACATCATCAACATTCTAATCCACATTTGGCATCAATTGAAATGAATGGCTCTCGTCTTCAGGAGGCCTCAAGTTTTGACAAGCTTCTGGGCTTGACCATTACTCCTGATCTTATATGGAACACGTACATCAAATCTGTTGCCAAGGCCGCTGGAAAAATGGTGGGATCTTTCTATCTATCCGGTAGATATCTCACTGCTGATGCTATTCTCTATCTATATAAGATCCAGCTACGTCCAAGGATGGAATACTGTTGCCACATCTGGGCAGGAGCTGCTAGAAAGGACTTGTCCTGCCTTGATAGAGTTCAAAATAGACTTCGTAACCTCGTAGGAGATGTCCTTTTCTCCTCCTTGCAACTTCTATCTCGCAGAAGAGATGTTACGAGTTTGTCTCTGATGTATCTTTATTTTCATGGAAAGTGTTCGACTGAGCTTCAATCTATGGTCCCTCCCTCGCCAAACTTTCACAAGAAACACTAGTCTAGCTGTAAACACTATCAATAATTCCCCCCACTCTTTATCTCTGTCTAAACCTAAACGTAGATTGCATGAACAAAGCTTCTTTCTTAGAACTGCACGCCTGTGGAATTGTCTTCCGTTTTCCTGCTTTCCGGCTGACTACAATATGGTTGTGTTCAAGTCTAAAGTAAATAAGTTCTTGATGAGCCGTTAAGTTATAAGTTATCAAATTTACCAAATTTTCATTACTAATGATTACTATATTGTCCAATTTCTACTGTGCACTCTTTAACTCTTTATCCTTGAGTGGCCTCTGGGCCTTGATAATGTGGTGATGCCTATGTAAAAAAAAATCAATTTGCTAGATTTTAATGAATATGCGCATTGACGAGAGAATCTGTTACTAATTAAAACAATATTGACTGTCCCGTTCTCCTTAAGTAATCCAATTTTATCAAATTTACTCTTGTAACGATTACTATGATATCGTCCTTTTGCTCACAGTACACTTTTTAACCCTTATCCTCGAGTAGCCTCTTGGCCTTGATAAGTGGTGATTCCCTTGTAACAAATTATGTGTGTGTGACGAGAATAATGGAAATGATATTCCGACGAAATAGAGATATAAAAAACAAACCGAATTATTAACCTTTAAAGGATAATTTAGGTTTCATATGACTTACGTAACAAAAATACACTTTTTTCCAGTTACACGCCCATATTTGAATTATAAGGGACATATTTGTTGCAGAAAGAATATAATTTACATAATATATTTTTAAATACATTAACGGTTATATGATCTTATAAAAATATTACTCTCTTGACAACGATATGCTCCTTCTATTTTTTTTTAATCTCCAACTTTTTCTGTTTCTGAAATAAAATAAGGTCATATATTTCATCCAAAAAATATATTTTCGAATATTTGTACTGGTGTTTTGTTTTCTTAATTCATTCATCCAGATGAAAGTCCCGAAATAAAGATGAAACGTTGAAGAACGCATAACGTAATTTGTTCCTTTTTACTTGTGTATGTGTGTGTATCTATATATAGCGAGGAGAGAAAGAAAGAGAAATAAAAAAGGAACTAACCAAGCTATGTGTTCATCAACGCTTCGTCTTTATTGCAAGACTTCCCCTGCATGAATGAATGAAATTATAACATGCAAAACACTAGTAGAAATATTTCAAACTATATTTTGGATGTAATGAACTGTATTACCCTGTTTCGTTTCAGAAACGGGAAAAGTCATTGAAAAATAAATTTGATTAAACGATCCAGTAACTTTATCAGACTTTAAAGAAGGTTTTTCGGTAAAGTCTGATGAAGTTTGGATTGTTGATACGATTTGGTAACCGAAACATGTGTAACAAAGCAGATACAACGGTGATAAAAATATATATTCGCTCTGAATTAGTATTGACTACTGTCTTTAGGTGTTTACTTATTACCATTTTCGCTGTATATATATATATATATATATGTATATATACATACATATATATATACATGTATACATGTATACATATATATATATGTATATATATATGTATATATATACATGTATACATATATATATATATATATATAATTATTTTTTTACTATAATAATTAAATACCTACAGACACTAGTGTTTCATCCTTTCGGGATTCTTCAGTGCAGGGTGTCACAATTACTACCAGTCGAACGACTCGAACCCCGCGACACGAGACATCTCTGGCTCGACTAGCGGAGGCCGCATCCATTCGGCTACCATTAATCGTGTGAAATAGCGTTGAATTTTAAACATTTTAATTTAAATGTTCATTACGTCAGACAGACAGTGATCAAATCGTTATACGACGATCTACGCATAAGAGCTAAATTGACCGACTTTTATTCAACAGAAAGTGCTCAACGATAAGAAACGTATTTCTTAAAGGGGCTGTCATAATTATTTTTTTACTATAATAATTAAATACCTACAGACACTAGTGTTTCATCCTTTCGGGATTCTTCAGTGCAGGGTGTCACAATTACTACCAGTCGAACGACTCGAACCCCGCGACACGAGACATCTCTGGCTCGACTAGCGGAGGCCGCATCCATTCGGCTACCATTAATCGTGTGAAATAGCGTTGAATTTTAAACATTTTAATTTAAATGTTCATTACGTCAGACAGACAGTGATCAAATCGTTATACGACGATCTACGCATAAGAGCTAAATTGACCGACTTTTATTCAACAGAAAGTGCTCAACGATAAGAAACGTATTTCTTAAAGGGGCTGTCATAATTATTTTTTTACTATAATAATTAAATACCTACAGACACTAGTGTTTCATCCTTTCGGGATTCTTCAGTGCAGGGTGTCACAATTACTACCAGTCGAACGACTCGAACCCCGCGACACGAGACATCTCTGGCTCGACTAGCGGAGGCCGCATCCATTCGGCTACCATTAATCGTGTGAAATAGCGTTGAATTTTAAACATTTTAATTTAAATGTTCATTACGTCAGACAGACAGTGATCAAATCGTTATACGACGATCTACGCATAAGAGCTAAATTGACCGACTTTTATTCAACAGAATGTGCTCAACGATAAGAAACGTATTTCTTAAAGGGGCTGTCATAATTATTTTTTTACTATAATAATTAAATACCTACAGACACTAGTGTTTCATCCTTTCGGGATTCTTCAGTGCAGGGTGTCACAATTACTACCAGTCGAACGACTCGAACCCCGCGACACGAGACATTCACTACATGATGGATACAGCCAGAAGAAATTACATGCCGAATCGATCATCGCCCGGAACGCCACAACTCTGAGGCATTGTGACGAAAATGAAAAATATGCTATGGTTTCACTAAGGATAGGACTAAAGGTAACACCAATTATAAGATTAGTGTTAGGCGCAACATAGTCGTCGGCACATGGAATATCAGAACACTGAATACTCCTGGCAAAGTTGAAGGACTTACCAATACTATGAACATATATAACTGGAACGTGTTAAGGTCATGTAAGATGAGATAGAAAAGCATGGGAGAAACAGCAACCCACGAAGGCCACTAGCTTTACTTCAGTAGAAGAGATGACAAACACAGAAGTATAGGATTACATGCGCTATGATCGTTGCGCTGCATGCAATCTTCCAGAAAATATGGGAAACAGGAGAGTGGCCAACATAATGGACCTAGTTTATAATGATCACCCTATTTAAGAAATGCAACTACTTAAAAAGGTTATGCTCAGGATCATATTAAGTAGGTTAAGACCTTGGATGAAGTAATTATAACTAAAGAGCAGGTAGGATTCGGGGCAGAACAAAGCACAACTGAGCAGATCTTCAACCTCAGGATTCTATGCGAAAGACATCTTCAACACTACCACGTAATTGTAGACTTCAAGAAAGCGTTCCACAGGGTGTAGCATGCGGTTATCTGAGCGACTATAAACTACTACAATATCAATGGTAACCTAATGCGCGCCAAATATTACCTCTACGGCAACACCAAAAGAGCTATTTACTTCAACCGAGACATTAGAGACTGGTTATATATATATATATATATATATATATATATATATATATATATATATATATGAGAGAGAGAGAAATGTAGGTTGCTTGAAACATTGCTGGTAAACAGATATGGAGGCATATAGGAAGGCTTTTGCATTGCAAAGAAACGACTGATGTATTGGTGTTACACATGAAGAAAAAATGAACAAAGGAAATTATGTCATATGTTTTTGTTATGTTTATCTTCCTATATCCTTTTAGTTTTCTAGATAATCACAATATAAATCAGTGATCATGAACGTATTGTTTGGTATAACCAGGATAGTGTGTTGCATACTGTCTTAATAGTGTTCTTGTGTGTTGTGTTGTGGTATGCGAGATACTATACATATTCATTGTGAGTGTGCATATTGTTGAGCTATAGAGACAGGTCTTACATATAACGAGATATACAGGTAGGGTACAGATTACTACAGGAGAACAAAGCCTGTAATTCAATGAGAGGAGATTTATGAATATCTTGATAGATAGACAGAGAGTGCGTTTGACATTTACGCTTTGACAGTTGTACATTTTTATAAACACATATAAGTTCATATTAACACAATTTCACTTTACCTTTGGTTTGGTAGAATGACACAACACACGACGGCAATTATAAAAACACATGACGATACGTTTATTTCTTCGACCGGTCGGACATGATTCTGTATTTCAGGGATTCAAAGTTGTTTACATGGTTACCTCTAAAACCTCTCGCTTCCCAGAGGGTGCCCTGACTTTTTTAGCTTCTCCCGTCTAACTCCTTTCGCTTTTTCCAACGGACTGATCCTGATTCTGATTTATCTAACTAAATTCATAACTCATGACGTGAATACATGACCATTTATTTTAACTTATGATTGAAATTCTTAATTCCAAATTTAGCTTGGCAGGTTCGAATCCTTGACTATCCTATTTCACGTTTACTCATTTGCAAGAACAGGCTGCTGTGTAATATCCCTACCACCCTTATTTAAAAAAATGTACACATTTTTAAATTCTAGTTCATTTTTTCTATAACTATATAACCACTTGACTAAGAAAGATCACACACCATGAAACAAAAAAACGAAACTTTTTTTTTCTCAAGTCAACCCTTTTCCAGCTGACTTCATAATTTTATGTTTTTGGACCATCCTCTCTATCTGATCTTCCTTTTTGGTGTTGGGTAGTACCTTCTATAAATCACGACAGCTGCTTCATCCAACCACCCTTATGCCGTAACTGAGGTCTCATTTTACCTCTTTACGAAATCGACGACTCTTCGTCCAAATGTGTCTTTGATCCTTTCTTTCGTATAGTTCTTCTATTAATTAGAGCTTTGTTTTCTTTTGTTTTTAACTACCTTATCCTTTGGGGACATTCTCAAAGCTCCTTCATCTTTGTGGTTGGCTTCTAAAGTTTAAGATATACCTTTCATCCACTGATACGCTCAGATTTTCTTGCTTGGATCCTTGGAACTTGGTGAAGACTTAGAAAATATCACCATTAACTAACTAACTCCTTTGCGCTAAAATACCTATTTGCGCACTAAATTCTATCTAATGGCCAAATTTTTTTGATTTTTCTTTTCTCTCATCAGAGCTTCCTAGATCCAGCAGAGATATCCCACATTGATGCGTCTCTAAAAAAATACAAGGTTAAATCTTCCTACATACTCACGGTATATTTTACTTTTCTCTCGCTTCATTATGCTATATGTGATTAGCCTTTGGACTCTCATAGCCCTTTTTTATAAGGATTCTCGCATCCTTCCAACGCCTGCTTTTTTAATTTATTGTGCCGAGACTTATCCTCTGCTTGAAACCATTACATGCGGCATGCTTTAAAACACACAATATCGCAGGTTCCCATCTGTATTTTTCTAATTAGGGGCACCTCTAGTGCTTATCATCTCCCTAGCAAGTCACTCTTCCTGCGAAAAATGTTATGGGCATCATTAAAAAAACAATTGTCAAAAGAAAAATTCTTTCTTTCGGCTTATTACATCTAAAAACTCTCAAAATACCCGTTTACTTATTTTATCTTGCCCCCTCTCTAAAATTCTCACTTATTTCCAAGCCAACAATTTTCTTTTAATTTGTTTCATTTTTATTTATTTTCCCATTACTTGTTTCTTTTGATTTTAAGTATATTTAATCAAAACTTTTTAATTCCTGATTTGAAATATAATAACACATACATTTAAGACAATTTACAATATTTGTTCAACATCATAAAAACATTTTTAAAACAAAATACACCATTAATACATTTAATTGCATTTACAACAAAACTATGATCAAAAGTTATAACTTTATTCATTGAAGAAAACCAAATTTTTTCGTAACAAACAACAAAAGTCTTAAAAAGATAACTGGAACATACAGAGAAAAAACATAGTTATTTTTTTAGTATCTATATAGAGTCAATATTTAAAATAGTCCCCTTTGCAAAAACAAAACTAATAAAAAAAAGGCAAATAGTTTAACTATGAACGCCAAAATGCATTTCCAAAAAGAGCATTTACACGCTAAGCGACCTTTGCATAATTCCTGTTTTATTGACAGATTAAATTCAACAATTCGTCCACACGATTTCATACTGACACAATTTTTCTGACTGTCAGTCCATACAAATTTCAAAACAATAATGGCTGACCCCAATCTCTGTGTATGTGTGTATATTAAAAAAAAACAATTAATTTCAATGAATTACGCACGGTGACTTGTTCTTACAACTGTTCTGTTTTTCATTCATTACTACGGGTTTCTTTTGCGGCATATCGGCCTTTTTTTAATTTTTCTTGTATATTTTGTTCCATTATGTGTATGTGTGTTCATGTTTTGTCTCCTTTTATTTTCTTAATTATTTCTTTTCATATCGTCTAGTATCTTTCTGTGTTATTTTATACTGGACCCTCAAACGTTGATTATCCGTGGTAGCCGAAGTTTCTTTTTTCAAACCCACCCTTGCATGAGTTGACTAGTCACGTTTTGAAGTACTAAATATGAGAGCATGTTAAGTTGTTCTTATTTAGATGACGACTTATATATTTGTTGTTGTTCATGTTAGTAAGAGTCTTAGAGTGATAGAGACAGTCTTAGGGTGCTCATGTTGTTGAGTGTAGAGACAGGTCTTATATATACAGAGACAGACAAGTAGGGCACAGATTAATACAGGAGAACAAAGCCTGTAATTCAATGACGGAAGATATATGAATTTCTTGATAGATAGACCGAGAGTGCGGTTGACATTTACGATTTGACAGTTGTACATTTTTATAGACACAAAGTTCATATTAATACAATTTCACTTTACCTTTGGTTTTGTAGAATGACACAACCTTGTGTAACGGCAGTTAACAAAAACATGACGATACCTTTATTTCTTCGACCGGTCAAACACGATTCTGTATTTCAGGGATTCAAAGTTGTTTACATGGTTACCTCTAAAACCTCTCGCTTCCCAGAGGTTGCCTTGACTTTTTTAGCTTCTCCCGTCTAACTCCTCTCGCTGCTTCCAACTGACTGATCCTGATTCTGACTTATCTAACTAAATTCATAACTCATGACGTCACTACATGACCAGCACGTGCGCCTCAGACACATGGAATGACATGCCTCCCTGTTTAAGCATGCATTGTTATTCACATGTTTCTCACAAAGCTGACCCTCTAACCTAATTTTCATAACCCACTTTACAAATAACATTTTCCATTGTCCGTTTGCAAATTCCTTATTTTAATATTCATTTTTATAACAGAAACAAAATTCATCATTACATTCCTTTTTCAATAAACAGATATCTAACTATTTTGTGTGAGCTAAACAATGGCAATTCCACATTCCTTACTTTCAATAACATTCTGTATTTATTTTAATTTATGATTGGAATACTCAATTCCAAGTCTAGCTTCGCAAGTTCGAATCCTTGACTATCCAAATTCATATTTACTCACTTACAAGAACAGGCTGCTGTTCTTGTAACAAGTGGAGTTCTTAATATTTCCATAATATCATTTATTTAAAAAAAAATGAAAAGAAACAGAATAAAGTCCGGCAAATCAACATAAAAAATATCATAAAGCACAAATGGAAATATGTCAGCTATAAAACAGAAAAAAGTTATTATTCATAATATTTCTTTCTCGTGCCTATTACTACAGACATTCTCATTTTTATATTTATTTTTCTATTTAATTTAATCTATTTTATATAATTATCATTATTTATTTGTTAATTTATTATTTGGTTTAATTTTTGTTTTGTCTTTGAAAATTAAATGGCAGTTATTATTTAAGGTTTTGCCTGAATTAATTGTTAATGGACGCTTACCAATCCGTCGTTATGGTGAGTATATTCTTAAATCTATTCTTTCTTTCTATTAGGCTGTATCTATTTAATCTCTTGATCTTGATTTATATTAAAGTATAATGTATATATATATATATATGTATATATATATATATGTATATATATACGCACACACACAAACACACGCACAATATATATACGCGTGTATATATATAAATATATATATATATATTTATCTCATTGAATTTCCTTATTTTTATTTTTTATTTATGTTGTGTTGATTATTATGTTTTTATGATTCTTATTTTATTGTCATCGGGGTCTTCATGTAATTAAACTACATGAGTGTTGCCATGGGAACGCGCCATAAAATTTATATAATTTACATAATTATAATTTATCATCTTTATTTATATAATTTATATAATTTACATAATTATAATTTATCATCTTTATTTATATAATTTATTTATACAAATGATTTGTTACATATGTATATACATATATACATATATATATATATATATATATATATATATATATATATATATATACACACATATGCACGCACCCATATATATATGTACACACAGGCTTATAAACACACAGACAAACACACACACATATATATATATATATATATATATATATATATATATATATATATATATATATACATATTATAATTGATATTTTTATATACATACTAGCGGGGGTGGACACCATTCCTAGTCGTAAAAACAATTTTACAGCGGCGGCGAGGCGAAAAAAAAAATTGTGACATGGGGCGGGGAGAGGGTAGGCGTTGACCGGTCCTAAAAATAATTGTGACATCGGAAGGGGGAAGGCGTTGGCCGTTCTTAAATATCATAAATTGTGTCAGCATGGTGAGGGGACGCCCGGCGTTGCCTAGTTGGAAAAAATGAGACAGCTGGGAAGGGGAGTTTAAATTGTTACAATGGGGCGTAAAAAAAAAAGTTACTTCGGTGGCATCATAATGAAGCGAAAATTAAAGCACTTTTTTTTGCATTTTAGCCAATATCAAAGTGTAGTATCTGTTCTTCAGATGCTGTGCTTCCATTTCTTATTCTCTTTCAGTGGATGCAATAGTACTTCACGACTGAGACAATTTTTTTTTTTATTTTTGTACCTTTTCTCCACGTAAAAAAATATCCTGGTGTCTAACTCTGTCCCGTGGGGAGGCATTGGAAATAGGCAAAATAAAAACGACGGTGTCGGGCTCGAACGACCATAAGCGAACACCCTATCAATCAGACTAAGATTTTAACGACGCTATTACGTTATGAATTTATCTATTTAAAATAAAGGTGGAAACTTGCGTGTTTAAGATTCAGCGTCGCAACGGACATTTATACATGAACTTCCATTAAAAAAAATAACATTTCTACATGAAATAATTGACCATTTATTAAATGTTCGGATATTATTTGTCCTAGAGATAGCTCTTTCTTTACGATACCATATGCATGCCACAAGGATACGGATGACGAAAAATTTTAACGGACACACACTGACGTTTGCTCTTTATAATAATAAACTAGCGGGGAGAGAAGCGCTAGGCGTTTCCAGGTCGTATATATATATATATATATATATATATATATATATATATATATATATATATATATACGTGTGTGTGTGTGTTTATTATATATACTTTTCTTTCTTGTATGACATTTTCCATGATATAATCTAGTAAGAAAGATTGTGACGGTGCTAATAGTATATGAGTTGCTATACGTGTGCACATGTATATTGTATTATTACATATTTTGTCCTTGTTAATTTTCCCTTTTGACTATAATATATAAATCTTAAGTTGTATGAAATAAGATGTAGGGATGAGGCACGAATGAGGTTTGGAAATATTAAGACCTGCACCATCCCTATTATAATCAAACGGTAAGTTTCTATTTACTGATTTGCGTTGTGATTAAAAAATAAATAGAGATGCGAAGACGAAAAATAACAAAAACATATAAGACCTTTTTTCGCTTATCCACTTTTGTTCATACGCTACGAGAGCCGGTTCTTCCTGCATTGCTATAATCTTCTTGTATTCCATATCTATCTAGCTATCTATCCGTCTATTTATCTATCTATCTCTCCCTCTCTATCCTTCCCTCTCTCTGTCTCTCTCTCTCTATATATATATATATATGTGTGTGTGTGTGTGTATGTGTGTGTATTTTGTCTATGTGTGTACACTAAGCATCGATATCGATAGTATTTTATATTTCTTTACCAAATACTTTAAGGAAAATTAAAGATCATATTGTTCGTTGATAGACGATATATATTTATGGTAGACACTCTTTTAGAAATCAATAAAATACAAACGTTTTTTTTTTTAAAAAAAAACATTGACAGCTTTTATAGTCGGACACCTGGCATTAGATTTCTTGAGATTTAAGACAAAGATTGATCGAGAGACATTCACAAAGTGTCTCCGACATCGATAAAATTAAAGAATGAAATAAAAAAAATCGATGACAATAAAAAGTATATTGAACAAAACTTTGGGTCTGGTTAATTCACATAGAAATAAGAAAAGATTTTTGTTCAAGAGGCGAAGTATTTGTATGATTTTTTAGCCTTTATTTTTAACCATGATTTTTAACTATGATTTTCGCCAGGATATTACGCCATGATTTTGATCCATAATTTTTATCAATCATTTCGATCCATAATTTTCAATCATGATCTTAAGCCATGATTTTGACAGATGATTTTTATCCATCATTTTGATCCATAGCTTTCAGTCATGATCTTGAGCCATGATTTTAATCCATGATTTTGATCCATAATTTTTATCAAACATTTTGATCCATAACTTTCAATCATGATCTTGAGCCATGATTTTAAGCCATGATTTTGATCAATCATGTTTATCAATCATTTGGATCCATAACTTTCAATCATGATCTTGAGCCATGATTCTACGCCATGATTTTGACCCATGATTTTTATCCATCATTTGTGATCCATAACTTTCAATCATTACCTTAAGCCATAATTTCACGCTATGATTTTGACCCATCATTTTTCTTCATCATTTATACTTTCAATCAGAGTCTTGAGCCATAATTTCAAGTAATATATTTAGCCGTAAATATATATGCTGCGCATATCTATAATCAATTTTCACTTATTATATCTGCGGTAAATTTCTCACTGATTTATATTTTTTGACACATTAAATGTCGACATTACAAACACATATTCTTCTATCAACAAAACTTTTTCAGTACTAGAAATTTATTTGTAACCACATACAGTGTGTTATATATTAAGCTGCGTTATATTGCTGATTCGATTTTATAAGCGAATAATATTACTGAACAAATGTGTATTTAAGACGCGGTAATGTAGAGATGGGTTATTTTGTACAAAATCGTTTTTCATCGAATTATGGCTAGTTAGTTAAGACGTCAAAAGCAACGCCTATGTTAGATAATTCGCTTATCAAGAGAACAGGTTGAAATTATGTATAGGAGCAAAGGTTCACTTTGTTATCAAATTATGTATGGGAGTAAAGTTTCACTTTGTTGTGGTCTTTGCATGTTTTTCAGTCCCATGGTTTAGTCATAGATTCCACACAGATAATGGTATGAACAAAAGTAGCAATAAAATATATAATATATCACTTTCTCTCCGTTATTATTGATCCAACGTATTTATTTATTTATTAAGTTGTTAATATCGCTAAAAACCGCTAACAAGAAATCTTTAATTCATAAGCGATTAAAAGAAAAAACGTACATTAAACTGGTGGTCGACTTTGGCACATCTGTATAGTATCAGACTGCGGATACTGATCTTAACCTATGCTGACGAAGGCTAGAAGTCAGAAGCACGCGTGTTCGTAGGTATACTTTTATGCCCGTAAATAAATAAATAAATACGTCACATAAATAATAAGATCGATCTTGTCATATATATATATATATATATATATATATATATATATATATATATATATGTATGAATAACACAAAGAGCTTATAGCTCTTAAAAACCCGCTAAGGTAGCGGAAAGAAAAAGAACCCAGAGTTCGAAGTTTTTAATATCGCTAAAAATAACGCCAACAACAAATATTATCTAAATACATATATACATATATCTATAATATAAAGCTGAATGCCTGTGTGTCTGGTCACGAATAGGCTCCTATATGGTTGACTATTTTAAATAACTGATTGCATATAATAATAGAAGATGTATCGAGACAGAGGAATGGGTATGTTTGATCCTGCAGAACGGTGGTTCATTAAAATTGTGGGGTCTTTGTTCACGCCTGGTCCACAAAGTATGGAAATAAAAAAAAAATGAAAAATAAAAAAAACAATGTTTACAAGTGCTTTCGATATAGATGTACATAATAATATTTTGATAAGTATGTTTTAACTTAAATAGGAATGGTATAATAAAATTGTGGAGTCTGCGTTCACGCCTGACCTCCATCGAATGGAAATAGGCACAGACTTTAATAAAGACTTTCCATATCTATCTGCGTAAGTATACTTTGATAATTATGTTTCAGTTTGAAGAAATATAGTATAATAAAATTATGGGGTGTTCGTTCGCGCCTCACCTCCATAGAATGGAAATATGTCACAAAGTTTAACAAGATTTTTGCAAATAGATCCACAGAATATTGTGATAAGTGTTTCAGTGTGAACAGGTATGATATAATAAATTATGTGGTTTATCTATTTTATTTTTACTTCTATCATATTTTGCTTTGGTTTTGATACCCCCAAATTCGAAGTTATTTCTTTACAGCCCTTCCTTTTCATAACCTATCATACTTTCATAAATCAGAGTCCATTTTTGTAGGCTGTTTTTTTAATCCAGTCAACGACGGGTACTTTTGCTAGTATATATATATATATATATATATATATGTATATATATATATAAATATATATATATATATATATATATATATATATATATATTAGACTACTCGTGACCCATTGGGTTATATTAGCTATGGAATTCATGTATGAGCGTGACACTTGTGACGTAAAGAAAATAGTTGTTTTTGACATAACAGAAACCTTTCTATGAAAGTATATTAAAATGAAAAAAGAATATAGATAGATTTCTATGAGCCGTTCTGTTTATTGTAATTTATTATTTTTGAAAAAAAAGTACAGTTACTGAATTATAAGTGGTTAGCCATACTTATAGGTAAATGTGCACTGAACAGATATCATATTACTTATTATAGTTAAATTCAAATTTGGATATTTCTGCTTTAGTTTAAAGTACAGATCGTCAGCACCGTATATAATGCAATTTTTCTAAAGCAAATATAAAATAAAAGTTTTATTCAAACAATCTTTATTTTAACTTTTTTTTTATCAAAATTATAACCTTTATAATAAAAGTATATTTATGCACTGCTACTTTTTAGGCGTTGATATTTTTTCAGATGGAACATATAAAGAGAATTGTTATAAAATATTTAGGAACTGTTTTATAAATATATTAATAAACTGACTTTTCCATTAATATATTTATTAACTGTTTCATTCAATAATATGTTTATGGACGGCTTTTTTAATCAAACAAAAAACAGTTCATAATCATATTAAAAATAGTCAATAAATATCTTTGCACAGAATCTCGTTGGAAAAAAGTCATAAATATTTTTTTATAGCAGTTATATTTTTATGTTTGATGGGGAAAATACAAACACCTGTGATGTTTGATTAAAAAAGTTCATGGACAAATTTATTAGCATAAAATTTACAATTTTGTTGTAAAAGGTCAGATAAAGACTTTGAATAAAATATTGGTAAATTTTTCCTTAGTTTTCATCTTAACATTTTCCTTTTTAATGACGACCATTATAAGTTTTCGTGTATGCTGAAAACGAATATAGCATTTAAAGTATTCGCAAATAAGTATGTTCCAGATATTTAGCAATGTAATTACTTTTGTTAAAAGTGGTGGCCATTGTTGCATGCGCAAGCGCGTGCGAAAAATATGCGATAGAATTATACTTTTCATGAACGAAGTGGTTCATCCACCGGATGAAATTCGTGTCCATAGTAGGATCTTCGAACGTAACTTGAACCTTTTTAATATATATCAGAATTGGCAGCTATAAATCGGGACATGTAATTCCCGATTATTAATTCGTGGATCCTACAAGGTATACGATTTTTTCCGACGGATTAGCGGCCTACCTGGACCAATTCGATCATGGAAAGTATCAACAAAAAATTATTCATGAAGAAAACTTCGTTTATCCGATTGACCCCTCGATACACAAGCAAACCCTAGAATACTTATGATTCAGGTTAAACTGATGACACATCTTTTCAGTTTTGGTCGGAGCCTATCGAGTAAGTATAGATGGCCAGAAATGTCTTCGTTTGATGTAGGTTATTATTTGAACATTTTACAAACATTTTAAAGAATATATATTTTTAATTTTTTATATAATTTATTTTAATATCAATGTTTTCAAAAGTTTAAAATGAAAAAAAAAATTTAAAGTGAAGAATAAAATTATATTGAAAGTAAAAAAAAAATAACCTAAGAAATAAACCAAAAATGAAAACCTTAAAACAAAGTATTTTCTTAATCGTAAAAGTTAAAAAATGTTTTGATGTTTGATTAATGATTAATGTTGAAAAAAAAATGATTGATGTGGTAAAAAAAAATATTTTTATGATAAAAGAAAGATATTTTTCTGATGCTTATAATGTTTGTAAAATACATTTTTATAATGTTTGATTAAAAAAGATTATTATAATAAAGTGAAGATTTTTTTTTTACATGGAGCTCACCACTTATCATGGCCCGGAAGCCACTCAGGGATAAGGGTTATTGCGTGTACATTAATCAATGAGAGTATTGTAGTAATCATTAGTATTGGAGATTTGATAGAGTGTCTTACTTAAGGGGGCTGTTTGTTAGGAATTTGTTTATGTTGGACTTGAAGACATCCAAGTTGTAGTCATGTGGGAAACAGGCAAACAGAAGAGAGGGCCACAGTCGTGCACTTCTGCGAAAGAAGCTCTGCTCATGGAATCTACGTTTGGATTTAGGCACAGATAAAGAGTGAGGAAATTACTTACAGTAGTTTCAGCCAGACGGGTGTTTCTCGTGAAAGATTGGCGAGGGGGTGACGAGATATTGGAGCTCTGACGAGCACTTGCCATAGAAATAACAATAAAACAAAGACAGGCTCGCAACGTCTCTTCTGTGGGAGAGGCTGCAGGGAAGAGAAAAGGGCATCATCCACTAAGCTACGAAATCTATTTGTACTATGTCATGTTTTTAGCAGCTCCTTCCCAGATGTGGCAGCAGTACTCCATCCTTGGACGTACTTGACTTTTATACAGATAGAGAAGTGCATCAGTAGTGAGATATCTACTGGACGGTAGAAGGATCCCACCATTTTCCCAACGTCCCTGGAAACAAACCTAATGTACGTGTTCCATTTCAGATCAGGAGTAAATGTCAAACCCAGAAGCTTGTTAAAACATGGTGCCTCCCCAAAACGAGAGCCATCCATTTCAACTGATGCCAGATGGGGATCAGAGTGTTGATGATGTAAAGACAGATATTTTTATGTTGTTCATTTTTTATAAAATAAATATATTTTTCAAATAAAGCCATTTCATCTAAACTTCTTTAAAAATATATTCTTTCTAAATGTTGGTAAAAGTGTAACATGGCCGTTTCACTTGCCGCAGGATCAAACAATGTAAACAAATACAAATAAATATCTGGGTCTGTATTTTTTTTCTTTCTCAACAAAAAACATTTTATTACCGTTATAATTGATTCGACACTGCTTACAAGTTTCTCGTAGTCGTCCATCTTTGTCTCTATGATCCTACACCAACCATAGCCAGTCATTTCTCGCCTTCGCTTCATACGTCAATTTTCTTCGACGTCCCCACCTGATGTTATTTTCCAATGCGCTCATACGCACTTTTTTACAAACGTTCATATAACACTCTACATCCAACTGTGACTTTATACTACTCCTAGCTCCGATCAAAATTTGAAAGACTTTTCCTCGTTTAACCATGCTCCCTTTTTAAAAAAAAATTGAAAAGTTGGAAACAGATAAACTTTTACAACGCATATGATTGAATTAATGTGGCTAAGTGGGGAAAAGGGGGAAGTATTTTCCCGTATAATCAAAAGCATTCTTGAACAATATTTGTTTTAAAAAATTCTATTAATATTATTTACTATTTAGAATACAACATGTTTATCTTGTTCAAAATTATAAAACGTTCTATTTATATTGTTTCAAATTAAAAAGAAACAGTTCTGTACATATTGCTTAAAATTAATAGAAAGTGTTTTTTTTATAATAAAAGTTTTGTTTATATTATTTCAGGAGGTATGCATTTAAAAAAGATGTGGCAGGGGGTATGCATTTAAGGTTGTAAAATAGCATCTTACCCTTGCACAAGGAAAAGGAAAAACATAGTTACACCGTCTGAATAAGCGTAAATTATTTTCATTTTCTTTTTTTTTGTACTTAATCGCAACTAACAATATATTATTATATTTCTAAATCATGTAAAAAAATCATTAAAAATCTTTTGCGCAATACCCTGTCTTTATTGGAGCTGTGATGAAAACTGCTATTGCTTATAAATTTTAATAAAGGTGCTGTGTGCAAGTCATTATTCAATGAATTACATAATATATGAACAAGTCTACTTCTTTTCTCTTAATTTCCTCATGACTTGTTACTCGATCCACAATGTCAATATTAATTTTGGTGATAAAAATAAATAAAAACTAAGAAAATTAAAACAAAAATGCTAATAAATAAAAGATAAAACAGAGTATAAACGAAATAAAATTTATTTTTTCTTAAAAAGGAAATAAGAAAAACAGAAAAAACCAAAACCAAATGAAATGGAAATGTAATTTAAAAATAAAACGAAAAAAAAGGATAAATCATTTTTTAAATACCTAAATGATAAAACTATTTTATTATAGAACTTTTTCAAGTCTTAAAAAACGGATACATGTTCGTATTCAATTTACATTTTAAGAACGTGTTAATATAAGAAGAAAATGAGAATAATTTACTGTGTAACTAATTTTTTTCTATTTTCGTCATGCAACCTAAAATGCATACCCGCCAAAAGAAGTTCTGCTTATTTTAAACTGACAACTTTCTTAAATATCGATACTGATTATCATCGCTGTTCGTACCGTCTCTGTTAATGCAAGTTCCCATGTTATTATTGCCTACAAGCAATAGTCACACAAACCATCAGAAAAGATAGCTCTTTCAAAACAACTTGGGGTGTTCTCTGGAATCAGCGTGACAACAAGTCTCCCCAGTTTTCCAGTACTCTCAACCTCTTTCGATAACCTTTGCAAAAAAATTTGCGGTATCGCATCAGCCGCATACCATTGATTTTTTCGTTGACAGCGACCATTCTTCACCGAAATTATGGTGGCAATAAGCCTCCCTAATGGATTGGACTAAACCTGCGGAGGTCTGGGTAGTGCTTTCTCTCATTGACCCTCCTCACTTATTTGGTGTAGTGCCAGTTTATGGTGACACAAAAATGGTGGATTGCATCTTATAATTATTCCATTGATTCCATGTGATGTTCCTTTGCTTTTTACATCTGTAGCTGTTTCTATGTGTCTAATTTGTGTCTGTAGTTCATGTGTGTAAGTATCCAAAGTCAAGAGTTTTTCTTAATATTTCTGCAGTTTTAATTATTGTTATCCATTGTATCTTCAGAGCCAAATTGTCATGAGTGTTTCCTTACTGATTTTTTTTCTCTGTCCCTATTTCAATTTGATGTGATTTTTCCTTCGTGTCTTTCAGCCATTCGCCATCTCTATTATTATCCGGTCGCTCTTCTTATATCGGGCTTCAGTAGCGTTTTGTTTCACTTGTCGCAGGAACAAACAAATTAAACAATGGGTCCGGTTGTTCTCTTCGTGTTTTACCTCCGTTCATATTCTGATAGAAATATCTTTCATTGTTTTTATGGTTCCTGTTTTGCTTGCCTTGTTCAGATTTGTATTGATATCTTAATTTCCGTTTTTTTTTGTTACTTTATTTTCAGCTCTTGTTTTTCGTTAAGCTCCCCCCCCCTCGTTACAGTTTCCCTTTTCCATCCTCTTCTAGTTGTTTTTATCTTATTTCTCGCTTTGACTTCTGTTTTAAATTTGTTGATTTGGGTTCCCAGCCTCACTTCCAATCCTCTTTCTTTCTCCATCTCTCTCTTTTTTTACTTTAAACTGAACACTTACTGTCTTGGCACCTGCATAAATTAAATTGTTTAGGTCTGTAATGGTATCTGTTTAGATGAATTGGAGTGGGTTGTTCACATTCTCTGCTTCAGCTTTTAATTTCTTCCATTCTTGGTTCCTTAAGTATGGGAGCTTTGTTTTCTCCTTGTTAATAAGTTACCTGATGTTTTTTTTTCTTATTTCAGCTAATTCAGTCTCGTTAAGTTCTGTTGTTTAATAGTTCTCCCACCATTTTCAACGTCCTGAGTCCCCAGGAATACGCCACCATAACCTTTCCTGTAAATTATCCAAGCTACATTTTAATTTTTTTTTTGCATTTCTTTAAAATACATTTATCAATCGATATTTGATCTTTTGTTCCTGAACATCTTTTCCTCCCGCCGTTTTGTTCCACTTCAAGATTGTCATATACTTTTCATTCTTTTTTTTTATTATTTTCTTTCTTTGAAAGTTGTAAGGCCGGGTATGGGGCAGCCAAACCAGCTGCCAACATTGCCCTGCTTTTTTATTGAAACCAAACGAGAGCTCTTTTTAGTATCCTTATTGTTCCCTTAAGTGCAATTTTCTAGATCTATTTTGCACTTGGTTTACCAGGAATATTAGTTATTTTTTATAAGCACTGTGCCACCTATAATAACTGGTAAGATTGATATCTCTCTAAGATTCAAGTTTCGTTTCATATCATACATGAGACCTTGATATTTGGTCTGTTTCTCCCTTTCAGCTCTATTCAGACCTCCATCATTAGGAACACTCATTTCAATCAAGGTTGCAAATCTCTCTGACTTATTCGATATAACTATGTCAGGTTTCATAGCAGCATTTTCAAGGTAGGTGGCTGTAGGGATTACATGGTCGTAATGTATAGTATATAAAAAATTTCCAACTTTTCTTTCAGGTTGATGTTCCCAGGACTTGCTGCTACACTGGATGTTTAATTTTTTACAGATGGTCCAGTGGATGTACTTACATTTTGAACTGTTTATCCCTGTCAGTGACTTTTTAAAGCAAGTTCAAGCAAGCAATAGGTCTATAATTTACAACATCTGTACCGTTAGCATGGTTTTTCATTATCAAAATAGTCCTCGCAACAAGCCATTATTCTAGTATCTGGCACACTCATCACGAGAAACAGCAAGCCTCTCATGGATTCATGTGAAAGATCGCAACATGTACCCGTGAGGTCCATTAGGTCCGAGTCATTTTTAGACATCAATTTCATTTGTTTTACTCAAATCTTCAACGGAAATGTGAATATTCTCTTGTTTGTGCCCTTCCAGTCTTTCGCGTACTGTAGCGACCCAGTCAGCATCAACCTTGACCAGGTACTAAACTATTATTATTATCATCACCATTATTATTATCTATATATTATTATCCGTATTCGCTTCGGCCGTTATCATCCAGTGCACTCCTAAAAAAAAGAAAAGTGGTATGAATATTCTAAATAAACATTGCCATCCCTTAAAAGGAACGTAGAATATTCTAAATAAATATTCTGAAATAAAACTACAAAAATTGATGTCGCTTAAATCATTTGTTTTCCTCGACCTTCGGGCCAAGATCAAAGTGTAGTACCCGTCCTTCAGGTGCTACGTTTAAATTTCTTGTCCCCTCTCAGTGGAAGAGAAATACTTCACGACTGAAACATCTTTTTTGTTTCTTTTTCTCTGCGTTAAAAAAACAACAACCCTGGTGTCTAAATCGGTTCCGCGGGGAGGCTTTGTAAATAGGTCAAGTTTTAATATTACAAAAGTAACCGGAAAAGTAATTTCTTATTTTATTACAAAAGGCCTGTAAATTTCCCCTCTGATTATTTATAAAATGCTCTCAAAATGTCTCTTCTGATTAATTATAAAATGCCCTCGAAAATGTCCCTCCTGATTATTATTATTATTATTATTATTATTATTATTATTATTATTATTATTATTATTATTTACTTGCCTACCCAAAAGGCAGAGTTAGAGATGAGATCGGTTTTTAACGTGGAGAAAACCAACTCCCCAAAATGGGGCACTGGTCAGTAACCAAAATAAAAAATATATCAGTAATGAAGATTTATCCTCTATTAACGGCGACGAAAAAGGTGTAGTTTAACATCTGTAGAACATATACTACACTTTGATATTTGCCCAAAGGCCAAAAAGAACTGAAAATAAGATTATTTACAAAATGCCTTCTGATTAATTATAAGATGCCCTGGAAATATCCCCTCTGGTTATTTACAAAATTCGCTGGAAATGTGCCTTCTGATTTATTATAAAATGCCCTGGGCATGTCCCTTCTGATTAATCATAAAATGCCCTTGAAATGACCATTCTGATTGATTTTAAAATACCATTGAAATGTCTCTTCTGATTAATTAAAAATGCCCTGGAAATGTCTCTGCTGATTAAATATAAAATACCCTTGAAATGCCCCTTCTGATTAATTATAAAATACCATTGAAATGTTTTTTTTTTCCTGATTAATTATAAAATGCCCTTGAAATGCCTTTTCTGATTAATTATAAAATGCTCTTGAAATGTCTCTTCTGATTAATTATAAAATGCCCTGGAAATATCCATTTCTGACTAATTATAAAATGCTCTTGAAATGCCTTTTCTGATTAATTATAAAATACTCTTGAAATGTCTCTTCTGATTAATTATAAAATGCCCTGGAAATATCCATTTCTGACTAATTATAAAATGCTCTTCAAATCTCCGCATTTCAAGTGAAAGCATTATTGCCTACTTATATGCCATATTGAAATCAGTACAAATTATAACTCACCATCATCGTCACTACAACTGTCGCCGCTACCAACATTGTCAGCATCAAACATTCACCATCACCACTGCCGCCTCAACGTCACCATCAAGCATCCCCCTCCACCACTGCCACCTCAATCTCCACCACAACGACCGCCACAACAAACGCCACCGCCGCCACCACAATCACATGCACCACCTCCACCGCCGCCTCCACCGCCGCCATCGCCGCCACCACCACCATTGTTCATTATACCAGTATATATTTTTTCTGTTACCAATATATTTTCTTCTCGTAAATATTTATCTGTCTGTGTGTGTACACATACAGACGTTCAGCTTTATATTAAAAATATTCAAAAGATTAGAATCATTGAATTCTAATAAGGATTATTAATAGAGCAAACTTCATGCTAGACATGGTAAACTATTTTTCTCCTCTAAAATTAAAAAGTTAGTTTATTTTGAATTTTTTCTTGCCTGATGAGATCAATAGTGGTCGAAACGGTTTGAATATCGTAGCAATATATGACTATATTTACCTAAAGAAAAAAGATGTGGAAATATATCCCATTCTGTGATAATCCGTTATGCAACAAGTACATCGAACATCTTGTGTTCATAATTAATGAACATAATACACGTATGCATAATAAACATTACACACATATACGTATAGTGAATAAACAGATGAAGATTTTAATATTTGAAACATGCTGCATTGCTGACCGTGTTTATTTTGTCATGTCAACATCAAATCAACATCAAATCAGTTTTTGTGTGGATCAGGTATCAGTTTATTTTGACATATACTGTGAACGGCAGAAAGTGAGAATGTATCTGTTCACATTTGTTTTCTATAATGTAGTTCATATTTAACAGCTGTGTCATTAGTTTTTAAAATGTACTCTTCTTCTTTCTGACGTTACTTCGTCTCTTTTGTTTTATCGTCTTTTCTCTTGATTCAATATTCTCTAGAATTTCTTAAACGCCTGAAATAAACAGGCAACTATTTGTCATTTAAAACTGTCAGTTGTTTTCTGCACTATATATATATTACCGAATAATAATATATTACCGAATTACTAGGTAATCTACCATCTGTGAACAGATCCCAATTCTGTAATGCAAATATCTCGTTAAGTCAGTTACATTAGTACCTTTTCTCCACGTTAAAAAACGACCCTGGTGTCTAACTCTGTCCCGTGGGGAGGCATAGTAAATAAGTACATTAGTTATGTGAACAAAATAATTAAAAAAAAATTATTGCTGTTCCCCAATAAAATATAATCAATTGCGTGAATGTTGAAAATAAAAAAAGGCGAATCGGAGAGGCATTTGATGCCGATCGCGTAACGTAGTCCGGGAACCAGCACGTTGTTGCCTCAGTCGCAAAGTAGTCAAAGAATAGAAAAGAACTTTAATTCGCTTTCTTGTACAACATTCATTTCTTCATTTTCTCGTTACCGCTGTTTGCGTCTCTCACGTTATCGTGCTCTAAAATGTCATCCACGCATCTTACGTGATCTTGAACGTTATTTCCTTCCGTGCTCCACGTCTCTCTCGTGATCGTCCTCTTTCTCCTTTTTAGAGAGGTTTTTCTTTGCCAGTAACGTCATATCGCATTCATATGCATACAACGGCCGCGCAATGTTATAATCAGACATAATCATATGTTTCAGAAATGTTACATTTTTCAATAGTCAGTAGTTAGATAAACGAGTATCTGCGTACAGTTGGTGGCTCTAGGTAAGCGCTGCAGAATTTGAGACCAGGTAAGCCTCTCAAAGCAAATTTTAATTGAAACATCATATCAATTAATGTTGTGACACACCGTATACGGCATAATCGCGTTGACACACCTGTTCTCGTCAGATCACCAACGTTAAGCAACGTTGATCCTTGCTAGTACCTAATGGGTGACCATTTGGGAATTCTAGGCGCTGTATGTGCCTGTTTACTTCCGGTCTGCCTCACGTTCCATTGGTATTTAACAATGCCGACTCAGGAAAGGTATGGTTGGAGATTGCGCATCTCCTGCCACAAAAATGTCACGTCTCTTCGTGGGTATCCGTAGTCTGTCAAAGACTGGAAAAGGCCTGTAACGCACCAAGCTATTTTGTTTATTCAAACATTCATTTTTGGCCATATAGTCGAGCACTTAGTACGGACAACAAACGGAATCTATTTGTATTTATTTTGAAATTAAAAATTTAAAAAGTGATTCAAAACACTATTCCATTTAAGGTTCTTAATTATGATCAATGTATAATGCAGTGTTTCAGGACGATAAAAAAATGGACAACGTACTAAAAATTTAGTAATCTTATTATTATGAAACTCCTTCCGTCTTTGAAAAAGTGATTTATGTCAGCTTTATTGCCTGATTACGCAATTAAAAAATTAAATATTCTTTAAAAAAATAATTTTTATTAATATAATGTGCTAATTATTCAAAGTTATTAAAAAAATTGATTTTTCAAACTACATGCGTAACCAATTCCACTGTTATTTTCAATTCCTTAATTGTAAAAAAATTCAGAAAAAGAAACTTACCGCTATCTTAAAGAATAATGTAGAGAATATTTACTTTTTGCTAAGTTTTCAGGACATTTTAATATAAGAAGAGAAAGTAAATTGAAAAACTCATAAAAAACTAAAAACTTTAAACACACAGATCATAAAAAAGTTTGGAATTCATGAGAAGAATATTATCTAATATTATTTTCTTGAGTAAATTTCCCTCGGGAAAACGCAGATAGAATCAACCTGATAAAAATATCGCTATATTAAAATATTTCCGAAGACAAAATTGATTAGTTTCAATATTTAATATATATATATATATATATATATATATATATATATATATATATATATATATATATATATATATATATATGTATATTATGTGGGTTTATATATATATATATAAATTTATGTATATATATGTATATACGTACATATACGCACATATACATATATGTATATATGTGTATATATACTAATACACATATACGTATATACATATATATGTATATATACATACGCATACACACATATCTACATATATATATATACATACATATACATACATATGTACATACAAAATAGAAATCATATTTCAACGTAATTAAAATAAAAAAAGAAAATCTAAATTAATTGTGAGTTTGTCAACGTTTCGTCTTGATTTAAAGACTTCCTTACGACGAATAATTTAAAGAAAGTGCATTTCTTAGAAAATTTCTGATATGTATGTAACGTGACAAAGGTGTTTTTCGTTGCTCTTTCGAATGAAATATATCTTTTAGAAATTAATATACAAATAATCATATATATATATATATATATATATATATATATATATATATGTGTGTGTGTGTGTGTGTGTGTGTGTGTGTGTGTGTGTGTGTATAATGTATGTGAAGGTCGTTCCAAAAAATAAAGGCTTCTACTTCCTGAACTTATATAATTGAAGCAGCAATGAAAACGGGCGTGATAATATCAAACCGGGCGATCTCTTGTGCTTTGGATTTTATATTTAAACATAATCACCTCTACTTTTAATGCACTTTTGCCGGCGATCTAAGATGACTTTGCATTTGCCATATGAGGACACCTTAATATGAAACATCCTATTTTTATTGAACTCAAAAAAAGTTCGAAGAGCTTCGAATACTTGAAATTTGCAATTAATACGAGTATTTTATTTGTACTCCTGTACTAAAGATGGCATATATATATATATATAGGTTTAAAAGATTTATGTAAATTTGAAAAAATCTTTTTCAATTTCAATATTTTTATTTTATATTGTATTTAAACTCTATCTCTTTTTTAGATTTATTGAGCTTTTGCATCTGGTTTAGTTTATTATATAGATATTTGTATAATATTTATATTCAGTTGAGTTTACACTTTCTTTTTGAAACCAAATATTACCCTTTCGTTCTCTCTCTCTCTCTTTTCATCTCTCTCTCTCTCGCTCTCTCTCTCTCTCTCTGTATGTATATATACATATATATATATGTGTGTGTGTGTGTGTGTATACGTGCATATACGTGTATATATATATATGTATATATATATATGTGGAAATAGTCTTAATTAATTTATATTTCATTTTATATACCAATCCTAATATAAGAAGCTCAATGTAATTACAGAGCATATAATGAACGAATCACAAAAGTCTATATTCCAAATTACGATGATGTTGATTATCTTACAATTTATTCCTTTAATTCAGTTGTCACTTCCAATTCTTAGCAGTATCTGCTTACTAGCACAAAATAAATCACTTAATAATTATATAAATGAGTGAATCTTTTTTACCCTTAACTCACCATAAGAAATTGTAAAAATCACTCCAATAATATACAATACATATAACGATTGCATTAGTAATCTATTTTGTTAATGAAATAATTAAATTTCAGTTTCAATCAGTGCATATCTGAACACTGTAAACTCTCTTTGTTTTAACTATTTAATGTACAATACATAAAACGATTGCATTAGTAATCTATTTTGTTAATAAAATAATTAAATTTCAGTTTCAAGCAGTGCATATCTGAAAACTGTTAAATCTTTTTGTTTTAACTATTTAATGTACAATACATATAAAGATTGCATTAGTAATCTATTTTGTTAATAAAATAATTAAATTTTAGTTTCAAGCAGTGCATATCTGAAAACTGTTAAATATTTTTGTTTTAACTATTTAATGTACAATACATATAACGATTGCATTAGTAATCTATGTTGTTATTAAAATAATTTAATTTCAGTTTCAAGCAGTGCATATCTGAACACTGTTAAATCTCTTTGTTTTAACTATTTAATGTACAATACATATAAAGATTGCATTAGTAATCTATTTTGTTAATAAAATAATGAAATTCAAGTTTCAAGAAGTGCATATCTGAAAACTGTTAAATCCCTTCGTTTTAACTATTTAATTCTCGTATGCTACAGAATGATTTAAGTGTTTAACCCAAGTTACGTATATTTGCGTGTTTATTATTTCGGTGTAGTTAAAATGAAAATACTATTTCATATAAAAAAAAAAAACTAAATGATAAATGTTTTATGGATAAATTCCAACTTATGAGAATGGCAATGCGTCCCTTATTGTCAGAAACACCGTTCATGGAATGGGAGGACTGAAGTACAAAATAAAGTTACGAAAGTTGCCGAAAGGTAAACTGTCTTCTTTAAACACTTTCTAACGGTAAGTATGGCCTATAATACATTGAATTGTCTAAACCGAAATTTTCACAGTTAAAATTAATTAAAAAAGGGCTAAAATATAATTGGGACATTTATTTTAGTGTAGGAATAAAATTCTACATGTAAACATATATACCTCTATTTCCACGGCCTTCATGTGACGCGGAAAAACCATTTCTGTTCACGTACTATGCTCTGTAAGTATAATAATAATTTTGTGACGGGATCTCTTAGGTTTGTGACAGACTGCTTTGCGAGGTGATTTGAGACAATTGTGATCCATTGCAATGATGGAGTTCTAGAGAAAACTGCGTCGTAGAAGACCGCCCGAATAGTGCGAAAAAAAAACTTGAGGTCTGAGAAAAGATTGTCATAATCTATAGGCATTTTTTTATTACATTCCCATCCGCATAAAATCGGTAATAACCACAGTCAAACACAAACTACTACTACTACTACTACTACTACTACTACTACTACTACTACTAATAATAATAATAATAATAATAAGAAGAAGAAGAAGAAAGAAGCAGAAAAAAGAAGGAGAATAATAATAATAATAATAATGATAATAATCATATTAATGATGATAATAATATTAATAATAATAATGATTATAATAATAATATTAATGATGATGATGATAATAATAATAATAATAATAATAATAATATTAATGATGATGATAATAATAATAATGATAATAATAATACTATTAATGATAATGATAATAATAATAATATTATTGATGAAGATAATAATAATAATATTAATTATGATGATGATAATAATAATAATAATAATATTAATGATGATGATAATAATAATAATAGTATTAATGATGATAATAATAATATTAATTATGATAATAATAATACTAATAATATTAATGATGATAATAATAATAATGATGATGATGATGATAATAATAATAATAATATTAATGATGATGATAATAATAATCATAATAATGATAATATTAATGATAATAATAATAATAATAATAATAATAATAATAATAATAATAATAAAGTGCACAAATGGGTAAACAGATCTACTGTTTATTTAATGCTAGCAGGCTACTGTCCGAAGAACCGAAGGGATGCCTTAAAGAAAAAAAAAGGAATACACGACTTATTAAACATTAAACAAATATTTAGAAAGTTAAAAAAAAAAAAAAAAAAAAAAAACGGATAAAGAAGATAGTCATGGCATGGATTTATTACAAGACGCCAAATACGTCCAAGGAATAAAAAAATAGCATATCCTGCCTTTACAGAGTACAAAATAGACTTCGTAGCCCGGTGGAGGATGCCCTTTTCTCTTCCCTGCAACCTCTCTCCCACAGAAGAGATGTTGTGAGCCTGTCTTTGTTTTATCGTTATTTCTATGGGAAGTGTTCACCTGAGCTTAAATCTCTGGTCCCCCCCCTCGCCAATCACAAAAAAAAACACCCGTCTATCTGAAACCACTGTCAATAATTTTAACCACTCTTTATCTGTGCCACAATCAAAACGTAGATTCCATGAACAAAGCTTCTTTCTTAGAAGTGCACGCCTGTGGAACTCTCTTCCGTTTGCCTGTTTCCCACCTGACTACAACTTGGATGTCTTAACATAAACAACATAAACAAGTTCCTGATGAACTGCCCCCTTTATCAGATCTCCATTAATAGCGATTACTACGATATTATCCCATTGATTACTGTACACGCAATAACCCTTATCCCTGAGTGGCCTCTGGGCCTTGATAAGTGGTGATTTCCTTGTAAAAAAAAAAGATAGCATACGACAGAATCCCACAAGCATGAATAATTGAATGCCTAAGAATGCACAGGGTGGAACGATAAATTTGTCGCTCTAAAGAAAACAATAATCTGTCACTTTCAGACACGATGATAGGCTCTTATAGCTCTTGGGATTTGTTCACAACTAACCAACTAGTAGATGGTCTGCAACAAAAAAGACAACCAATTTTCATCAAATGGAAATGGAATCATGTCATCTTTTCTAGGGTAACAATTGTATTGTTTCACCACGTGCAGTATCTGACAAGATTATTAATATTATTAAAAAAAAAAACAATGGAAACATGGAGATTAGAACTGACAGCTGGAGGGCAGCACCTGACTGGTATAAGGATACAGAAAGGAATCGTCCAATGAGGTTCACTATTACTATTACTGTTTATCATAGCCACAATTCCACTAAATTACATATTGTGAAAAAATGCTGGATGTAAATTTACAGGAGCAGAACAAAGAATAACGCACCTCAAGTATACGGACGACTAAATGTTGTTTTCTAAAAGCAGAAAGATAACTGAGCAAATTTTTTTAATTTTTTTTATTCAATTTCCACCCCAAACAAGGCACAGTGCCACTTTGAAACAGGGTGCTACTATCAGGGACTTAATTACTTAATTAGCTTAGCGGGGTCATTATGAAGGGAGATGAGTAGAAAGATGTTTGTTAACATTACACTTGAACTTCTGCATATCAGTGCAGTTGGGAAAGCAGAATCTCGGAAGGGAGTTCCAAAGACCCGCAGTTCTAGGGAAGAAACTATTGGAGTAAAAGACCCTCTTACACCTAGGGATCTCTACTGTAAACGGATGAGACTTACTAGCTTGTCGGGTTTGTCGGGGGTAGTTACGTCGGGGAGGTACAAGTGTTTGTAGTTCGTCAGAGAATTCACCATTAAAGTATTTGTAGAACATGCAGAGGGATGCAACATCTCGTCGATGGGACAGATGCTGAAGCCTAGATGACAGTTCAGGCCCTATCAGGTTGGCGACTCTCTTTTGAACCCTGATAATTGATAAACACAACAAAACAATTCAGTCAGGATATGGAATTGGAATTTGGCATGGAAAATTTTGAATTACTTGAGATGAAAAAGACAAAAACATACATTAGAAGGTATGAACCAGTTCAGCGAAGAGAAGATGAAAGCGCTCAGTGAAAATGACACTTACAAATATCAAGAGATGCTGAAAGCGGACACTATTAAATCTACAGAAATGAAAGTTAAGGTTCGAAAAAATACACGAGGATAACAAGGAGACTGTTAGAAACAAAGCTATACAAAGCAATTCAATTGAATGAATAAACACCTGGAAAGTATTGTTAATAAGGTACTCTACACCGTTTATAGGATGGAGTAAAGGAGAACTTACACACCTTGATAAGAGGACGAAGAAATTAACCCCCTCACACACACAAAAAAAACGAATCTGACTGACTCTATGTGAAAAAGAAGAGGTATAAGACTTATAAAGGTTAGAAGACTGTAGAAAGCACAAAAATAATAGGAAAAATACATCAATCAGAAAAAAAAGAAAGATTGATCCCCGCAGCGAGAGACACCACAAAGAACTACAATACAAAAAACGATGAAACCAGAAAGAAAAAAACAAGAAATGAAAAGTGGGAAGAGAAAAAGCTATACGGAGGATTTATTAGAATAACAAAAAAAAGAGAACCATGGACCACCTAGATGTGACTGAGAAAAATTCATGTGAGCAGATAAACAGAATGCCTACTGAAAGCTGCACAGAACAATGCATTAAAAACAAACACATTAAAGCTAAAATAGATAATACACAAGGAAAAAGAAAATGTAGACTCTACGGACAGAGAGACTAAACAGTAAACACATAATAAGTGAATTCTGCAAACTAGCCCAAAACGAATATACACGGCTACTTGGGAAAGACAGTGCACTGGGAACTCTCCAGACAACTACACCTTAAACATGCTGATAAATGTTTCGAACACAAACCATAGAAACTATAGAAAAACGAAAACAACGTAATCTTTTGGGACATGGTGATACAAATAGTTAAACCCGCCTGAGCAAAACGACCGGATATCATAATAATTTACTAGAAACAAAGAAACTGACAAATTGCTGTCCCAGCAGATTACAGTGTGAAGTGCAAAGACACAAAAGTGAAACAAATATGCGGAACTTGCCAGAGAAGCAAAAGTAATATGAAACCTGAAGAAAATCAATATGATACCAATGTTTATAGGAGCAGAAGGAACAGTTCCGAAAAACTTGGAAAAAATTATGAGAAATCGGAATCGACGGAAGGACTAAGATTAAACAAGGAAGGTTCATGCTGAAAACACATGAAATCTTAAGGAAAAAACCTTGAGTTCAGAAACTAGTCCACATGGACCAATTTTTAATTTTTGTTCCTTTTTGTTCAAGTTAAAAAACGACCCTGGTGTCTAACTCTGTCCCGTGGGGATGCATTGTAAATAGTAACTAGTCCACATGAGCGAAACATTATAACCGGGCATCTATAAACACTAACAGAAGTAAAACAAAATAACGGAACTAAGAGAACTGGTAGACCAAAAATAAAAAATGGCTATTCCTTCTTCCCCTGCTCCCTTCATTTCTCCTCCCTTTCTTTTTACCCTTTCTTTCCTTCCATCTTTACTTTTTCTTTCTCCTCTTCCCGTTCCATCCCCCAAAGCTGTCGTCAGTCCGAATGGCGCCGCACCAAAGAGTGGAAGGTTCAAGGAGGATGGAAAGACCGACAAGAGAAATCACTAACCAAACTTCTATGACTGGAACCTATACGAGGCTTACTCCTACTCAATCTCTAGTGAAGACCAGTGCCCGCTATCAAAGAGAAATTAATGGCAAACGGCTGTTATGATAACGCAAATTAATTTGCAAATGGTATCGAAAGAGGTGGAGAGTACAAAAAAACCTTGGGCGATTTGTTGTCACTCAGGCTCCAGGAAACATCACCAGTTGTTTTCAAAAAGAATTAATAGATGATAGCTTGTGTGAAAACTCGTAGTGAGTGAATAATAATAATAATAATAATAATAATAATAATAATAATAAAATAATAATAATAATAATAACAACAATAATAATAACTAGCGGGACCTGTGGAAATTCCACAGGGACTCATTCATATGTGATGTATTAATGTTGGCCTTCTGTAGATATTCAGCTTAAATGGAGACGCTCTGATATTATTGTGGCTATTTTGTTAAACTGCTAAAGAAATGATCGAATCTAGTATGAACGTCCGATGTAGCCAGGTCGTAAAATACGCTTAAATATGATATTTTAATTCTTGCAGATTTTGTATGTATTATTATAGGGTTAATGTTCTATCGATTTTTATATGTTATAAGTTGCGATTTAAATATATATATATATATATATATATATATATATATATATATATATATATATATATATATATATATATATCCATATGACTTGGGTGCATTAGCTTGAATCGAAACCGAAATAAAAAATTATGAATATATATATATATATATATATATAATTTTTTTTAAATATAATTATCCACTGACACGTGTTTCGTCGTCCACGAATAATCAGAGTGGCTGAATCTAGCGAGATTCGAAACACATGTCAGTGGATAATTATATTTTAAAAATAATATATGCCGCTCCCCATTAAAAGGGAGTACCAGATTGGTCAATGGGAAAATTATTCCCAACAAGCATTTCGGTAAAAATGCACTTTCGTATAAATACTTGAACTCATTCAAGAAAGTATCGCTAACAAAAACAAATAAAAACATATATATATATAATATATATATATATATATATATATATATATATATATATATATATATATATATATATATAACTTGAGTTCCTTCGGCCATAATCGAAACCGAAACCAAAACTCATGAAGAAATCTTGGTAAAATAATTTACTAAAATAAATAGAACATAACGATTACACGACTCGGATGTAAGAGTGACACACAAAAGAGCATACACGCTATCGTATTAATATATAGATAATAATAATACGAGTATGAGATGTTTTAAATCGTAGTAATATTCTGAGTTGTAATAAGCAGAAAAAAACTCTCCATTAAGATGATTGAACGCACTTAAAATAAGATGCCCCTGTTACAAACTGAGGATATGATAATTAAAATATATTTTAAGCTAATATAGTGACGAACAGAGAAAGTATTTCTTAAAGATATTAGGATGCCTGACAGGCATTATTCAATACTGAAATAAAGCACCCAAAGCTCTACACAGGTGACAATTTCCACAATGCTTCTTTTTGTCAAGTTTAATTAAAAAAAGTGATTTAATCTAATGTCGCATACCGATTCGATCCTGCGGGGTTTTCTATGACAACGATGATGACGGTTTGAAAACTTCGAGAAAACTCACTTGGCTTTGGTTTGAGTGTTTAATATATATATATATATATATATATATATATATATATATATATATATATATATATATATATATATATACATCGATATTACTAATAGAGGAAGTACCCAACATATACAGGATCTGTCATATATAACGATAGAAGTATGTCTATTTTTAAGTCTAAACGGTAAAAATGAAGATGAAACAAAAAGTTAATCGAACGTAATATTTGTGCTATTAATCTAAAAATCCGAAATAATGGGAAGTATTTTGAGATTTCGGTAGAAAAAAAAAAACCTTATCAAAATAAAGTAAAGGTTATATCCGTCAAAACAAAATAATACTTCTTTCCTTTAAGTCGATAAGGCGTTTGATTTACTTTTTTGCAAAGGGAAATGTATCTCGGAATATAAAAATATTTTCTACCATTTCGGATTTTATTAATATTAACAGTAATTTTTACATGAACTGTTATATAAAACATTTATTCGAAATAAATGCTGTGAAAATGAACACAGTAAATATTGTCTTAGATTTGTGGTTTTGTTCCATATTTTATTTTGCCAGTTTTGTGCATTACTATCAGCCTTACAAATAACTATATACATAGTTATCAGTAATTTCTCAAGGAAACAACCTTCTTTTTTTGCATAGGCATCACCACATTATCAAGGCCAAGAGGCCACTCAAGGATAAGGGTTAAAGAGTGTACAGCAGAAATTGGACAATATAGTAATCATTAGTAATGAAAATTTGGTAAATTTGATAACTTATATGGAACGGCTCATCAAGAACTTATTTACGTTAGACTTGAACACAACCATATTGTAGTCAGCCGGAAAGCAGGAAAACGGAAGACAATTCCACAGGCGTGCAGTTCTAAGAAAGAAGCTTTGTTCATGGAATCTACGTTTAGGTTTAGGCACAGATAAAGAGTGGGGGGAATTATTGATAGTGTGTACAGCTAGACGAGTGTTTCTTGTAAAAGTTTGGCGAGGGGGGACCATAGATTGAAGCTCAGTCGGACACTTTCCATGAAAATAACGATACATCAGAGACAAACTCGCAACATCTCTTCTGTGAGATAGAGGTTGCAAGGAAGAGAAAAGGACATCTCCTACGAGGCTACGAAGTCTATTTTGAACTCTAACAAGGTAGTCCTTTCTAGCAGCTCCTGCCCAGATGTGGCAACAGTATTCCATCCTTGGACGTACCTGGCTCTTATATAGATAGAGAATTGCATCAGCAGTGAGATATCTACCGGATCGATAGAAAGATCCCACCATTATTCCATCGGCCTTGGCAACAGATTTTATGTACGTGTTCCATTTAAGATCAGGAGTAATGGTCAAGCCCAGAAGCTTGTCAAAACTTGAGGCCTCCTGAAGACGAGAGCCATTCATTTCAATTGATGCCAGATGTGGATCAAAATGTTGATGATGTAAAGAGAGAAGCTTGGTTTTAGATGCATTAAAAGTAACCAGCCACTCCTTTCCCCATTGTACTACGTGCTCAAGATCAGAGGAGAGAGAATTGGAGAGAACTATCCAGTTATACTGCAATATGATGTGTATGTGTGTAAAACAGTAAGAACTAACTGGACGCTCGGCGTTGCCCGGGCGTAAAATACGCTTTTACATGGTATTTAAATTTATGCAGATTATATAATCAATCCTATATTGATTAATATATGAGGAATAATTTGCCGGATGGATTAATTCGCAAAATATTTCATTTTAAATAAATAATAATAATGATAATGTCGTTCATCAAATTCTGTTTGTTTTCTTTACAATATCACGTCACCTGATATTTTGACTTGACGAGGAATGCCTTGAAAAAGTAACTTCTGATTAAAGTTTAGTTCTGAAATATACAAACGAAGAAATGATTTGCAGCGATTTTAAATGGTACTTTTCTTGTATCGTAAATTGAACTCATTGATAAGAAAAGATTAAAGTAAAATTGTGAGGTACACCCGGGCTTCAACACGGATCACTTTATCTGCATTCAAATGCTCTACCACTGACCTACATCTCCCGTTGACAAGATATGTATGTTTTCTTTTAAGAAGAAATATGCTGAGATTTTATTATTTTCGTTAGCCGGTATAACGTAAAATATTCCTCTGTAAAAATTATGTTTATTTTTGTCTATAAGAGAGAAACAGTTTTTTAATATCGTGTTTTTTTTTTCGATCTTATTCAGCTTTCCTTTTGTGTGTGTTTTTTTTCCATTCTCCTGTTATTGAACTTGTTTCCACTTTTTTGTTATAGTGATATTCTTTATATATATATATATATATATATATATATATATATATATATTTATATATATATATATATATATATAAAGAATATCACTTGGAGGATTTCGAAAGTATCACAGTTCCAGGACAATAATCTGTTATTAGAAGAAGCCAAGTAATATAATCTTTTGTAGCTGAGCGTAAAAACAGATATGGGCGATAGAGAGACATTTCAACGCCTTCAAAATCAAGACGTTACCTGACATTGGCAGGTGTACAGGTGTTAAAAATTAACTGATGGGTTAAAAGTATTTGCCGTTTTACTATTAATAATAAGTGTTTTCTCTATGTCAGATATTTTACAGATAATATTTTGTAAATAAATTCTGGATGAGTATAGCATTGTGAAATTGTTTTATTAAGATTAGGAAATGCGTTGGCGATATTATCTTTCGCTATGGCAATATCAAATGGCCACCACGTTCCTCAGACTTGACATGCTCCGACTTTTTTTTGTGAGAATATCTTAAAGAAAGAGTATAGGTTAACAAACCCCACACCCTGAAGAATTGAAGGAAAACATCAGAAACGAAATAAAGGAGTTAGATCGCTATCCGGGGATATCATGTTTGGAAAGAACAGAAATATGCGATGCTGAAAATTTGAAATACATTTTTCTTGAATAAAGATTGTTTAAATTTTTCATTTTTAAAATATATCAATGTCTAAGTCAGATTGTGTTTAAATTACAGAAAGATATAATCAAAAAAAATTTATTTAAGTTTAAAACCATTCAGTGACTTTTTGGGCACTCTGTATATGCAAGTGAAAATCAAGCTATATTCGCAAAACAGCAGAAGCTCAATATTTTTGAAATGAAATTGTTAAGACCTATCCCCGGAGTCTCAGTTATAAAAAATATTTGGAATTTTCAGTAATTTATTACTATGAAAAAATACATTTCGTTAGCTACACCCACTATCAACAATTTTCTTCATCTTTATACGTACGTAAAACACAACTAAAATTCAATTAGCAAAGCTTTTTATACAGAGAAATGCTCTTCTGTGGAAGTTGCTTCCCAGATCATCTTAACATGGTAGTTTTTATTCAACCATAAACAGGTTATGATGAACCGTCTTCTTAAATTAATTCCAATTCATTTTTTAACCATCACCGATAATCAAGGTGTTGCCGCACCTGGCATTCATTAACTCTTCGGGGCTTGATAATCGGTGAGTTTATGAATAAGAAAAGATTTAATTTCCAAACTGTAAAACAAGAAAACTAGCAAAGGCATGGTCTAACCAGATAAAAGTTGACATTGAAATATTTCTCCTGACAGCGGAACTACAGAACAAAGAATATGATAATGAAATCTGTTTTCAAGCACGTGATAAAGCTCTTGGGATTATTCATCAAATTATTAGTCCAGTCAGTAAACTATTGGAATATTTTAGAAGTTTATCTTTATGTTGAATTCGGAAATATATATATATCAATACTGGTGATATTAACAGATTAAAAATAATGGTTATTAAAGTTTTTAACCCGTGGAATGGTTCAGCTCTAAAATGTTGTATCTGTCTCCTTAATTCGGCATACAGATTCCTGAATGCATCTGAAAGAGATCAGAGGTTACATCAGTCAAAACGTCCTTAGAATAGGTTCTAGAATAGGAAAACATTTCCAGATAATCAAAATAATAAAAACTGTAAATCCTTTTATAAAATATTCAAAAACTTACTGCCTAAATTCTAATAGTTCTATTTCCTGGTCAGGTTTACTTGAAGGTCAATCAGTCCGATAGAGGATTGGTCGCCATAGAGCTGAGCACTGGTTGTAGTCAGTTCAAAGAGGTCGACGTCTCTGTGAAATATTTAGTTCATTGCTAATCGTCTAAAGCGGCGCTACTAGAAAATGCAGACAGGATTGTTCCAGATAGGTCAGATGGTATTTGTACATTGATATTTTAAAACCACAACTGTTCTTCTGCATTCCATTAAAAAATTTATTGTATATAAACATCTATTTAACAAGTTCAAATGAAAATTTTAATTTTAATCCCATTCTTTCACATTTCCTTGAACTACATCGTAAGCAAAGTAGTAAACTCAACTTGTTTCCGTACAAGAAAATCAAATATGCTTTGTTAAACAATGGAATGTTGTCAGCTATCTGTTTCAAATGGTTTTCAGTTCTAACGTGTGTTAAAATTTTCGTATATGAGTTTTAAGAAAAACTGCTTGTTGATGTTCAATGCCGAAGAGATTGAACCAAATTTTGTTTCTCCTATTAAAATCTTTTTTCTTGTATTGGAAACATCTATCTACGAATTTTAAAAAAATAACTGCTTTATGTGTTTATTGAATTCGCTTCAGACAAGGAAAGAAGCCATTTGATTGAAATTTTACTATAAGGCTAAAAACTTACCAACGGTAAGTCTTAGAATGTACTCTGACCCAGAAAAAAGCAATTTTCCATCGTTATCAGAAACGATATTCTTGGAATGTGAAAAATAACGGACGAAATAAACGAAACAAAATTTACACCACTACCGAAAGTAAGCACAAGATCCATTTCTATTCTATAGTTAACGCTGTTTATGTTAGATCAGTGAAAATAAGGTGATTCTATTTATGCTACTAGATTTGTAGTTGTCCATACAACCCTCATATATATATATATATATATATATATATATATATATATATATATATAAAGTAGTAGTTTTCGTGTGTGCGCGTGTCCGTGCGTACATCTGTCTATGACCAAAGAAATATATAAATCCGTTTTAAGCTTTTTCTTGCAAAGCAGGTCTGTGTGTATAACTTTCCTGATAAAAGAAATATATAAATCCGTTATCAGTAATCTATAATAAAAATCTCACCTGTCTGTGTAAATGTATGTTTGTATGTCTGCCTAAAACGTTCGACAGAGGCGATAATGTTCACCAGATTGGTATCGTTTTGAACCTTGACCCTTCGGACGACAAAATCGAAAAATTAGCTAAAAACTATTATTCTTTTATCCTCAACTGGGCACTTTTTTACAGATAGGAGTCGTTTTTTCGTGGGTATTTTCGAAAGTCATCTTTTTCTGTTCAGCTGACTAGGGTTAATTTAAAGCTATGTCACTTCCGATTTGGCGATGGGCGCAAGAGTAAAGATATCACGTTTTTTCTCCTACACGCTACGCGTTCGAGCCTACCTGCCGGTCTACTACTACTATTTTTTTTTAGCTCAACACACACCTGCGAACACTCGGACAATGTGGTGTACCCAGAGTAGTTTCTATTAAAGGAAATTACAGATTAATTTCTATACAAATTATTTTTAAAACGAAATCCGCACTGAATGAGTGATCTCATTTGCATATTACATTTAAACATTTTTTATAATTAATTTAATCTTCTTTTTTCTTTGCTTTAACAGAATCGTTTTAAAATTTATTTATTTATTTAGGTTATTTTTAATTAAATTTAAATTTGATTTAATTTATTTCCAGTGATTAATATCTGAAAAGAGTTGCGATTAAAAACGAAAGTCCCATATAAAACTCTGAGTTATTTCCTTTCAAGTTAATACTTTCGGTGTTTGTTTAAAAAGAGAGGCCACTTTTTTATTTGCAATTGAGTTACGCAAATCGCTGGTATTTTTTTTTTTTTAGATTGTTGTATCTTGTTACTTTTTTCTTTTTTTTAATACGTGTATTTACAATAAAGTTTTATACAAGAAAATCTATGCAGCGTTAGTGCAGGTTGTATCTTTGATCGAGCAAGTATGTTTAAAAAGCTGCCTTGCACGAAAAAAAGTAATATTAATATGGTATTTTATTAAGACTGGCAGTTCAACTCGGCTTTGCTAGGATCTTATGTACTCTTCATAACTTTATGTGCATCTTTTCATTTTAGCGTGCTCGATATGATAAATCGATTGGCCGCTTATGTTTGATTGATGGAATTTTGATACTTTGAACATACTTTCTATTGACTTTAATTTGAAAAATGTCTGTATTGGTTGATCAAATATCGACCTCTTTTTGGCATTGTAGTATTTTGATTGATTAGTAACTTTTGTGGGGGGTTTCATGAAATAGAAATAAGGAAACGATTAAAGTTTATTATACTTAACCAATATATATGTGTAAAACAAATTGTAAGTGTTCTTGTAAATGCTGAATGGTATAATAAAAATAAAAACAACGTTTAATAAAAAATACATTTTTTAACCATATCATTTACGAATACGTTTGCACACTAAACTTAAAAATAAATACAATCCCAATATTCTCGAAAACAGAGTTGGTAAAATACATGGGTAATTAGTTTTACGATAGACCAACAAAATAGCCATATCAGTTCAAAATTAAAAGAAATGTATGTCGTAATTCAATCAATTAGTTTTTTTTTATCCTACGACGAAACCTGTAAGGTTTCATGATCGAACGATATTTTTCAGGAAATTATTCTTATTTTAATCACGTAAATTATTTCATGTTGAGAATGAACCCAATAAATATTAATAATTTCAAAGTAACAAAAATATGATTTTGGTGCTATCAGATAGACTCGAAATCAATGAACCGAACATACAGTACTCAAGTTATTGCATGAATTTAATGTAAATAAGTGAAATTCAACTAACATTAACGCATATTTCTACTTGCGCATGCGTATAAGGGAAGTTAAAGTCGTCTGCCAATTTCTTTAAATTTTGACCAATTCGCAGCGATTTTAACTTGCCGAGAAAAGCAGTCTGTAAAGTTTCCGAGTCGACTATCGTCGTAGTCGTAGTTTTCTACCGGTGCGTGCGTGCGTGCTCTATTTATACTACTCATCAGACGACGGTGTCACTCTTTTGTGTGTCCCGTCTTAATAGTCGTTCCTATTCTCTACATGCCCTCCCCCCACCATGTGACCACACTACCGTCGTTTGAGTGTGTCGTCTATGCACCGGGTCTTTCGAGGCATGTCAACTGTGATGTCATCGAACCGGCGCGTGTACCCGTCCCCGGATGCGTGAAAACCCTGGGGAGCCCTGAGATACCGATAACGGCCCCATTCCGTTATGAACGTGGTCGCGTCCCGGGCTTTTGGGGAGAGTGGCAGACTATGGTACCCATTCCATGCGTCCAAGACAGTCTTTTTGGTTTGGGCAGGCACCACGGACACCTGATTAAAAGGGGACGGTGTGTGAGGAGTCTCTCTCATCGTTGCTGCATTCAATTTTTGTAGGTCTACCGTCCTTCTTGGTGACCCGTCTTTCTTTGGTGCGACTACCATCCTCGAACACCAGATCGTAGGTGTGCCTGCTGGTACCGGTTCGATAATACCCAACGCAACATCTCGATCCAAATCATCCTTTACCCTTTTCTTCCAGTGATGAGGGACTGGAATGGGTGTGTGTATGGCCGATGGTTTCGCCCCCGGGGTAAAAGTTATATCCAGCGGCCTCCCTATCATGACTTGTAACGGTTGATGGGGGCAGGTGTTGAATGCGCTGGACTTAAAGTGTTCACGTAACCACTTCTCTAACCGTTCCCTATTATCTTCAGTGGGGGGTAAACGGGATCCTCGCTGGCTTATCCGGGACGGATTCTCTTTTCGGACATCCACACGGTGCTGTCCCACTTTCTGAAGCCGATAAATCGGCCTTTGATACTCGATGCGGGAAGTCGCGATTGATTACTCCTAGGTCTTTGAGGGCCGATTCTGACAAGTAGAATCCTGACGTGTTTTCTGAAACGTAGACCACTTGTCGCGTTTCCTTCTGACCGAGCTTAATCTGAGTCAGGACCACCCCCTTGATATCTAGGGGTTCGTCTGTGATTCCTCGTATCCTGTGGGTGGTAGGTATCAAGATCCTGCTGGTGCACCCTAATATTTTCAATATTTCTGGGCCACTCGAACACGTCTGGGCACCGGTATCTGCAATGGCCTGGATGCGGTGTTTTCGACGGCTTACTCCCTTATCCAAAGCGCACCCGAATTTAGCCTGGGACTCTGGTATCAGGGACACATCGACCATTAATGAAGGTGGTGGCTCAGGGGGACTTCTCCTGAACCCACCACTGCTCCATGCAAGGTGTGGCACTGCTGCTATTCTACCTTTTTGATTGTAACATGCCGGTGCCCCCTCCATTCTGCTGCCGAAAATATTCGATTGACGTGTGGTATCGTTTGTTGACTCCGCCGTCGACCTCTCCTGTTTCCGGTACACTCTTTGTAAGTGGCCTGTGATGCCACAATTAAAACATTTCAGCCCCCATCGCCGGGCAGTTCTTCCGCCCTTTTAACCCACTGGGGTGTGAGGTCCTCCCACACCCTTCACAAGGACTATTCTGAGGGGTTTTGAGCGGCTGCTCCTTCCGAGATGTTTTTTTTCGGTTGTTAGTAGGCCAAAAGTCGAGTGTCCCTCTGAGCCTCGCCCTCGTTGCAACTGAGCAGCAGACGTCTCTGTAGTTTCTAAACTAACCAGCCTGTGAAGCTTCTGCTCCACAGTAGTTAGAATATTTGCTTCGGCCAGCAATTTACACTGGTACTCCGCATTTGCCAGACCGGCTACGAGTTGGCCAGCTACCATGTCCTCCGAATAGTTTACAGCTTGCCGGCAGTTCTCGTTGGAGCACAGAACCGTGAAATTGCAAAACCGTGCCTGGGACCGAAGCTTTGCCAAGAACTGTGCGGGTCCCTCCCCCGTCTGTTGTCTGATGTTATGAAATTTATGTCTATGCACCTCCGGGTGTAGACCTTTCACCGCAATGAACTGTATATGCCTTAAGAGTTGTTCCTCTGTGACAGAATTGAGGGTTTCAGGCCCAACTAAGTCAAATAAAAGTTTATTTACCTCATTTGAGCAGGCTGTCCTTAGTTCATTGCGGATTTCCACGGGGTCGGTAAGGCCGCACATTTGTTTGTATCGGGCCCACGAGTCGATGAAAAGCGCCCAGTCCGCGTCGGTGAATCCATATTCGATACGTGGCCGGTCTGGTTTCTTGGTGTTAGACCGACTCGAGGCACTCCCTCCGCGAAGCTCATTGTTTTCTCTTTGCAGATTTATTAGTTGTTGAATCAACTGCATGTATTGGCCGTCCTCGTGTTGTCCTGACGCCATTATACTCCAAAAATCGTGCAAAAGAAATTATGTTGAAAAATAAATCCTGTTCGTAGCGCCATGTAAAGTTTCCGAGTCGACTATCGTCGTAGTCGTAGTTTTCTACCGGTGCGTGCGTGCGTGCTCTATTTATACTACTCATCAGACGACGGTGTCACTCTTTTGTGTGTCCCGTCTTAATAGTCGTTCCTATTCTCTACACAGTCCATAGTTCAACAGTTTTTTTTATTAATGAATCGGCAAATAAAGATCATTGTTGACATTTTGTTTTGTAAGTTTATCCTCGTCAATAATTTGCGTAAGTAAATTAGGATTCAAACTAAAGTTGTAATAAAAAAAGCAATTGAATTTTTGGTAAGAATTTCAAATTCAAATAAAACTTCACAAATCGAGTTAGCTCTTATTATTTGCGTAAAAAAATGACAGGAACAGCAGTAAGTGTAAAATATCAGCTTAATTCATAGCCTAATAATGTAATAAAAAATTTAAGAAAAGAAAATCATTGTCTGAAAATAGATAAATAAAATAACAACTTGATCAAATTATGTGACTTTTTGGAATACGACACTTTTTTGTGTCGGATATGTACATTGTCCATCGTAATGAATTTTTCTAAGATATTTTGAATTTTTATTTTATGGTTAAATACGTGGAATTTCGATTTTCGCAACAAATATTCTAATTGCAACGCAGGAATCGTAAAAATGTAAATTTGTTAAAATCAGAAAAAGGCTTAAATCATGGATTAATTAAATGTAAATTACTAACAATCCGAAAAAAGGAAATGATTTACACGAAAGAAAAATTACCCAAGTGCTTAAAGTTATGTAACTTTTGGAATGTGACATTTTTTTTCTGTTTCGGATATGCACATCATAAAACCTTTTCTGTGTAATCATCATCATCATCATCATCATCATCATCATCATCATCATCATCATCAATAATAATAATAATAATAATAATAATAATAATAATAATAATAATAATAATAATAATAATTTATTTCGTGAAGTACGTTGAAACATGGAGTGTCCCCATTAGTTATTGTAATTTCAATGCAGGAAAAAAATGTGTACATTGTGGAATTAAGAGGGGGAGAAAATTCCTAAACGTCGGTCTAAATTTCTATGTCAATTGTATTTATTAATAAATTAATCTTATAAACTACAACCAGAAAGACAAAAATCTATGAAAATAATATATATATATATATATGTATATATATATATATATATATATATATATATATATATATTATATATACACATATATATATATATATATATAATATTTTTCTTACGAAAGTGTTCTTGTATAATTATTTTATTAAAACATTTAATGGTCAAGAATATGAAAGTAAAACGACAAAAAGGGGAGAAAACTTTTTATAGTTTGCAATTTTCTTACCTCTGATGAGAAACAGGCATGCTTTAAAACACCGCAGTGTAAGGATTTCTTGATTTACTTTCTTTATTTGTCGGATAGTAAAATTTTTGCTTTTTTTTTTCTCATAAGGATTTTTCAAATTTGATTTTTACATATATATATATATATATATATATATATATATATATATATATATATATATATAGACACACATACTAGCAAAAGTATCCGTCGTTAACTGGGTTCAAATACAGCCTACAGAAAATGGGCTCTAATTTATGAAAGTATGATAGGTTATGAAAAGGAAGGGTTGTAAAGAGATAGCTTCGAATTTTGGGGGTATCAACATCAAAGTAAAAATAAAATAGATAAACCCCATAATTTAATATACCGTACCTGTTCACACTGAAACACTTATCACAATATTCTGTGGACTTATATTAAATAACCTTGTTAAACTTTGTGACATATTTCCATTCTAGGGACGTCAGGCCCGAACGAACACTCCATAATTTTATTATACCATATTTCTTCAAACTGAAACATAATTATCAAAGTATACTTACGCAGATAGATATGAAAAGTCTTTACTAAAGTTTGTGCCTATTTCCATTCTATGGAGGCCAAGCGCGAACGCAGACTCCACAGTTTTATTATATCATCCCTATTTAAGTTAAAACATACTTATCAAAGTATTATTATATACATTTATATCAAAAACAATTGTAAACGTTTTTTTTTTTTTTCAATTTTTTAATTTTTTATTTCCATACTTTGTGGACTAGGTGCGTGCGCAGATCTCACAATTTTAATAACTCATCATTATGCCAGATCAAATATACGCATTCCTGTGTCTCGATACATCTATCATTATATGTGATCAGTTTTCTATAATAGTCAACCATATAGGAGCCTATTCGTGACCAGACACACACACAGACGTTCAGCTTTATAGTTTATATATATATATATATATATATATATATATATATATATATTACAATAGAAAAATGCGAGCATCAAAAATAGTATGGTTAAGCTTTAACATGGAAAAGTAAAGGACTGGTTGTTAAAACTAGAAAAGAAAAGGACAAGATATTCTAGTAAATATATAATAAATTTACAACTTTAAGTAAGGCAGCAGTAAGAATTGATTATATAATGTTATAAATTGAATTTAAAAAAATCTTTATGCTGCAATATTTGAAGTTATAAATTTATCATAATTTTAACTAGAATATGTTGTCCTTTTTTTTTCAAGTTTTAAGAACTAATCCTTCACTTTTCCATGTTTAAGCTTTATCATATCACTGTCATGCTCGTATTATTCTATCGTAATCCATGATTTTTCCAGGCTTCCAATAAATTCACTTGTTCTTTGTTTAATTTTAGTTTTTTTTTCTTGTCCTTAAAAAATAACATACACATATGTAATAATAATGTACGGAACTCGTCAGCTTTCAATAAAATCCCCCCAATCATCTTCCTTTCATGCTTTCATTTTCTCAATTTCACTTGTTACTTCTCTTTTCGGGACAGCCGTGAATTAGTAGCAACCGTAGTCGCTGGAGCGACGTAGTTGCTATAGAATCCAGTCATGAAAAAGCCTTGCTTACCTCCTTATACATTTTTACTAATGTGAACACAAGAATATTCATCATAATTTTTTTTTACTGAACGAAAATGGAAATTTTTTTTCACAATATAGCGGAGAATGTGATCTATAAACTGTAATAATTATTTGAAATTTGGTTAAAAAATGAGTGGGCGGTGAAGCTCTAAAGCAGCTCTAAATGACTAAAACTGCAACTTAACAATATATGAAAACACTAACGTGTTTGAATGATATATATATATATATATATATATATATATATTAAAGCTGTACAAAATAGTATATATACACTATTTTTGCAGCTATTTGTTTGTAATACTGTTTGTATATGTTTCCTTAAGACTTATTTTTTTAATTTTCGCTTTTGACCTATCCTAGCCAGCTTCTATTTTTTATTAATACTACAGCCCAGTAAAATACAATATTAAATTTATATAATCTACATAAATACAAACCAAGTATTTATAACGCAAATAAAAGACACTTGTAAGCCAAAACTTGTAAGTAAAATACGCTTAAATATGATATTTTAATTCATGTAGATTTCTATTTCTGATTATACATTGTTATTATCATATAGATCAAGTTTTCCATTGATTATTATTATAGTGTATCCAATATATTGAAGTGGTTGGGTCGTAAAATACGCTTTAATATGATATTTTATCATGTGAATTTCGTATTTATAATTATAGAACTAATTGTCTATCGATCAAGTATTGATTTCAGAAGTATAAAACAAATATTACTTGAATCCCATTAGCTAGAATCAAGAGCTAAGAAATTAGCCCCCTGGTTTTCGTCGTTATCGTTGGAGCTATGGTTAGGTGGATAAGGACATATTATAATTTAACCGACTTTAACGTTTAAATGTATATCTGTGCATGCATACAACATTACTTGTGCCTGCCATGTTTTGTTTTGAATGTTGCCCCCCCCCACTTATCAAGTATGTTTATTGGCTAAAGACAAATGGAATGTGTTTCAGACTCTCAAAACCCCTACATATGTACTTTCTCGTGTGTGGACCAAAAATTGATGAAAAAAATTGATTGGCATCGTTGCTCAGAGACAGACAGGCAATTTCACTTTATATATATATATATATATATATATATATATATATATATATATATATATGAGTATTTGTGTGTGCGTGTGTGTGTGCGTGTGTGTGTGCGTGTGTGGAGAGAGATTTTCTATTATCTGTTTTTCTTTTTTGAATCATGTTGGATGGATAAATAAGCCTACTCCTAATGTATTATAAAACGTATCTATTCGTAAGAAAGAGGGAAAGATGTATACGTTATTCATGCGAGGCAACGCATAGTTTTTAAATCCTTGTAGAATACGAATACGAATGGTAACGATGTTTTTAAAAGAATATAAAATAAATCGATGATCTTTCTAAAAATATAATCCCCATCGTCTGTGTAATAGACTCTTGGCACTGAGTTCACACGATGAATTATTTTGTTTTAGCTGTGCGCAATGACGACCATTTTTAAACCAAGAACAAAAAAAAAAACTTCACGAATGTTTAAAATGAAATATTCAGTATGACTGTCTTATTCAGTACAGCATGCACAATGCCGTTAATGTAGCATTGTGGCGCCATTGACTTAAAAACATACTGTCTGGAGTATTGTTGCCACATCTGGATAGAAGCTGTTCGGTAGATAGATGGTGGTGGTGACGGATGGGGGTAGCAGTTGTTGTTGCTGGTGTTAGTCCGCATCGACCACACATTGGCTGGTGATAACTAAAACAATTTTTATTGGGATGTAAGAATATTCCATCTTCATTTTAAGAAAATGCAACATTATAATGGCCAGGGCGATTTAGAATATTTAATTTTCACTGTAAACGATGTTCAGGATGATAACGGTCGAACATAATAAGCGTTTTAATATATAGATTACGATTGCGAATGATTTCAATTATTATGTTAAAGAGTTTAGTGCTTTTTGCATATCATAACTGAGATGTTAAAGTTTATATGATTAGGTGCAATATGGAATGCAATAGAGCGCAGAAGGGTGTATGGCAGCAGCAGCAGCTGTACAAGAACCAATGTATCCAAATAACTTACCTGTGTGCAAGGTGACGTGCAAGGTGAGTTAGAATGGAAAGAAAGAGGTTATAAAAATAAAAAAATGGCCGGCGAAGGGCAGAAATAGACATGTTACACGCATGGCCCGAGAGCGACATGGCCAGACAATAACAGATAATCACATGTTCGATACGGCAGTGTCTTGTTAAGCACGTTGGAGTACGAGAAGGCATTTGGCCAAGAGACAAGGAGTTATTCTGTAAGTGCCTGTAATAAATGTTTGTTGTTTTGCTGAAAACGAAGTGAGTCGAAATCTTTACTTGCCTTTGTTTCCTTGCGACTGTCTGCATACAACGTGTGGGTCCCGAGTGTTGACATAGAACGACTACATTACAGAAGGTCAGCTCAGTCCTCTTGTTTCCCAATTTGTGTAGTTGTGACGTTCGTACACATCAAGTCATGTGAAAAAATGAACTCCGTCATCTCGACTGTGGTCGCAAAATGATGCTGACTATATGCCCAATATATTAACAGATGATTTTCTTTCGGTTTTCGGTAAATCAGCACCTATGTGTACAATTAATAGTTTGCAATACTTTTTAAGAAAAAATGGAATAAGTACATAGATGTTGCTATTTTTTTTTTCACAAAACAGTTAATTCCCTCAATCGGGTTAGAAAATGTCTAACCCCTGCTAGTATCTTTTATCTCTACAAAGTCACCATTCGACCGTGTCTGGAAAGGCGTTGCAATATATGTGCTAGTGTACTCGCCATTAGTCTTATGTTCTTGTACAGAGTTGCAAACATAACATGTGCCGCACTATCTGCTAACCTCCAGTCCCAGTCGCATCGTCGCAGTTTTGGTGTTATGTGCTTATTTTACAAGTATTTCCAGGAAATTCGCTCGCGTAGATATACAACAAGTGGGTCCCGAGTGTTGGCATGTAACGACTACGTTACAGGAAGAGTTAGGAAATAAATGTTTATTTACATTATATAAAACGTTCTTAATATTCATATGATCGGAAAAACAAAGAAAAGGAAGGAAATTCTAAAGACCACCGATCAGTGGCAAAAAAAAAAAATATATATATATATCGAGAGAGTTGATGCAGTGATTGCAGGTGATTAAATGACTTACTGACTAGATGTTTTTTTTGTTTTTTTTTTATAAAAAGTAATTTTTTGTATGGTTTCAAATGTTAAAAACTTCAAAGACTATATATTAAAGTACAGGACGATTTTGTATTTATAAATCTCTGCAATAAAATATGTAATTTTATGCTAGACAGCGATATATCAAACCAGACATAACTAGTAGATAATTAATTTTCTTTGATAAAAAATAAGAATTTCTAACTGATCTCTAAAAATCAGTATAGAATAAACTGCGCAATTTTTTTTTCTCATGTGTCATTCAGAAATCCACTATTAATAATAATTTGTTGGCAACCGTCTGTCTCGTGAGATGATGGTGCAGCAGTAGGGCTACATAGCTTGGGCAGGGTTATATAGGGGGATAGTTGTTGCCCTTACAGCCGCTCCACTCTTCACGATGCCAGACGATCCAAGATAAAGACAGAATCGATACAGCTTTTCTCTAACTACGCCGCATGATAGGACCTTTTTCAAATAATTTTCTATTGGGGCTTACTACCTTAGTGTTTACCCTGATGGGGTAATCTTGAAAGGAAGCGGATGTTTTGTACTAGAGTGGCCGTCTGCTAGATGAACTACCATCAAAAGTTAACAAGCCCCACATACACGAAGTGACAGGTTTTAAGGCGCAAAGGGAATGCCTGGTTTCTTCTATTAGCTAGTATAAAAGTTTCACCATGCTTAGTAGATAAACCACACAAGAACGGCATGAGCTTGATTTTGCTGTCAGAGGCTATTTATTTTTTAGGTATAGGGAGCTTATCTCCACTACCTCCCTTTGTTCTGACAAACTTTATAACAAACTCTAATAATAAAACAACAACAACAACAATAATAATAATCTGAATCGTGTTCTGAAAGTAATAACCCCTATATTTTTGTCTGTGAATTTCCACAGGTCCCGCTAGTAAGGTATTAATAGTGATTAATAGGGATTAGTTTTTAATACAAAAATGAGCTCAGATGTAACCATATTCAATCATCATTGTGACATGACGCACTCATTCAATTCAACGGGCTATAACTTTTGCCCGTTTTGACAGGGTAAAATATCCAGTAATTAATATTCGTCTTGTAAACTCCTACGCATTAATTACCCTGAAAAGACCTTAATTCTATGCGAAACAAACACAGGCATTAAAAAAAAAACAATTTCTGTTTCGATGCAAGGGTGCTTTTTTTTATTCGGATATGTGACTTTCATAAGAAAAGAAAACTGGATTTACGTAATGAATGTCAGCCGGTACGGATGATTAAAATTAGCAAATGAAAAAACAAAACAAAAAGGAAAACACCCTGCACTGCTTAAACTATTGGCTTGTTTTTTACCAGTTTATGTTACATTTTGCCGAAAATAAATCGCATCAATATAGGATCAATATTATATTTCTGAATAAAGAGGTTCGTATTATTCTAAACGTAGTCAGCGACTTTCGACACATAATTAAGCTACAAGACTGAGAATGCACGCGGTATTTTATTTATTTTTTGCTTCTCATAGCGTTTTTTTCATCTATTTTTATGTTAAAGGGAGGTTGCTGTAAGTGTTTAACGACATGAACTGACAAGGTAGAATCCAGTTCTGTCTAGAAAAATCATTTAAACTTAGGATGTAACTTTCACGTGGTCCTTATTACAAGTTCATGATGTCTTCCTAGAAAGAATTCTAGCAAGAAAACTATCGAGGAAACCAATGTAATCTTATCCTTATAAAACGAATGATTCATATTAAAGATAGGTTATTGGTCCCCCGACAAAATGAGGGTGAACCTGTAAATTCACCCTGGTCCGTCCGTCTGTTCGTCCCTTCGTCCGTCCACAATTTTCTCAATAACTACACCTTGGATTTTAAAAAAAAAATTCACAAACATTAAACATGATATGAGTAAAAAAGTAACAGAACGGATTTTCCGGGAAAACTCTGGCTGTTTTCCTAGGGCTGCTTTTCGGGTTAAAATGGCTAAAATCGACATTTTTGTGCTTATTAAAAAACTGATGCCTTGGATTTTTATAAAAACTTTCTGAAAGATTGTAACTAACTGATTTCTATATAATTTTGTTTGTCCATACTTCGCGATAACTCTTGAGTATCCCCCAGGGCTATTATAGGACTAATAAAAACACTCCATTTTTGGGACTAGTTTACCATAAATGTCCACAATTTTCTGTGTATGTCTATATAGCAGTCTTGCATGGTGCTGAACTTAAATTTAAATATGTTAAGACCTTAAAGACTTTTGGGGCTAAATGGCGGGGGCTAATGGATGTAGTCATTTCTTTTTTTGTATGGTTCAGAACTCAGATTTAATATATGTTAAGGCGTAAAACTGCACCGTTTGTTCATTTTCACCCGGATTTGACGTCCTCTGGGGACTTTTGGTGCTATTTTCTGAACTTAGTCATTTTTTATGCCTTGTTCACTGTGCACTCACGGAGGATCATTTATGCTTCACTTGTTTAACGTGTGTTCTGTTGGTCCATGTTTTGGTATATTATCATTTGGGCTAGGACAACAGCATATTCTTTTTATTGTTGTGAGTCTCGAGCATATATCCGTTGATATGCTATATATCTTTTATATCGTCATGTGGTTCTCGGTTGATTAATTCTGTCTGTGTCGGATACATACTTGAGGGTAAAAACAAAAAATAAAAAGAATATTCTGTGGTCCTAGCCTTAATTATAATTACACAAAGTGCATGTTAAAATATTTATTAGTGTTGGCATTGAGTTAACATCTTCATTTTAGTAATTTACTGGAATTTGCGATAAATACCACAACTTATCCAAGAGTTTTTCCTTCGGTACAACAAAGTCTGCCATTCTTGAAATGGATTTTCTGTGTTGATTGCTATGTGTTGCTAGTTCTGTGCTATTCTTGGAGGTGCGCTTTCTCAATATTTCCCTTCTCCCTTTTGTGACGGTGTTGTTGATTGCTAATCGCCTGGGAATGCTGACAGAGCTCCCAATAAATTTTCTGCATCTAGTCGCTTGCTCTTCAATTCCACTTTCCGCCGTGGGACGGAGATCATTATCAGCTCATTAAATGAGTCATTTTTAGTAAGTTATGTTCATAATTTCACTCTCATATACTGTATATTGTTTTAATTTCATCCTATATGATAGGGGGGGCGACAACACACATGCGCGTGAACTTTCTCTTGATCTATATAAGCATTCAAAGACAATGAGTCAAATAGTCTACTATGAACAGAGAGAAATATTATCCCTAATTAATCTGTAAGGTCAAAATATAACAAAGAGATGGCAATATCGTAAACAGCAAATGACTCATTTTGAATTTCGTCTTGTTATATATTAAGACTAGCCTACGTGCCCGGCGTTCCCCGGGTATTTAGAGGTGTGTGTTGAGCAAAACAAAAAGTGGTAGTAGGCAGGTAGGCTGGAACCCGTACAGCGAAGGAGGAAAAGAACGTAAAAAAACGTGACGTCATTGCCGTCGCGTCCATCGCCAAACCAGGACAGGTGAAAATATAAATTAAGGCTAGTCAATCGAAAAACGTGGATGATTTTCGAAAATATCGGCGAAAAAATCGACCCATCCTCGTAGAAAAGTGCCCAAGTGAGGATGAAGGAATTAATGATTTTAGCCAAATTTTCGATATTTACCGTCCGAAGGGTCCGAGATTTGTCGCCTCTGTCGAAAGTTTTACATGCAAACATACATACATACATACATTTAAACAGACATATGATGTTTATATTATAGATGTAACTGGATTGACAACCCTACATTTTCCGGATCTCAACAATCTAATACAAAATTAATGCCTGAGATAATTGTTCACATTTGATTCTAGATTCATTTTAAACAAAATACAAAACGAAATGATTTAATTAACAGTAACTCTTGTTCTATATTCTAATTAACGTCACTTATTTGAAGACTACTAAATCAATTTTAGTGATTTAGGTATTATTAAATAAAATGGAGTGGGAGGAGTAATTATTTTCGCTAATCTGTGGGAGGAAATTTTGGACAAGGTTGAGAAGCAAACAAGCCCCCGATCAGGATAACGTAAGGTTATGGAACGTAGGTGACTGATGTAATGCGGAAGCAATCTAGAATAATTCTGTTCATGCTTTCGTATCTCATTGTGCTGGGTAGAAAATCAATTTGGATATAATTGTCGGGAATATCTCCTAGTTTAAGCACTGCTCGGACATAAAGAAACTGTAATTTACTGTCTGTACAACTGCAAAGAAAGATATGGTAAAAGATCAGAAACTTTCGAGAAACAGCATGAATGTGATTCTGAACGGTGGGCAAACGTAAATTCATGAATGCCCCGAAGAAGGGAGACAAATCGAGAATCATAGCTGGTCATATCTACATTATAAAGATCAGCATTAATAAATATAAAGAAAACATTTAGCAACTATGCTAGGAGTTTAATGTCAGTGTGACTATAGAAATTCGTAATAAAGAAGTAAACTTGCAACTCAGTTTGGGTTCAGAACTTTCGATAGTAAATTTTGATATATGGAAATAATTGAAGAAACCCACATTACTACGAACTCGCAAAACAACAAAGACTGTTAACGGTGCGTAAATTTATTTCAAAGGCGAAATTTTAAGAACGTAACATTATTGGGAAAGATAAAAAAAATTAAAAGCTGATGTATTAAGGAATACCACTAACCTACTTGGGTAAAACTGGATGTATATATTTAATTTATGGGACCTGCCAATATGTACATTCAGCAGACAAGCAGAAGTAATGCAAGACCTTAATCATGTATTTAAAAAATGATTTACCGAAATATTCGCACCGTGCCTGGGGAAAATGTACAAAAGTGGCGGCGAAATTAAGATTAGAGCGGAATGTATAACTTATTTTCAAAAGAAAACGCAATGTGTCATTTGCGTCGTACGAAATATAAAATGGCCAGGAGCGCGACAGAATAGAAAATTTTGGCATTTATCGGAAATAGAAAAGATAATGGGCTGCCACCACGGTCTATGTAAAAAAGAAGTAAGGAAAAATCCGTGTCCCGGCAGAATGTTTCGACGGAGTTGAATGCGTCTTAGGATTTCTATTATCAACTCAAGTCCAGATGAGGTTTTTACAAGATTAAACGGTGGTCAGATTTTCGAGAAAATCGACCTTAGCCACCCATAAATACAGATAACAGGTGAAAATTAGAGTGCTAAATTATTTTGCATAAATATCCATAGAAGTCTTTGCAGAAAGGTCAGATAAGGGGTTGGGGTAAGAGACGAATCTGCCATTTTTCAACAGGTTATGGAAATGATGTTAGACTAAGCTATTGTGAGTGTTAAAAACAGAAAGGAAGTAAATGGAAGACATTCGGGTGAATTTGTCGGATGGGGTAACATTTTGAAACTTTTAATGGACTTCATCAGCGACTTATACGCGTGAAGTATAAATTGATATCTTATAATGCATTAAAAATATAACTGCTCTAATTTTTCCACTAATTTTAGCTTGATGTTTTTTTTCTTTCAGAAATTAAAATGTAATGTCCAGCAATATATATTTGCATTTTGTCGTAGTCCGTCATAATACACGTTCAAAAATCAAAATAGCACACGTCTGTATTGTATGAATTTTTGAAGAAATGTTCGCATTCTGGATGTTATTCTCTTAATGTTTAGTGCTATAAGACTTCTAATTTTTTTCTCAAGTGCGTGTTGCCGAACTGTTTATAAAAAATCGAAAACAAGACTGTATTTATTTTATAAGCGCAGCTTGTTTTGTTCCGTCAAAAGAAGTTTCACGATATTTATAATAGAATTATTAGTATCGCCAGTGAAAATAAATGTGTACAACAATACTCAGTTGTAAAAGAAATTATCGTAAGGGTAAAAAGTTAAATTTTAGTGTGGTTTTAGTTATATTAGATTGATTCATCAGATTTGAGTTTAGTTCATGTCATGTCCGATGTATCCGCTTAAACGATAGGTTTTCGAAATCGACCATGCGTCTTCATCAATTCTTTTAGTGATCCTAGATTTTAGTTTTATGTGGCTGCTTCATCTGTTAGTAACACTGCAGGCCACATAAAAGAAGGCGAGAAAGTTGTAGGCCAAAAGATTGGGAGGATATTGGTCATCTAAAATGTAATCGTCGAGATTTTCTGACCGTCAAGGCTAAGCCTCTCGGCTGATATAACAGACGTGCTCGCACGTACGGCTTATTACTAGCTCTCTCGGCAATACAACTTGAATTACTTCACCCAGAATGGGGAAACAAGCAGCCGCATTCCCTCAATGCTGCAAGACGTCACTTTTACTGGTGAGGACACCTGCCATCCTAAAAGTTACAACCCATCTTTACCGTTTTAGGAGAGAGTGTCAACGTGGTAGTGTAAGAGTTATCCGGCTAACAAGACTCTGGTGAAAATCAGGGAGGCACCTAAAAGTGAGAACTGTCGTCTTCTTGTAGTTTATGTCTCTGCATATGTTAATAAACAGCATGTAAGTTGTGGAACCGCAGATTTACATGTTGACAGAGACAACGTTGCTTTTGCGCTATTCCATTGTATGTGCTGAGCTAAATATTACTAGACTTCATATGAAACCGCCGAGTCTAGCTTTGCTCGTTGTCAGAGTGAAAGTCTGCCATATTTCAAGTTATCAAATAGTTGTGACCAACAACTAAAGTCTTTATGATCTCTAGAGTTAGACACGTGTAACCACTACAAAAGCAACAACTAATTAGTTAATGATACGTACAGCCAATGTAGTTCGTTCTACAGAAACGTTTTTTTACATATGGATGTTGGCAACTTTTACGTGATTTCTCCCGTAAGTACCCGATTTTCTTCTAAAACTAATACTTATTAAAAAAACGAATCGGGAAGACTACTGTAAATATTGATAACATAATTCATTCAAAATGAATAATTAAATGGTAATCGTAAAAATGGACAAAATCAGGTTGCAGTGGCTAAATGATTTATGACACACTGACATGCTTGTGCCGTGTTCGAATCCAGTTCGTTCCACAAGACCATTTGCACTCACGTGCTTTCTTTTGTAAGTATGCTATGTGTTTCTAGAAAAAAATCTAACTAGAAAGATATGAGGGAAACCGATACCAACAATAATCATTTAGTTTATTTAAAGTTAAATAAACGGAAACGGTGGGCGACATCGAGGACCATTGTGTCGCTGCAAGCTTTTTTCAGCAATACATTTGGTATCTATTTTGCATGTTGATCTTCTGGTATTAAATGGCTTTTACTTGTAATAGAAGAACCATAGAATGTCTGGACTTATTGTCGGTTTCATTTTGTGATCAAATTCCATTCAGTTGCGTTTCTTGAATAGCTTCGGGAAGAAATATTCTTTCTTCATCTTGCATGAAATGTGACAAATATTCTTATGCACTTCTACACAAATGCGCTTCTCATTTTTCTGTTTATTATCTACACTTACGCTGATTGATTTGCCAGGTTCATTATGGGTGATATCTTGAAATTAAACGACGAAAATATACTATACTACATACACCACATTTACCACAATACCAGCTTCAAATAAAAAAAAAATGATGCAGTTTCGGAGGAAAGTTTTTTGGCAGCAAAGGGCCATATTCATACAAACAATGGTAATAATAATAATATCAAGGATGATAATTCTAAAATAAAAAAACATAAATGCTACAATTTCATCCCTCAAAAATGAATCAGTACCTGAGCGTTATACTATGCTAAAATATCATACCATATATATATTCCCAAAGCAGGAGGTGATATCCGAAAAGTCTATCCCAATTTAAAATAACAATAAGTACCCAAATTCCGCCACAAAAAAGGGAGGAAATCATATATGAAAGAACGTTATCAAAGCAATAGAACATATATTATGTTATGCCTCTGGGCATGATATTAAGATATAGTACATTAGCTTAATATTTTGGAGGAGGGTAGTCACTGAAGTGAATGGTATCAGTAAGTAAAGAATTGCCTTTTAGAAAGGTTTTATTAACTGTAAAATACACGTACGCTCTTGAAAGGATCGAGCGGGAAAATGAAACAGAGGGCGCTTTTATTATGAATGTCAATCCCAAGGGGGATAACTCTTAACAACAAATTAAATCATAACATTTTCCCCGTCCTAAAGTATTCAAGTAAGGGGTAATTAATTATAGACAAATTTTTTTTTTTTTTTTTTTTACAATCACATAAGAATCATTTTATTTACAAATAACATATGAACCCAAACTGCAGTTTTTTCAGTATTTAGTCACAAAATCCTTATATTTACTAGGGAATTGTCGAACTCGGGACGACCTCCGCACAGATTGGCAGGAATGCTGATTTTCAGTATTATTTTTTAGTGAAATCTGATTTTCTTCAAGATCAGACGATTGATTTTTGTCTTCCTCATGACCGATGTTTTCATTAGTAGAAGGTTCAAATAAAGTCTCTGAAGTAGTAGGATTATTATTAGAGTTTTCTTCATTTGATGAGTTTGGAGCTAAGTCTCGAACGTTGACAGTGGTTTCAGTACCAGAAGGTAGTTGAACATAAGCGTAGTGGGGGTTGACATCTATTAGGGTGGCAGGCGTTACAGGAGGGTCATGTTTACTTGTTTTAGTGTGGTTTCTAATATATATTGGGCCTGGTTTAACCCAAGAAGGAATTGAAATTCCGGAAGCAGATTTACGACTATATTTAAATAGTCTATCATGGGGAGTCATATTAGTGGCAGTACAAAGTAATGATCTAATTGAATGAAGTGCGTCCGGTAGTATGTCTTCCCAATAAGGTAGTTTCATTTGATTAGAATGTAATGTTGTTTGAATGGCCTTCCATAAGGTACCGTTGAGTTTTTCAATCTGTCCATTACCTTCAGGATGATACCTACTTGTTTTAGAAGTAGCAATATTTTCAGGTCCAGGTCGATAAACTATAGTGAAATTGTATTGGCATAATTCTATACGCCAACGACATATTTTGTCATTCTTAATTTTTGATTTTCTTTTATTGTCGAATATGAAGCTGATGCTCTTCTGATCTGTGATGACTTTAAAGTGCCTGCCGAGTAGAAAATGTCGCCACTTACGGAGGGCTTCTACAATAGCGGCTGCCTCTTTTTCTACTGCATGGTGCTTAATTTCGTTAGTATTGAGAGTTCTTGAAAAAAATGCAATAGGACGACCTTCTTGATTTAGTGTTGCAGCAATGCAATAGTTACTAGCGTCCGTTTCTACTTCAAATTCTTTATTTGGATCTACCGTTATTAAAGTGGCGTCTTTTAGATCATTTTTCAATGTTTGAAAAGATTTTAATACAGATGGAGGTAGTGGAAATTCTTTGTTTTGATTTAGTAATAAAATTTTATCAGAAATTTTTTTAATGAATTTGCAGTAATAGGAAAACATTCCAACTATTCTTTTTTGAGATTTAAGATTCAGCGGAGGTGGCATTTCGAGTAATGGTTTTAGTCTTTGATAATCGGGAGCTATTTGATTATTTTCTATGGTGTAGCCGAGTAGAGTAATAGAACTAGAAGAAATTATGCTTTTATTTTCATTTAAAGTGATGTTATATTGTTTAGCAATTTTGTAGAATTTTTGAAGATTGTAATCGTGTTCTTCTTGATTTTTTCCGCATATAGTTACGTTATCAACATACACAAAGGTATCGGTTAGATTTTCTTTTTCTATAATATAGTCTATGCTCCTCTGGAAAGCACTTACTCCATTGGTGACGCCAAAAGGAAGACGAGTAAATTGAAAAAGTTTGCCACTTACTTCAAACGCAGTGAATTTACGATCAGCATGATTTATAGGTATTTGGTGATAAGCAGATTTTAGGTCGAGAGTAGAGAAGATGTTATATTGAGCGATGTCGTCTACCATCTTATTGATATTAGGCATTGGGTAAGCGTCTAGTTCCGTGAATCTATTAATGGTATCGCTGTAGTCGACTACCATTCTTTTCTTATGATTCTCATTCGAAGTTACAAGCACTTGCGCTCGCCACGGAGATATCGAAGGTTCAATTATGCCTTCTCTCAACATTCTAGCAGTCTCTTCTTTTATGAATTTGTTGGCGGCAAAAGTGTAACGTCGGGATTTTGTCGCAATAGGAGTAGTATGAGGAGAAAGATTAGAAAAGAGAGGAGGGGGTGGAACGTTTATGGTAGGAAAAAAATTATTCGTGTTTATAGCTCCAATTATAAGTTTGTCTCTAGGACCGTCGAATTTAAGTGTTACTTTTTTATATTTTTTTAAAATATCTTTTCCGATTATTAAATCAATGAAAAGGTTTTCAATGATTTCAATTGTTATTCCAGAATGGGTTTTATCTTTCAGTATTAAATCCACGACAGCTTCGCCAGTTATTTTAGCATGTTGATCGGAAGCAGCCAGAGCTATAGTTTTGTTTTTAGGTATTGTGAAGAGTTTAAGTTTTTTAGCAGTATTTTCATTAATGAATGTTTTTACACTGCCGGAGTCCACCATAGCGTTCACGAAGTGCCCGTTAATTTGGCATTGAGTGAATGTGACATCTTTGGAGTTAGTTCCTAGTCAGGATAGAGAAGGTGAGGGGTAGTCAGAGTCGCCATAAAGAACAGCAGTATGAGTGTTAGAAATAGAAGATTTACACACTTAAGCCCAATGACCATTTTTTTTGCATTTTTTACATTCGGCGTTTCGTGCAGGACATAAATATCGAGGATGACGTGATTTTCCACAGAAAAAACAAACCCCTTTTGGATGCATATTTTCTTTAGTCACAGCTATACGATTGTAGCCCGAAGGATTATTTGTAGCTGCTACAGTAAAGTTATTTGCGTAGCTTATCGAATGCTTTTCTGCTTGTTCAAGAGATCTGGCCGTGGCATATGTGTCTTGTAAAGTCAGGATGGGTTTTTCTAACAGTCGTTGTCGGATGAACGAAGAAGAAATTCCACCGATGAAAGCTTCCCGAATGTATTGATTTTTGTTTTCTTCAGCAGAAACCGCTTCGAAGTTACATGTTTTGGCAAGCATTTCCAATTGTAGTATGAAGGCATCTATATTTTGTGTTGTTTGTTGCTTCGTCGTCATCAATCGATATCTATTATAAACAATATTTTCAGGTTTTAAATAAGCGGCGTCCAATGTTCTTAATGCACTATCGTAGTTGGTTTTATCGCTTATTAAATCGAAAACAGAGGCTGAAATACAATTGATCAAGGCAAAGAAATTATCTGAAGTGTTTTCGATTAATCCGTTATTATGTGAGCGGATATAATTCTGGAGGGTTAATTTCCAATGCCTATAGGATTTTTCGGAATTAGGGCATGTAGGTTCCACCTCGAATCTGTCGGGACGTAAGATTCGATCCATAATTTTTTTTTTTTTTTTTTTTTTTACAGTTAATAAAATTGAAGTGAATAGTATCAGTAAGTAAAGAATTGCCTTTTAGAAAGGTTTTATTAACTGTAAAATACACGTACGCTCTTGAAAGGATCGAGCGGGAAAATGAAACAGAGGGCGCTTTTATTATGAATGTCAATCCCAAGGGGGATAACTCTTAACAACAAATTAAATCATAACAGTCACCAAATATCAAGGCTCAAAGGCGACCCAAGGATAAAGTTAATGACTGTAAAGGTGGAGTGTAATAATTTTTCATAGTGTAAATTGGGTAGTATTTAATTATTTATGAAGACGTCTCAACAAGACCTTGCGTACATTAGATTTGAGAGAGACCATGTTGTATTCAACCTGCAAGCAAGTCAGCGGAACAGTGTTCCATGGGCGGGTGGTTCTGGGAAAGAAGCTTTGTTCATAGAATCTGTGTTTAGATTAAGGCACAGTTAAACAGTGGGGTAAATTGCATATAGTTGTTGTAGCTAGTTGATTTTTTGTGAAAGTTTGGCGAGGGGGAACAATGGATTAAAATTTAGTCGAGCACTTTGTATGAAAATAAGGATAGAGCAGAGATTCACTTGCGCAGTCTCTTCTGTGGGAAAGAGATTGCAAGGAAGAGAAAAGGTTTTTAACTCTATTAAAGCTGGATAGGGCGCACTGCACAGCTCCTGTCCAGATGTGGCAACGGTACTCCATTTTAGGGCATACCTAGCCCTTATACAGATAAAGGATTGCGTCGGCAATGAGATACCTACTGGAGCAGTAGAGTGATCTAACCATATATGTTTTATAAGAATTTAATTTAGAGTTTAGAATTTGTAAATGCAGTAATTTAGCTTGAAACAACATCATTGCATATGTGTTTCGTTTGCCTATAAAGTGATTTCAAGCGAAGAGTTATGCTAAACATGTCTCGTTTTGCTACTAGTAAAACACATTACTTAATATAATATGGACAGTCCTAAAAACTTCCAAGAAAATGGAACAAATTGAAATCAGGGGAATGGCTGACACGGCATAACGAATATCAATAATGAAATCGGTGTAAATATTAATGAAAAAACTCTTGAATACAAAGACTAATGCACATCTTCTCAAACGCAAACCGGCCAGATCGAAACTGCAATAAAATTAAATAAAACAATATAGATGAATACTAAGTGGAATGAAAATAATTTAAACTGTACAATTGTTGGTTATCCCCCCCACACACAAAGAATTGTTGTACCGGCATAAATTTGCGCCACACCAAATAGTCTTGAAGGGTCGAAGAGGAAGAAAAAAAACAAGAAAAGGAAGCAATAACCATACCTCTACTGAATGAGGCTGAAGTAAACTGGAACCTTAAAAATCTTATTGCCGTCCGAATTCTAGTGAAGGTCAGTGGTCATTGCTTGTGAGATGTCAATGTAAATGGCTGTTACGATTTTGTAATAATAATTATAATAACCACAGCAATAACGACAATAATAATATTGATCATATCAACACATGCAATAATGAAAATAATAACATTACAATAATAAAAACAAAACCAGAAGAAAATACCACTCGTATAATAATAAATAAAAAAAAAGAATTAATAAAATAATAATAATAATAATAATAATAATAATAATAATAATAATAATAATAATAATAATAATAATATATGCATGTATTTAATAATTTTCAAATATAAAAATATAAAATATAGCGGAAATGAGTACTTTCCTATGAAATACTCTTCTGCCATAGCTCTCTCAATGTAAATAATTAGTGCTTGAGTGTTTGTGCTCATTTATCTTGTTTCGGAAATTTTGATATGTGGATTTATAATTCGTATTATTTTGATTATTTGGACTACTGTTCTCATTTGAGTATTATTTAAAAAACGTTTTTGCCGATGTAACCTTCGACCTTCTTCGAATGCATTTTTTCAATCTTTTTTAATCTTTCTGTCGAAACACCGAAATCTGCACGTAATTCTGAAACAGAAACCATTATTTAATCAACAAGTACTTGTGCCGTCAGTCATGATCGGGGTATACTCTTTAATAATTACAAATTCTATTCTGAGTATCACACTCCCTGACCATTGAACCGTTAACCTCCAGAAAAGTGTCACTTACAACTGAATTTTACCAGAGAACCGTTACGCAACGCATCCTTGCTACTTGAAAAAGGTCAGAGTGTACATCGGCCGATACGTTGTAAAATAACTTTTAAGATGAGGGCAGTAGACCGATAAATCCAAATAATACTTTTCTTAAAAATTAACAATGGAATTTTTATTTAATTTTTATGCGTTATATTGTTTACTTAACTTTGACGCGCATATGTGTAGCTGTACTCAATCTTTTAACGTTACACGACCGCCTTGTTAGGTTAGCATTCAGTCTACAGATGCGGTCATCTGTAATCTATAATTACACCCTTTTTTATTCATCTCTTTAGTCATCGATTATCAAAGCCCGGAGCTGCTCTAGGATAAGGTTATATAGGCATTAGATAGATGGTGAGAAGTGACTGTCATGATCAGTAACGGTGGAACGTAGACTGGATTTAAATATAAAAGAAAACAGTTTAACAAGAAATTATTTACATTAGACTTACACACAAGCAGATTATAGTCAGAGGAAACAGCCTCACGGTATTGTGTTTTACAAAAGGACATTTTTCGATACTTTACTCCTGGAATTTTTGTAATTCTAGGCGACATGCCAATTTCTGTTTTTGATGTTCCCACACTGATCAAGAACTTTGACGCCAGCAAAGTAACTGGTCTTTACATTATTTTTGTTATCTTCTATAATATAAATCTCACATGTCTGTTTAAATGTATGTATGTTCGTTTGTATATCTTTTGACAGAGGTTAAGAATTTTCAGGGGATCGGTATCATTTTTAACCTCGATACTTCGGACGACAAATACCAACAAATTGGCCCAAACCATTTATTCTGTCACACTTAACTGGACACTTTTCTACAGGGAGGGGTCGCTTTTGTCGTCGGTATTTTCGAAAGTCATCGCCTCTTTTTGATTGTCTAGCCTTAATTTTAACCTACATCTCTTCCGGTTTGGCAATGGACGCAACAGCTAACACGTCACGTTTTTTTTACTTTCTTTTCTTCCTTCACAGTACGAGTTTCTGCCTGCTACAAATTTTTATGCTGCTCAACCAACATCCTTACACACACCTCCACTGTCTTTTCCGCCTTCGCGTCATGAGTTCGAGCCTGCCTACTACAAATTAGTTTTTTTGCTTAACACACAAATACAAACACCCGGGCAACGCCGGACAGCCAGGCTAGAAGTACTCTAAACCAAATAAGCACTCGATTTTGTAAAGCTGTTAAATCAATGCCTAAATAAGAAATGCATTTTAACACCTTAAAAATCTCATTAACTTGCCTAATAATTAAAAATATTGGAGATTAGTCTATAGCACCTCAATACAGACCAATCAGTTTTCTGTGTGTCATGAGTAATTTGCTTTAATCCGTGTTAAATAGAGAAATTGTCAAGCATAGCGGCAAAATACAACCTACACAGTGACAAAGAATATAGCATCAAACCCAAACTTCTAGCTTTTTACCATAAACGCTCTGATTAACCATTCGGTTAGAATTTATATGAAAAGTTCTTATCTCAAAGAAGCTTCTTGTTTTGTCAATATTATAGGCTTGATCTTCACTGTTGACCTTACATCAAACTTGTTGTCAAGGTCTCCGGAAAATTGTTTTTTCATGCTACCTTTCTAGACGGTATATTACTCCCGATGCTATATTTTACCTACATAAAAGACAAAGATATCCGCAGCTGATGTACTGACTGTAATTCCATATAGGATCGACATGCGTTTCTTCTCAAGAGAAATAGCTGTTGGCATACCAAAGCCATTTGATGGTTTGGCATAAATGGCTATCTCAAAATATTTTTAAAGTATGAAATATCAGGAAATGGCTTCTAAACCATCGAATCTTTTCTCTTCAATAGGTTTTACAAGGGTAATCGTCAATTGGTAGAAGTCAGAAACTCAGAGTATCAACACTTTATCAACGTCTTTAAAGGATCCATCTATCGACATATATACAGATGGCACTACTATCTATGACAACACTTCAAAGGCCTACAACGACCAAGATCACTCTGCGTCTATATCTTTCGATTTTTAACACGTGGTGAAATGTGGACAAAAGGTTGCTGGTAAATATTAACGCATCAAACCCAAACTTCTAGCTTTTTACCATAAACGCTCTGATTAACCATTCGGTTAGAATTTATATGAAAAGTTCTTATCTCAAAGAAGCTTCTTGTTTTGTCAATATTATAGGCTTGATCTTCACTGTTGACCTTACATCAAACTCGTCAAGGTCTCCGGAAAATTGTTTTTTCATGCTACCTTTCTAGACGGTATATTACTCCCGATGCTATCTTTTACCTACATAAAAGCCAGGTACGTCCTAAAATGGGGTAATATTGCCACAACTGGACAGGAGATACTTGGAGACACACGTTCTATTAACAGAGCTTCTATAGTAAAACTGCCAGCCTGTGTAACTCTGTTCCGCTGGCCTACTTTTCAGCTGATTACAATATTGTCGTCTTCAAATCCAATGTAAACAAGTTCTTTGAGCCGTAATTTTAAATAATTAAATTATACACAATTTCAACCACAAACGATTGTTATCCAAGTGACCAGCGTTCATGTATTAACCTTTACCCTCGTGTGGCTTCGAGCCTTGATAAGTGATGTATACTTTGTAAGAAATAGAGTGAAGGTAATTGTTGACGGTTATTGTAGGTAGATGAGGGGTTTTCTTGCGATGGTTTTACAGTGGAGACAATATATATTATAATTCCATCATCTCTCTCTTTAGGCTGCGTTAAATGACTTGTCTGTAAAATAAAGTAAAACATTCTAATATCCATATATGAATATCTATTTATCTTTCTCTCTCCCTCTCTCTCCCTCTCTCCCTCTCTCCCTCTCTCTCTCTTTCACACATACACCCCCATATATATATATATATTACTTGAAAAAAATGTGAATATTAGGGTAAACCACAGAATTTGAATAACATTGTCAGAATGCGTATAAAGTGGAGGTTCAAAGGTACTTTATCATGGAAACTTAAAAGATAAAATTAAAAACCCACCCCTCCCTTCTTTTCTCTACAACTATTAGCTTAGTAGTATTACTGCTTGTAGTAATATGACCTCTTTTCTTATAATGAACTATGAAAATATTTTTCTACCAGCATTTCGTTATCACTTTTCATTGTTGAGACAAATGAAGAAAGTAAAGAAGAAAGAATAAGATTCAATCAATAATTAAATCTTAACGAAAGATATATGATCAATGTTATCAGTGAATCTGTCAGTGAAGGCGCGTATTCTAGAATAAAGTTCGTTTCATACGCTGACATTTTGGCAATAGAAATCACCCCCGCGCGACATGCCCACGTAAAGATTATATCACGTTGCAAGCGTTTATTTAAGAAAATCGGTCGTATTTTATAATAAATTTATAATATACCACAAAATCAACAATATGTACTTGCTCTAATACAAGCGAACACAGTCTAATAGTTTACAACTTGACGATGTTTAAATACAGTTTGTCCATTTATTCAAAAGTTTTCTTTAAATTAAAGATTTTTATAAGTGTTTTTTGCAAATTCTCATAATATTACAGTAATGAGTATTTTGTACAGTACTGCGTGCAACAATACCAGCACCCCCCTTGATACAACAGCAGGATATAACCGGCATTTTATTTGCGAAAAAAAAACCCCAAATGAAACAAAATCTCTTTTGTTCTACTCTTATGATGGATATTATACTATCCGAAATTAATTAGAAATATTTCAATTTTATAAAAATAGAAATATGACTTTTTTTAATTAAATGAAATATGTGCATCTTAACGTGGTTTCAAAACAGTTAGTCTGTTTATAAGTTTTAAACAAATTAAGATAGCGTAAGGCATCGCTGATTTTTGGCGAAAACAAATATCAAAAACCTATTTCAAATGACAGAACGCTTGCTTCCTTTTAGAAAAATTGCTTAATATGAAAGCATAAGATCCATATTGTCTATATTTAAATCTACATTTTCGGAGTTAAAAACGTCATCAGAGATAGAGTCGATGAAACGATAACTAAGTGGTTAACGACAGCGGTGACATCATGGATGATCTATGTACGAAAAGAGTTAATTCTACTGAAATATTTTTATTTACGATTTTGACAAGCTGCATTTTACTCCTCCTCCTTTGGTTGATGTCCTTCTAGAAAAAATTCTAACAAGAAAGATGTCAGGTAAACTAATATCACACAATGCTCATCTGATCCATACGTAAAAAAATAAAGGCATAAAAGAGCAATCCAATTCCATGGAATTATTGTCGTATTAGAAGTATTATTCTAAATATTATTGAAAATAAAAAACTTTTTCAATGCAGTCTGAAATGTTCGGAATCAAATTCAATCTTCAGAGGTGAATATTGTCATATTAAAAAAGATATTGTTCGTATTTGAGGTTGCAATCATATGATTCATACGCAATAACAAAAAGTTTGTAACATTACAAGATGGAACGGTTAATTTGTCGCCTTAAAAACAAGACCACAACTTTATTTTAAAACTTTAATGGGAAAAAATATGCACGTAAGTTGTTTATGCAATAGTGCTGACATTTATTGAATGTAGCCTCAAGTTGGGAGCATGCTTTTTCCACAAGCGCCACCAGGAGCTCGGCAAATACTTAGCAGATGACAGCGATCAGGCTGGCTTTGGTGTCGTGGGAGTTAATGTTAGTGATTTTTCCGACGCAATCCAGCGGGTTTAAGTCGGGAGAGGAGGAGGGTCCAGTGAGAAAATGGTTACAAAGTCGTATCACTCCTTCTGAAGCCAAGCCTTGGTTTCTTTTAATTGGACCGGCGCCGAATCCTGCTGTTACACACAGGGTCTGCCTGCGGCCACCTGATTGGATCAGAGGATCACCATACTCTTCAGCACAACCAGATACACTTTGGTGTTGCCTTTTCAGCCAACTTCGAAGATGTGAGGTGGCATGATGTGGCCCCCACTTGAAACCACACCAAAGACCATAAGCGTGACCAGAAACTTCGTTGAGCCGTGCTCTCAAGAGTTGAACCGTCCGGATTTGCATTTTCAGGGCGCTGGGAATAGTCCTGTTGTCATAACTTGGATCGGTAGAGAACATGAGTTGTACAGTGGCACATCTCCGATCTCACTCATTGAACATTGTGTCACTTTCAGACATGATAAAAGGCTCCTATCTCTATTAGAATTTGTAAACAACTGTCGACAACAGGAAGATGTGACATAAGTGTCGAATAGTATGATTGAATAGCCAGCGTCTCAGTGGAGAAGCGCTCGGGTCTGCTAAAAGGGTCTGGCCATCACCGTCGACATTCCCCATTCCTCAGGCAATTTGCGATAAACTTAGAACTTCTGCAATTACGAACGCATAGCTTGGGAAAGGGGGCTTCCTAAAACTGCATAAGCTAAGCAACATATCGCATTCAACAGAGAAGAGGTAATTTTAAAAATCTGTCTGAACTTCAGTTTTGATATCGAAGGAAAAAAACATTTCACGACTGAGGTAAAATTGTTGTCAACATTTTGCTTGATGCTGGCATAAAAAGACCTTCATAGGAAGGATGAATAAAATAGTGAGTGATGAAATGCAAACGATAAACCGAACTAAAAACCATTTTGTTTCATTTTATTCCCGTTAAATTTCTCAGTAATCAAGTGACACATTCGTGGGGTAAATACTTGATCTATATATGAGATACATAGATATTTGAATGCTCTATTAAAGTTCTCCTTTGCATCTCAAAAGCTCAGTAAAGATGTTGAGAACATATTCCCCCCCCATTTGATCATTCAAATATCTAATAGCATGTTTTTATTTTTAAGTGTTGGGTTTAACGGATGCCAGGACAAAATTTTATCTATTCCGCTTGAGTATTCATCTTTGTACTGTAACTTGAGATACCATAACTTGGAGAAGGTGCAAGAGCCAGTGCCGATAAGCTAGGACATCTTACTTGGGCTGTGAATACTATGTGATTTTGAATGCGTAGTCAGGAATTACTTTTAGGGAAAAGTATCGTCATTCGATGTTGACCTAACAAACCCTGTACAGAGATACTCTAGACACTCAAGGATATTGAAAAGTAGGCATGTAAGTTTCTCTCTAGTGAAAAATACTAGATTAAAACGGGAAATGTACACGCATATGCATATGTAGTGGTGGTTTATTTTTTATTTATTTATTTGAATCAAGAAACATGTCCAGTCATAGCTTCTTAACAAATGTATATCATATTTATTTTTATCTGTGTATCTGTCTACTTGTTTGTTCATTTTAACAGGAACCTACTGCGCCTATCTGACTGAAAAATATGTATGTACTTTTTTATGATAAGGTGCAATGAACTAAATATTATAGTATCCGTTTTATTACAGCTAGCAATTTAGAGGTATTAATAAGGAGTAGTCACAACAATATCACATTTACTCTAGAAGTTTTTTTCGGAAATTACTCGGCCTATGTAGCTGAAATATTGAATGGACAGTTTTTATCATACGGTGCTGCGAACTAAGTACTACTTGTTTGATGCAGCTAGGGATAAATATAGATTAATATAGATTAATATAGATTAACAGGGATTAATATAGATTAATAGGGATTAATATTTAATGAAAAAATGAGTACATTTTTAATTACATTCAACCATCATTTTCATATGAAGTACTCGTTTTAAATCAATGAATTATAATTTTCACCCATTTCAACTTAATGTATAGTTATTGCACAAAGTCGTCTTCTTTACTGAAAATATTCCATTGCACAAAGTCGTCTTTTTTATTGAAAATATTCCTGCAGTTTCACAAATTAATTTTTCGACATCGTGAATGTATTATGTTCTAAGCTTGGTGTGGGGCATTACTAAAAAGACGATTTATGTCACAAACTTTTAAGGTTTAAGTATAAAACATGCATTATCTATGCGTAGAAAATGCTATAAAAGAGTCAATGCAATACTACATAGGATTTCGCCGTACGCTTGCGAACAAGAGTTCGATATTTATCAACGGCGTGTAGCGACATATCAGAGTGAATCTTTATGTTATTAGTCCAACTTCTTTTGATTGCTTAATTCTTACCTACTGCAAGAACTTAGACACTAGGGTCGGAAAGTAGGATTGAGAAGTCATCACCCTAAAACAATATAGGCACTATAACCTGCAAAAAGTGCCTGGGTAGCCGCGTCAATATTCCCCGGTGAGGGCGCTTCAGGCGATTAGCAATAAAAGAAACACTTTTTACAAAAAAAAAAGGAAAAGCCTAACAGGGTGGACCTTGTAGAACTGCACAGAACAAAACTACCACCGCAAAATAAACAGGGACCGGATCATTAAAGGAATGGTCTAGTCTTTGTTGATTTTGGAAGCCGAGTATAACATACTTAGCCGAGCTTAGCTTCTTTTTTAATCATGCTTCTATTAAATATATTTACTATGATTGAAGGACATAAGAGGAGTTAGTCGAGGGACATGTCTAAACCATGATACAATCTATAGTTAACGTATCTGTTAATGTTAAGCTACCTTTTAATATGTCAGTTTTAGTTGGAGGATCACCAATTATTAAGGCCCGGACGTTACTCAAGGATAAAGGTTAAGTGTTATGTAGATGGTGAGACAATATCAGTCACGGTGGAAATTAGATTCGACTACATTATTTAAATGTACGACTCAATAAGAATTTATTTATCTTAGACTTGAAGACGAGCATGTTATTTTCTGAAAGCAGACAAACGGCTTTGCGTTCAACAGCCTGACATTTCTAGGAAATAAACTTTGCTCATAGAATTTTCGTTTAGTTTGGGGCACAGAAAGGGAGTGGGGAAAGTTGACGACGGTTAGTGTAGGGAGACGAGTATTTGTTGCGAATATTTTACAGAAGGCACGACGGACATAAATGTATCGACAGAGCAGAAACACACTTGTAATGTCTCTTTTGTGAGAAAGAGAAAGTAAGGAGATAAAAAAGGTCATCGTCACCTAAATTACAAAGACGGTTTCATACCTTGTCAAGGCAAGAAAGGGTGCTTTTGGGAACTCCGCCCCTAAATGTAGCAACAGTACTCTATTTTAGGACGTATTTGCCCAGGTAAAAAATTGTGTCCAGACGGAGCTACGTTTTGAAGCGGTTAAACGACCTCGCCATCTTTTCAGTTATTTTGATAACAGATCTGATCTAAGTCTTCTATTTTAGGTAAGAAGTAAACGTCAGTCCTAGAAGTTAGTGCTTAGTCATTCTATTTCAAAGACATTTATATTGCACCAACGATCTACTTTTATAGTCCATGTTTCACTTATATACCCAGTAATTAAATACGTGGTTATGCATATTACTTCAGTGAGGCAAACGCCTCTGCTATGCATAGATCAAGGGCACCCTTTTGCAAGGCTGGGTATCTATAAGTCTGCTAGAGGGTTAAAATTAGAAGGCTTTAATCTAACAAAGATAGCGACCACGGTCAAGGAATCATGAGTATAAGAAATTTTCGTAGGGACCATATTGCTAAGCATAAATGTTGGTGGTTACAATAGCCCCGAATATTCGTCCAACATACGTGTGGATTGAAGTGTTACAAGACATCTAGCTGAAGAGCCTTACCTTAACAGAAACTAGCGGAACCTGCGGAAATTCCACAGGGGACTCATTCATATGTAATATATTGATGTTGGCATTCTGTACATGTTCAGTGTAAATGGAGACGCTATGATATTATTGTAGATTTTTTGTTCAAACCGCAAAAGTATTATCACAGCTAGCAGTGACTCCCAGCGTAGCCAGCTCGTAAAATACGCTTAAATATGATATTTTAATTGTTGACGATTTCGTATATATTATTATAGAGTTAATGTCATATCGATTTTAAAAAGAATAGATGACTTAAATGCCATCGGCTATAATCGAAACCGAAACCAAAACTTACGAGGAATTCTTGGTAGAATTATTTCTGAAAAAATATATGACTTAAGTGCCATCATCTATAATCGAAACCGAAACAAAAATTTATGAGGAATTTTTAGTAAAATTATTTATTATCGTATTAATATATAGATAACGTCTGGTTTTAACAGATTTAATAGACGCTCTCTATTTCAGGATTACATTGTACATCGTTGCATATATTTGTACTCTTAAACTATTGCGAAAGAAAATAGATGTAATCTTCAAGGTATGTCAACAGTTGCTGTTAGCATACAGGTTACCGATATTAACGACCTTTACTCAGTAAGAAACTAAGATGTCAGCATTCTAAGGAAATCGCTTTAGACAAGACGTAGTGCCATTTATGTAGTTGAGATAAAAATACCACTTTAAGGTCAAAAACTTGTCAACGAAATTATTATATTGATAGTCTGAACTTTTTCCCTTTCTCAGAAACATCGCTAATGGAATGTGAGGAATAGGGGACAAAATAAGGGAAGCAAGAGTTAGGAGTCTGTCCTAAGATTACATTTTTACTCCCCAGTCTCAATAGACAATACAATAATTACGCTAAAAATGTTTAACTTCTTAAATACCGTTGCTGGTGAATTGCTCTAAATAGTGTTGCGCATATGACAAACTGAATTTCTTAAAATGTCCGTTCGGGGTCGAGCGGCTTATCAAGTTTGCTCGGCATATTTTGGCGGTTTGCGTAAGTTTCCAGTCAAGCCCTACCGAGCATTTACGAGAAATTCGGTTTGCAATATTCACCAGTATGAATAGCAGGTTGTATTATGCACTAGTACCAACATACTTAACTCTCAGATACCATTGCCGCTTAACTAAACTATATTTTACGTAACCGAATCTAAAATCATGTAAGCATGGCGATGAAACAAACAGACAACGATTTACGGTTTTACTCATTATTTACACCATTGTTTTACGTACCCCTTTTACCTTATTAGTGGTTCTATTAACTCTACACCATCTACTTATTCTATCTTCTTATCTAGTTCATTTAATGTGCAACCTAACAAGCAATACAGATTTAGATGTGTTTACTGAATACTCCCTATTGTTTTATTGTTCTTTCACCAAACATCATTGTTTCTTAGTAAAACAGATAATAGAAATATGTATCGTTTCCTTGCAACAAGTTTTGCAAGTTGAAGAAATCGGTTCCATATGTAAAAACGTGTAAGCTTTCGCAGATAGAATACCAGCATTCTGGCACCAGTGTTTACAATGCATATTTCTGCATTCTTTTATATTCGCTGCAAATACACAGGAGACAGCACAACTGTAGCAGTATTTGTAAAGAAAAACAAAATCGAACTTGTGTGTAAACTAGTCCGTTGCATGAAAATACCGTTCCACACAATAAAAGAAGAAGCATGTTTGATTGAAACGTTATTATTCAGTGTTCTTTTCAGCGCATGCATTGGACAGTGAGGCTTAGAGTCCGGGTGCCTCATCATTGGAGTACTGTGAAAAACTATTATATCGACGATGAGAAAATCTTGAAAGAATTCATATACGACTTATTCCCCCTTCTCTGTCTCTCTGTCTGTCTGTTTGTCTGTCTGTCTGTCTCTCTCTCTATATATATATATATATCTATATATCTATATATATCTCTCTCTCTCTCTCTCTCTCTCTCTATATATATATATATATATATATATATATATATATATATATATATATATATATATATGCATGGTGTCCAATAAAATGTATTTACTCTTATAATGGCCATAAAACCAACATTTATTATAAGAAAGAAAAGTTTAATACATCAAAATACTGTGAAAAATATAAAAATCAGCTAAAAAAAGTGTTCAAATTATTAGCCGTTTTGGTCGGTAAGCAACTGACAACGCTCACTGATTAGAATCGAAAACGTTCCAAATCAGTTCAATTGGTATGTTGCCACATCTTCTTTTAATGGTTGCTTTCAACTCATCCGTTGTAGCTCGTTTTGTGGTGTGAACCCTGTGCGTACATGTCACCACCAACCCCTCCCACACAAAGAAATCAATGCCGGGGGGGGGGGTAAAGTCCAGTGGCGTGTACAGTACTCTATACTTCCTCTTCGTCCTACCATATCTGTTTTGCAAGTGACTATCAAGAGATGCTCTTATGTCATGATGGTAGTGGGGAAGTGCCCAATCTTGGTGGAAGTTCCATTCTGTATTCCTAAACATCTATTGCTATAGCATATTCATGTAGCAGGTTGAGATAATTTAAAGAGTGTATATATTTTATTGGGACCCCCTGTATATATATATATATATATATATATATATGTATATATATATATATATACATATATATATACACATATATATATATATATACATATATACATATACATATATACATATATATACATATATATATATATATATAATTCATATGGCAATTAAGCTACACTGAATATTCCGCGTTTCATCCACTCTAGGACTCTTCAGGCTTATGCGCGAATTCTGTGGTTGTTCGTCGCATAAGCCTGAAGAGTCCTAGAATGGATGAAACGCCGAATATTCAGTGTAGGTTAATCGATTATATACATTTTATAACTTACTAACTAGCTCTACTTACGTATTGAGCACTTTTGAAGTAAATACTTAAAGTTTACGCATAAACCTATACTTTCGTATATTAATTTTATGTGAGTAAACCAAGTAGTTATATATATATATATATATATATATATATATATATATATATATATATATATATATATATATAATGCTCCCTATCTTGTGTTGAGCATATTGGGAAGTGATATACAAACTGCCATTAGCGTATATATATATATATATATATATATATATATATATATACAGAGAGAGAGGGAGCATTATATATATATATATATATATATATATATATATATATATATTGGGAGTATAATAAGGCTACAGAAATGTAGGTAATCATGTGTTGAAGTGACATAAACAAAAATAAAGAAACGAATGAAGGTCTTTTTAATTATATCGTTCTACGACATTTTTATTTAATAAATGATTTTATTTTCTTGAAATGGACTTCTCATTTGATTATAAGGGAAATAATCCCCGGTCACGTGATAAGCTTATTTCTTCAAACTTTCCCCCTCCTAATTACTTTCTTGATAGTAGACATTTTCAACAGGTTTGTCGTTTGATTGCATAAATAAATACTCTCGAACCCTTCCCGAACCCATCTCGAAGCCGATATCAAGTATAAGAAACTACATTTGTTAATCACCGTTATGTTATTGAATATAAACGGAGGTTAACAATTTAAATAAGCAGAAATTATTACAACTCAACACAATACAATTTAAGAGCTTTAAATAAAATTTATTTAATCTGTTTTAAAAGCAAAACTTTTGCAAAAATATACAAGAAAAAAACTGGATAAACTTATTCTGTTGAAAACTCTTAATTTGTACTACTTTATGTTGATTTATGAAGTGAATCTCTTGACAAAGGCTTCTTTTCCAGGGCAATTGCTCTTGACATATCAAAGGCCTTCGACAAGGTATGGCATAAAGGCCTACTTCACAAGACCTCCAGCTACGGTATAACTGGAAATATTCTCTCTGTCATTAAATTATTTCACTCCATTAAGAGTAGTGGTGGTTGGGCAAAAATAAGAGGCCTGCAGTATTAATGCTGGAGTCCCTCAAGGGTCCATTCTGGGCCCAACTCTCTTCCTGATCTACATCAATGATCTCCCTAAACACATACTTTAATCATTTGTTGACATCTATGCTGATGACACGACCATCTTCAGCAACACATAAAAGGCTGTAAATGACAAAACTCTCTCTGATTCTCTCTCCTCTGATCTCGAACGAGTGGTTCAGTGGGGGAAGACGTGGCTGGTTACCTTTAATGCATTTAAAACTAAACTCCTATCCTTACATCATCAACGCTCTGATCACCATCTGGCATCAACTGAAATGGATGGGTCTCGTCTAGGAGAAGCCCCATGTTTTGACCTTCACTCCTGATCTGAAAAGGAACACGTAAGTCAAGTCTGTTACCAAAGTCGTTGGAAAGATGGTGGGATCCTTCTACCGCTCCATAAGATATCTCACTACTGCTGCAATTCTCTATCTATATAAAAGCCAAGTAGATCCAAGTATGGAATACTGCCGCCATATCTGGGCAGGAGCTGCTAAAAACAGCCTATCCTGCCTTGACAAAGTACAAAATAGACTTCGTGGCTTGGGGGGATGCCCTTTTCTCTTCCCTGCAACCTGAAATGCTAGTATATATATATATATATATATATGTATATATTATATGTATATATTTATATGTATATATGTATATGTATATGTATATGTATATATGTATATGTATATATGTATATGTATATATATGTATATGAATATATATGTATATATAAGTATATGTATATATATGTATATATATGTATATATATATATATATGTATATATGGATATGTATATATGTATTTTTTAATTTGCAGATACCGACCATCCTCTCCCCTTAAATAATTTTTATTTATTTATTCTTTATTTTTTATTTTTTATTTATTTTTATTTTATTTTATTTTTATTTTATATTTTATTTTTTATTTTTATCATTTATTTATTTATTCTTTATTTATTCTTTATTTTCTATTTATTTATTTATTAATTAATTTATTTATTTTCCATTTAATTTCGTCTAACAACTCTTGCTGAGATTTATTTTTAAGTGATGACCTGTACATTTCAGTTTACCTATATTATTTTTCCCTATATATTTTTTTCACGTCCTTAACATTTCCCGTCTGGGTCATTTTGACTTTTGTTTCCCTTTATTTTATATGTTATATTTAACTTTATAATAATTTTTTCTCTTTCTCTTCCCTGATCTTTTTTATTTATATTTATGTCTCGGAAGTAGAGTGAAAAGCATATCTTATTTTTCTTTTATTAATATCATTGGAATCTTTTCTTTTTTCCTTGTACACATTTTTGTGAATTATTCCATGGATTTCTGCCTTTGGATTATTATGGACCATCTTCTTCCAATTACGGGATTTCCTTGGATTTTTCTTGTACAAATGGAAATTCTTTTAACTTTCTTGAAGTTTTACATTTGGATTTTACCGTCACTGAATTTTTTATTTTCTACCAGACTATCCATTCATGTGTAATCACCTTTTTCTTTACTATATTCCCTCTGCTTCACTTTTTTTGTTTTCAAGTAAGGTCTTTGACTTACTTGTTGTTTCATCAAATACTCGTGCATGCAAAATATTATCCCGCATTTTCCTAATTCCTACCCTCTGATGAGAAGGAAAGTATTTCTTCGAAACTCCGCGGATTAAGTACTGTCCATTTATCTAGTGTTTCCTTTTCAGATTAAATATGTTTTAACTCATTTCAAAGTGTTTTTTAACATATTTTATTAACTGTTTGCTCATATATATATATATATATATATATATATATATATATATATATTCCCTAAAGACTTCTGCCCTTAATGGAGGAGAGACTAAAACTTGTTGCTATGGTTTCAAATGATCTGAAATAACAGCTAGGGAAGACTTTATTCCAAATATTTCTCATATGTTATATCTGCCCTCTTTTGAAATGGTGTACTTTTATGAATATCTCCGGTATCAAATAAACTTTATACACTGTGAAATTTACTTTATGTATGAAAACTAAAGAGGGGAGAGATGATAGATGAGAAATATTTGGAATCAAGTTTCCTCTTGCTGTCATTTCAGATCATTTAAAAAAAAGAGCAGCAATTTTTAGTCTCCCCTCCATTAAGGCCAGATTTTGGGTGAAATATCAGATATTCTGTAATTCACATGCAAAACTATGCAAACAAATGACTATGATTGAAACATTGGTAAAGGTGCAATATCTTTCTGCCCTCAAAAATCTCTTTAAAAGAGTAACAAGCTATTAATAAATCATAGTTTCAAAAATAGGGGGACCAGTTTTCTATATAAAGTTAACGTAAAATGAACACCTACATTATAGCCACCTGTTTATGGGGTAGTGTTTATTTCGTTTTTTTATGTTTACATAAGAGTCACCAGTTATCGAGGATAAGGGTTAATGAGTGTACAGTTGTCAATGGGATAATATCGTAGCAATCGTTGGTCAATTGAATTACTTAAGAGGACGGTTCAACAAGAATTTGTTTACATTGATCTTGAACACGTTTAATTGTAGCCAACTGGAAAACAGGAAAACGGAAGAGAGTTCCAAATATGTGCAGTTCTCAGAAATGAAATGTTTGCATGGAATCTACGTTTAGGTTTGGGCACAGATCATGAGTGAGAGAAATTATTGATAGTCGTTTCAGCTAGTCGAGTGATTTTGTGAAAGTATGAGGAGGGGGGGCATAGATTTGACTTCACACAGAAGCCGAGAAAGCAGAGACAGTGGGAAAGAGGTTGCATTGAAGAGAAAAGGCATTCCCTACTAGGCTACGGTATTTACGTCGAAGGGCTACAAGGGCTTCTAATTCATCAGAGCACCTTCTATTAAAATACTTGTAAAGCAAGCAGAGGGATGCAACATTTCGTAGATGGGACAGCGGTTAAAGCCTAGCTGATAGTGCGGGACCTATTAGGTTGGTGACTTTCTTTTGGACCCAGTGTAAGTAAGAGAGACTAGTAGCCCAAACGTGACAACAATGTCCCATACATGGGTGAATGGTGGCCTTGTAGACGTACGGGATGCTCTGAGGCGTAAGTAACTTTCTAGCACGGTAGAGAAAGCTCATCTTCTTTGCAGCAGCCATGGCAATGCCCTCAATGTATATGTCAAATCATTGTAAATATAACAGCCAATATAAGATTTGTTTTTATAATGATAATAATGATAAAAATCAGAGGTCAAGTCATCTAGACAAACACGGAGCATTAATCGAACGAAATATTTGCGTTATCGAAAGCAAAATGCGATAAACAGCTATTTTGATTTAAAAAAAAATGACCTGCTAATAGAAGAATACTTTATATATAACTTTTAATAACCGCAATTAAAATAAATAAGGCAAATATAACATAATTAACGAAACGTTTATAGACCATATAAGGGTCATGAAATACAACATATTTCGAAGCGGGTATTTATAACAATTTGCAAAATTGTTTATAGCGCGTTTTGCATTCAAACTCCTTTTCTTAAACACATGGATTCAATATTTTACAAGTCTGGGAAAATTTTAAAGCTGGCGTTTGTGTTTCACTTGGCACACGTCTAGAATAATTGTGCACAGTATAACATTCGAATACACCCTTCATAATATTTAGGCTCTGATGTTAAGCAATCGCGCCGTGTAATGTGTTTGCCTTAATGGTTTTCAAAGACGTCGTAGTAGAGGATGCTCATTACGGTACGCTAGGTGCACTTTCCTTTCCTTACAGATGATTAAATACGAGATATTAGAAGTGGCACGGCGCGAGATTCGTCTGAATACGACTGTCTGTTTGGCACGACAAATAATTTGACATAAATCTGTTGAGATATAGCTAAAAGATCCGCTATCTCTCTACCACCTGCCTAACAAACAAGCCGGACTGTCTAGGCATTGACCTAATGTATCTAAAAGTGAAAATATATGTTTCTTTTTCTTGAAGAGTTTATTTCTTTTACCTACGTCTCTATCCAAATACATATGGCTCTGTGAATTTTATTTATCTGTACATAAAGAAACATATCTGTGCAGGTTTTTAAATCTGTCTTGAATACCACTCTTGTTCTCTTCACATATAGTCAAACACACAGAGAACTTCAATGCTTACTAGACATTGACCTCCAGTGTCTAAAGTCTCTCTGTACAGGGGTTTGTAAGAACAACCTGGCATGAGGATACTTTTTCCATAGAAGAAAACTCTTACCAAATATTCAAAATCACATAATATTCCCTGCCTAAATAAAATCTCCTCACTATGGCTAACCCAAATAAGCTTTTACGAAAAACGGTGCACCTTCTCCAAGTGATGTCACCTCAAGTAATAACACGAAGCTGGATACTCCACCAGACTATATGAATTATTGTCCTGGAATCCAGTAAGACCAAGAGACCAAAACCAAAGACATACTACAACATATTAAAATAGTTAATTGGGGAGAGAAAAATTTTGTTCTCAATTTCTTTACTAACTCAGTGTTTGAAAGATAAAGAGCTTTAATGGAACATTCGAATATCTGTGTATCTCACATAGAGTTCAAATGCTAATCCCAGGTTGTGGGCCCCTTGATTTCTGAGAACTTCGACTGAAGTAAAATAAAACAAATAACACAGACACAGACACACACACATGTAATATATATATATATATATTTAAATACATATATATATTTATATACATATAAATATTTATTTATATATATAAATATATATATATATATATATATATATATTAGTAAGTTATAAAATATATATGGCGATTAAGCTACACTGAATATTCTGCGTTTCATCCACTCTAGGATTCTTCAGGCTTAATCGCCATATATATATTATAACTTACTAACTAGCTCTACCTACGTATTGAGCACTGTCGAAGTAAATACTCAAAGTTCATGCACAAACTTATACGTTCGTATATTAATTTTATGTGAGTAAATGAAGTAGTTATATATATATATATATATTATTTTTAAAACAGATTACTGTTTTAAAAATAAAAAAATAAATAAAAATATTATATATACGTTCAAACTAATTAGGGCAACTTTCTAAAAAAAAGAAATTAGCTTCGAGGCAAAGCCATTATTAACTGAATATATCGTTTGAAAAAAAAAACAACAACGTATATATCTATATATATATATATATACACATATATATATATATATATATATACATATATATATACATATATATATAAATATATATACATATATATACATATATATGCATATATATATATACATATATATATATACATATATATATATATATATATATATATATATATATATATATATATATATATATATATATATATATACCTGCCTGTATATTTACGTGCGTGTGTGTCCAACTCAATATTTTATGAACGGCTTTCTTTTGAATAAAGGCCGCGCAAGTTGCTAACCATTCCAAGTCAAAAACATTGGAATGGTTGTATTCAGATATATCTCAGTTTCATTGGCTATACCCGTTCCCTCCTGCTGCTAGCCTCGTCCGCCCTGCTCTCGTGTTTCCATAAGTCACACCGAAGAAGACCGTATGTGCTTTTCATAGAAAGTTTTTCGTGTTTTTTTTTTTCGAAAAACTCTTTGTATCCCTATACGTCAACAAATGGGAAATAGATAGAGAAAAGATATAAACATTTACATATTTTTCGTATTGATTTTCATCCATACATATTTATGTGTATGTACACATATATGTATGGAGAGAGATCCATCCATCCATCCAGCGCGACCGTAGTCGAGATTGAACTCACTACACGAGTTTGTAATGTACCTATTTACTATGCCTCCCCACGGGACAGAGTTAGACACCAGGGTTGTTTTTTTAACGTGGAGAAAAGGTACAAAAATAAAAATTGTCTCAGTCGTGAAGGATTTCTCCTCCACTGAAAGAGAACAAGAAATAGAAGTGCAGCATCTGAAGAACAGATGGTATTTATTTGCTCCCCCACCGAGCAAATTAGGCACAAGGCCAATTTTTAATGTGAGGAGTGAAGGGAGGGGGAAGGGAAAAAGTGGACCAGCTCCCGAGAGGTGGGAAATGGGAGCTGGTTAAAGATCAGGCATGTGGGGTTGCCCCCACATCTGGTCTTTGCTAGTCTTAGCTAGTCATAGCTAGTCATAGCTTGCAGTATCTGCCGGAACAGATGCTACACTTTGATCTTGACCAAAAGGCCAATGTAATTCAAATCTTGTCGGTAGCTGAATACTTGATTCATTCGCCAGGGCTATCAAGGTTAATCTTTAATGTGACGCCATCACTAGACGGGGTCCCTATCACGGCTTAAGAGAGTCCCAGATAGACTGCGCCAGTTTCTCAAGCTAGTATTTCCCCTCACGGTACATACAGTGCCTCGGCTTCCCAACATTCTAGCCCTGTGCCATCTGGTACTGGCCAGACTCAACGTTGCTTTGCTTTGGTGATCTAGCGTGAATTTGTGTGTCAATGTGATTGTGCCGTATACAGGGGAGAGATAGAGATATGCACATATTTTGAGTAAATGTTTTAAAACTACATTTAGTTTCCAATATTTTGTTGATAATTATGAGATTTTCTAACTTTGATTTTTTTTCTATTTAATTTCGGATAGTAAACTATTCATCAACAAAAATAGGGAAAAGATGCTAAAAGCCAATAAAAAATTGTGTTTAGTGGTTTCATTCAACATTACAATTTCTTGAAGATGCTACTAAGAGCTTTTCACAATCACGTTACATGACTGCAAAAACAAATTCAAATTAAAGAGGTGTGTCATCGCGTAACCAGATCTGATCGACGCCTAGACAACTACACGAGATAAGGGTATTTGATAATCTTGAAAACAGGAAGATATGCTACTATTCGAAAGTAATAAGCACAAAAGTTAATTTTTACAAATGATATAATTCTTCATATGAATTTAATCTTAAACGTTGTCTTAAAGATAGTTTGTCGACTTATTCAAATTTCAATTTTTTAAGAGGATTTGAAAATTTTTAATAAATTTAATGATACACACACACTTATATATATATATACACATATATATATATATACATATATATATATACATATATATACATACATATATATATATATATAGGTCTTTTGTGGTAGAAAATCTTATTACAGTTTTTACCTAATATATATGTATACATATATATATATATATATATATATTACAGTTTTTAAAAGGATAAGTGGAGTCATTAGAATTTAGGGGAAGATCGATGCAGGAAGAAAAAAAAGACACTAAGAATAGTCAAAATACTATTCGACTAAATAAAAAAGAACCTCGACTAAAATAAAAAAAATCCTCTTTTTTTATTTTAGTCGAATAGTCTTTTGAGTATTTTTAGTTTCTATTTTTTTCTTCCTGCATCGATCTTCCCCCAAATTCTAATGGCTCGACTCATCCTTTTAAAAACTGTAATATATATATATATATATATATATATATATATATATATATATATATATATATATATATATATATATATATATATTAGGTTTAGAAGAAAGTTCTTGCGGAATTTTGAACTTTGGTTGCAAATTATTTTTTGTTAATTTCGTTATAATAACTTTACATCATACATAATTTTAAAGAGCGTTTTTTGCTCTATCTAAACGTTTAATTTCAATTGTTTTGAAACTATTGTGTCTTCTTTTCAGTACGTTGAATGGTTGTGTGTGCATATTGAGTCAACATATATCGTCGAGTGTGTATATAAATGTTGACAGATGACGGGGATACAGTTTAACAAGAGGGGCATTTGTGTTCTGGGAGAGACATTATAACGGAGACTGAGAGATATGACATGTACAGTTCTGTTAACACATTATTATTTAATGATGATGGAAATGGGATGGACACTTAACACTAGAAGGGTGTTGCACAAAGTTCGCTTTCAAGACTATAGATAAAAACATTTACCTTTCTTTATGAAATAAATACTCGAATACCATATTTGCAAAATATAAATGATGATCCTTTATTTGACTAGCTGGTTGATTGATGAATCAGGAAATTCAAGCCTTTATGATTAAATTGCCTTATCTCTTCCTCGCCTCCAAGAGAGTGTCAACTCTCAGTCTCCGACTCGATCCTCCACTTAGTCGCTCTGTGACGTTCTCCACTAACACGAACCTATTCTCAATATATTAGGAATTCTCTTTTTTATGACGTCAGAAGCGTGGCCAACGATATGATTCCCTCACGTGTTCAAATTACACGTGCGCAAACAAAAAAAAATCCTACATTGAATTGTATCATTTATAACCTATTTATTTCATCATAATTTCTAACTCGTATTGTCCATTCTTTTAACTGACATAATTTAATATATCCAGTTATTTCTAAAAGAATGAACAATCGCTACATTCTAAGGATTTCAGTTTCTATAATCTCTTGCTTACTAGGTTCAATATAATTTTACAAGCTTATCTAGTTTGTTATCTTAATTACTGGGGTCTCTCCCTTTTCATGTAACAATACTAGATGGAAGATCAGCAAATTCGCACAATTTTCTCATTTCAATTCAAGCAAGGCTGAAAATCTACTGAAACAGCTCGCGATATCAACGAAGCTTTGATCCCAGAAACCACTACTAGAAAATAAATTCATGGCAATGACGAGAGTCTTGAAGTAGATGGCCGCAATTGTCCGCAATCGGATGTTTACAACGATAATTTAGAGCCTTAATCGAAGCCAATCCACGCACAGCTGTCCCCGAATTTGCTTCTTAATAAGACGTAATGTATTGGACGATTTCCAACCACTTCAGACGGATTGAAAAGACACAAAACAGATGAATAGGTACATTACGAATTGAGCAACAACTAAAAGTAACGCCATATTAAAGCGTAATCTTCCCTTCTTTTCTGCAAAAAGAAAAACATTTCTCGATCGATTTATGACTTGCAATAAAAAGTGGGTTCTTTACGACAAGCGGCGACGCTTAGTTCAGTCGTTAGATGCCGACGAAGCTCCAGGACACAAGCCATAGTTGCATCACCAGGTCATGCTGGCTGTTTCGGCATCTGCGACCGGTCTTTTTCATTGTAACTTTTTTTTAATGCAGACAAAACCATTAGGGAAGAGAATTACTGTAAACAAATGGATGAAATGCATCAGAAACTTCGACAAAAACACCCAGCATTAGTCAGCAAAAAAAAAAAAATAATTCTCCTTCATGACAATGCCCAACCGCACATATAGAAATCGACCATCCAGAAGTTGAACGAATTAGGCTACGAAATACTGCCACATGCGCCAACCTCTCCAAAACCTCTCATTTACTTTCTCAAAAATTTCGAAAAATTTCTTCGTGAGAAATGCTTCAAAAACCTAAGCGATATCTAAAACGCTTTCAGCGACTGCATCGCAACCAGGACGCAGGATTTTATCGCTACTGATATTAATAAACTTGCTTTGCGTTATCAAACGTGTATTAGTTCTAATGGTGTTGATTTCGATCAATACATTTTGGTTTGAAACGAGATATGTGCCTTTGAATTAATAAGTTAAAGCCGCAAGAACTTTCTTGTCAACCTGATAGTTATATATATATATATATATATATATATATATATATATATATATATATATACACTAGAAATGTATCCGTTCTGGAACAAATCTATATGAATAAAGCAGCAAATATATGCACGGATGTGTGTATATCTGTAGTTTAATATTTAACTGATCAATGGCACCCAAATATTTTTTAATACTTTTGAAATCGCGACTCTATAATCATATATAGGCAATTAGGACAATTTAAAATATCATATTTAAGCGTATTTTACCATTGCGAGAAGTCGGACGCCCCCCCTAATATATATACGTATATATATATATATATATATATATATATATATATATATATAAAGAGAGAGAGAGAGAGAATCGTCTTCGCTACAAACATTATTGCTGTCTAATGGCATAACTGATCACGTGTCTTCATTATTTCGAAAAGTTAATTTTATTATCATTTATTAATGCTTTTTGATGTTGTCTTCTAAATAAGCAGTATATTTGACACATTTCGAATTTTAAAATAAACTTAATTATACCTTTCAATATACGCATGTCTTCAAGGAAATTATAGTGCGTATAATTTAATTATCCGAAAACAAATAACTTGGGTAATTATATTGAAGCTTTCTCTAATTTCGTTTACGATGTTTCGAGCAGCACTGTTTTACACATTATGATTTAATGTTCTGAAAAGCAAACAATTATCCAGTAAGAACTTGTCTAACTACAGTCACTGTAAGAAACTTTGTTTTGTGTATAATTATCCAAACGGAAGCCATTGGGTATCTGTGAAACTCATTGCTTTGAGACTGATTCTCTACATAGAAGAGCACGATGATTTTCAAATTAATATCATCAAATAATCTTTATAAAGCGTCGTATCAGAAATCAATTTCATGCAACATTTGAAATATTCTCATAATTACTTCGCGATGCAACTGGTATTTTATCAATCTAATTTACTCTTATCCTTGAGTAGCTTTTATTGAAATATAATTGTATCGTAATATTAGTCAAGTTAAGTTTTCTAATAATCATCATATAATTCTTACTTAGACATGGCGAATGGTACAGTCATAATATATTAGGCGTGTGTAGAACATCTGTATTCTTGGTAGTATTACGTTAATGCATTTGTCTCTCTGTATAGGTAGTGTTATTTTGTTGCTCTATAATAAAGGGTTGAGTGCTTGTTGCGTCATCTCTAATAATGGATTAGAAGAGATGACGTGTTATATTATATATTTATGTTGTATCATAAAGGGAATCGTGTGTGAGTGACATGTATTTTCAGAACCTACCTCTTCTTCTTCGATGTTGGACCATCTGGAATTTCTCGTCCTGGAGCGAGACTTGATACCTGTTTTTGGATGAAGATTCAATCACTCCAAGACGAGGAATTGGTTCTATAGTTTATTTCACTTTTCCAGATGTCCTGCAGAAGGTGGAAAGTGAAATCGGCCTGTGTGGGTTCTTCTTCTACACACGTCAGCGTTCGTCACCCCCCAGTGAAGAGGAGGAGACAACGGGAAGCCGTCCGTTGTCTTCTGAGTCCAAATCAAATCTCCACGATTCAGCTAACCTGATCACATGACTCACACGCAATCAAATCAGCTGATCTTTTACTTCCGGTCAATGTGTCTACACTATAATTCACCTCTTCCTCTCTCTCTCTCTCTCTCTCTCTTTCTCTCTCCCTCTCTCTATTCTTTAACAGTAGAAGTTGCTTATGGTTTGTTTCACCCTGGAAGTTTCGGCCACGTAATTGCCAGGGTATTTTTATAGATTTGTGCGTAGCGTTTTTCAATCGCTTACATGGCATGATGCATACGAAATTGGGTGCATTTTGTTGCTGTCCTGCATTTTTAAGAATACAGCTCCCAGACCAGAAAGTATGCATTTGCTGATAATGCGGTTCTTCTCCTCGTGTTGTAAAATGACTTGGGCTGTTTACAATGCTTACTTGATTACAATCAATGCATTGCTTTTTGTCGCTTCCCAAATGAAGGCAATTTTTTTTTTGGGGGGGGGGTCACTAGATTACGTATTAGCTTTGCCATCTCTGCCAAATTCTATCATTTATTATCATTTAGTATGTGTTTAATATTTCAATTAAATCTGATAATTCAGATTTGAGAGAAATATCTAGAAACGTGCTAAGCTTTTAGCATTGCTTGTTTAAAATCGCGGAATTATTATTTTTTTTTTTTTTATTACATTTTCACCCCAAACAAGGCAAATTGCCACTTTGGTGTAGGGGGCTACTATCAGGGGCAACAACTACTGGGGTACTATGTAGGGATTTGGGCAGCAAGATGTCGGTTCACGTTACACTTGAATTTCTGCACGTCAGTACTGTTGGGGAAGCAGGGACCTGGAATGGAATTCCAGAGTCTAGCGGTTCTGGGGAAGAAACTATTGGAGTAAAAAGATATTTTACATCTAGGGATATCTACAGTTTTGGGGTGGGATTTAGCAGCCTGTCGGGTTTGTCGAGGGTGCTCACGTCGTGGGGGCACAAGTGATTGCAGTTCGTCAGAGCATTCACCACTAAAATACTTGTAAAAAAGGCAGAGGGATGCAACATTTCGTCGGTGGGACAGAGGCTGGAGCTTAGATGCCAGTTCAGGGCCTATCAGGTTTGCGAATCTCTTTTGAACCTTGTCAAGGAGCGAGAGACTAGTAGCAGATGCACCAGCCCAGATGTGGCAGCAATACTCCATACATGGGCGAATGGTGGCCTTATAGAGGTACAGGATACTTTCGGGTGTTAGTAGTTTTCTAGCAATTGGTTGATGATATATGACATTCATTAATTAAAAGACCAATTGCCCCCTAAAATGTGACACTCGTGACACTTTGCAAAATGCATCATTTAGAGCAGGTTTCATATTCTCAACTATGCAAGCGTAAGCTGTGCATAGACTAGCCCAACCAGTAAAAGATATTTATTATATATTATTTTAGAGTTTTATCTTTTACTGCAAACTATTTTCCCATATTTTCTGGTAACATAAAAAGTGATAAATAAGTTACATATTAAAATAATAACAGAGAAGTGAGTTAATGATCAGCATCATTTTTATTGCCAATCGTTGTGTATTCCCACTTTGCAGTATCTGGTGCTATCTGGAAACTTAGTTCAAACGCAAAAATAAAATATACTAGCCCGGTATTGCTCGATCCTAAAATACTCTAAAATCCTGATATTTTAATTAATGCAGACTTCGTATTTAGTTTTATATAAACTTCTTCCTAGCTAATAAAAATAAAACATTAAGAAATTTACGTGTGGGAGTGGACATACAGACCACATCATGCAAAAAAACAAAACAAAAAAACTAATAAATAAATAAATAAAACGCGTACATTTTTAAGTTTTATAAAATTATATGCAGTTACTGAAAAAAAACTTTACGTGCGGAGTTTGAACCCACAGACCAAGTCATGTAATAAAAAAATCGCTATCAACTTACCCACAGTAGAATTTTCACGGCCCGTTAGTCTATCATTTTTGCTAGGCGACCATATGAAAAAATGGCTTTACCGATGATAGATGAAATAAAATAACGGTTTCTATAATTAATTATCGGTAATTATCGGGAGTATTCTGAAACAAAATTGAACTAAGATCATTCCAGACTTATATACTAAAGTTCTGTAAATTAAAAAAATATCTCTTCAGCTGTTTCGGAGTCTATAAGGAAAGAACTCCCACACACAGACAAAGTTGCATTTATATAATTGTAAATTAAATCTTGGTTAATCACAATATTATATTTTTCATTTTTTTTTTTAAATGAAAGCCACTTTTGAGATTCTAGCCAGGTTTGTAATACAGTATGCTCTCTCAATTGTGCGCTCCAGCTAGCATTTCATCAATTCCAGCTGAAAATTGTTTCAGGAAAAAGGCAGATTCGACTCCAGATATTTAGCGTTCATAATGGATACGAAAAGTGGAATTTATCATTATTATTATTATTATTATTATTATTATTATTATTATTATTATTATTATTGGCTCACAAGGATCTTTCACACAGGTTATCAAAGATCTCTCATGGAAAACAACCTGTGTTATTTTCTAGAAGCTGAGTGACAACAATTCTCCCCGGATTTACAGTATTCAACACTTCTTTCGATAACAGTTAACATTTGCAAATAAATGTGCGTCATCGCAACATTTGCTTGCCATTGATTTCTCGTTGGCAGCGGCCATTGGCCTTCACTGGAATCTGAGTGGCAATAAGCCTCCCCAAGGTCTAGTTCTCTTCGCACTTGTCCAGCGCAGGTTTGGTCAGTGCTCTCTCTTCGGTCTTTCCTCTCTCCCTGACTGTACTCGGCTATTCGGTCTATTATTATTATTATTATTATTATTATTATTATTATTATTATTACTACTACTACTACTACTACTACTACTACATTGAAGTGTTATTTTCACGTTTCCACTGACATTAGCCTGGAACTTCTTTTGTGTAATTTCCTCAAAGTTTCGGTGGATATAATCGCATACATACTATAGGTGAATGTCGATGAACTCGAGATTCTTTTAATTTTTTTGTTTCTTTTTCTCTACCAAAAGTATGTCAACAAGAATTATGGTGAATAATATGTAAATCTTAATTGGGAGCCGACTGAGAAATTCGAATTAGATGAAAAGAAAGACCTTCAAAATCTAGTGGGATAATCTTTGCTGTCTATTTAGCAACTTTTTTCACAGAAGAAACGTCCTCGCGTTTTTTTTTTGTACTGTACCATTTTTGCATATGGAAGCTGCCTGAATGAGCTTCCTTATTTAGCTCCGAGTTTGGTTCCTTTTGTAAAAAAAAAAAATCGCAACAAGAGTTCGTTTCTTTATCACAACAATTTATTCCCTTAGTTTGCATTAGTCAGAATTGCTACGACCGGAAATATTTATAAAAGGACTTCCGGGATTTATCACTAATTTTTACGGAACTGCATCCGTGAATACTACAAGATGGTTTTCATCAAATCCCTAACAAATGCACGTTATCAACATTTTACATAAATAAAAAATACATGTATATTACGTTAATTAATTTCAATTGTTCCATAATATTTGACCTTATTCAACGAACAATCTAGTCTTCACATTAATCTTCATCTTCAAAACTTGATAAATGATGACCCACTAATAAAAAAACAAAAAAAAACAAGTAAACATGAATATTCGATATCATAGTCAACTAAATATAATGTTATGTTCAAAAATCTTAAAAGTTTCAAAACTTAAATGAAAAGAAACCCGGATATTGATCGAATGGTTGTAAATACACGATAAAAAATGTAATCTACGTTTCAAGTGTAACCACCAGCGCTTAGTCGTGGCGTTTATTGCCGTCCGTATAAATATATTAACGTTGTTTTCGGTCAATAGGATGACAGCAGCATTCATTTTCTGTGTTTCTATTACGATCTCTTATAGGCAACTGTAATACTGACTATTTTATTCAGATTTAAAGCGGCTTTCGACAAGCGTGAATACCATATGCGAATGTATATAACTTATACTTGTCTTCACGCACGATCTGCGGATCATTGCTATGTTTTTAGCTAAATATGTTTGATTTCATTCGATTAAATTCGATGAACGCTTTAAGTAGACTAGCCTGGGTTCCCTGCGTTGCCCTGGTGTTTGGACGTGTGTGTTGAGCAAAAGAAAAAATGTGGTAGTAGGTAGGCAGGCAGGCAGGCTCGGACCCGTACTGCAAAGGAAGAAAAGAACGTGAAAAAAAAACGTGATGCCTTTTCCGTTCCGTCTATCGCCAAATCGGAAGTGGCTAAGGTTTAATTATAGCTAGTCAATCAAAAACAGGGGATGACTTTCGAAAATATTGGCGAAAAAAGCGACCCCTCCTTGTTGAATAGTGACCAGTTTAGGGTGAAGAAATTAATGCTTTTGGCCTGTTTTTTATATTTGTCGTCCGAAGGGTCTAGCTTCAATACGATATCTATCTCATGCAAATTCATCGCCTCTGTCTAAAGTTTTGGCAGGCATACAAACATATATACATATATACATTTAAACAGACAGGGGAGATTTATATTATAGCCTGGGTGTCCGGCGTTCCCGGAGTTTGCAGGTGTGTGTTGAGCAAAAATGTTTAAAATGATATAAGGCAGGCAGGCAGGCTCGAACCCGGACCGAAGGAGGAAAATAACATTAAGAAAAACGTGGCGTCTTTGCTGTTGCGTCTATCGCCAAAGCGGAAGTGACGGAATTTTAAATTAAGGGTAGACAATCGAAAAGATGGGATGAATTTCGAAATTATTGGCGAAAAAAGCGACCCTGCCTTGGAGAAAAGTGTCTAGTGAGGTTGAATGAATAAATGTTTTCAGCCAATGTTTCAATATTTGGTGTCCGAAAGGTCGAGCTTTAAAAAGATACTGATCTCGTGCAAATCCGTCTCCGTTGTCTAAAGTTTTAGGCAGAAATACATACATACATACATACGTACACACATGGGTGGCTGGCGTTTCCCGGATGTTTGGAGGTGTGTGTTAAGAAAAAAAATATGGTAGAAGGCAGACAAGCTAGAACCCGTACCACGAAGGAGGAAGAGAACGCAAAAAAACGTGACGTATTTTCCGTAGCGTCCATCTGCCAAAGCGGAAGTGACGGATGTTTAAATTAAGGCTAGTCAATCGAAAAGAGGGGATGACTTTCGAAAATATCAGTGGAAAAAGCGACCCCTCCCTAGAGAAAAGTGTCCAGTTAAGGATGAATGAATAAATGTTTTAGCCAATCTTTCGATATTTTTCGTCCGAGTGTCGAGATTTAAAACGATACCGATCCCGTGTAAATCGGCTGCCTCTGTCTAAAGTTTTAGGCAGACATACAAACATACATAATACAAACATAGATACATATATAAATTTAAACAGACAGGTGAGATGATCATTGCATGTCGTATCTCTTCTCGATTCACAAATAAACACACGCCCTCCACATCCGAATCTGATTATATTGATATGCATACTGCTTAATCGCGTTAACACACTTAATTGGGAGCCGACTGAGAAATTCGAATTAGATGAAAAGAAAGACCTTCAAAATCTAGTGGGATAATCTTTGCTGTCTATTTAGCAACTTTTTACACGGAAGAAACGTCCTCGCGTTTTTTTTTTTTTTGTACTGTACCATTTTTGCGTATGGAAGCTGCCTGAATGAGCTTCCTTATTTAGCTCCGAGTTTGGTTCCTTTTGTAAAAAAAAAAAAAATCGCAACAAGAGTTCGTTTCTTTATCACAACAATTTATTCCCTTCATTTGCATTAGTCAGAAGTGCTACGACCGGAAATATTTATAAAAGGACTTCCGGGATTTATCACTAATTTTTACGGAACTGCATCCATGAATACTACAAGATGGTTTTCATCAAATCCCTAACAAATGCACGTTATCAACATTTTACATAAATAAAAAAAATACATAACAGAAGTTAAACGGAGTTTGCCAAGTATCAGATGAGAGACTATTTCGTAATGTTTGGTACTGTACGTCAATTATCCTCCTGCTAAATGTGGTCATTCTACTTACAACTTTAGACTTTTTTAAAGACTAAGATTAATAAGCGTATCCTGTCTTTGCAGTTATCACCTTTCATCCTTGTTATCTCCTTCCATCAAGTGGCTTGATGTCTTGTCTGGAGCAGTGTCGATTAAAGATTCCGTATAGGTGAGATAGCATGTAGATGGATTTAATAATAACACAAGCTTTGAATGGATAACGACTAAAGCTTATCGTAAATTTAAACACATTAATTATATTTCTATTTAACAATTATTCCTGATGCATACGCAATTTCTGCTTTGCCAATGTAGATATTAAATCTTATAATGTTGAATTTTTCTTTTCGCCCAGTAGAATGATTACGTCAGTACATGAAGTGTCTGCAACGGCTGGATATTATAGACAAAAGAGAAAATCTTTTGCTTGATAGTATGCAACCACTCATAATGCGCTAATCATGAAATGTGTCATTGTTTAACGGCCAGGACAAAGTCAATCAGTTGAACTGAAAATAATACAAAAAATAAAAATAAAAATAAATAAAATAAAAAAAATAAAATAATAATTCAAAATGGAAATCCTATTTTCACTCACGAATACAGTTCTTCTAATGAACCTTTTAGAAATTCACACAGTAATGCGAACTCCATAAGAAAATAACAAAGAACTTAGTAAGTCTATATAATGGTGAAACGTATTTATTTCTTACTTGTTTGTTTGCACTTGCAATAAATGATATAATATTAATATGTGGAAGAGCGATTATCTATATATCTATACAAGTGAACGTGCCTGTGTGTCCGTTTGATTGTGTACATCTCCCTACAAAATATCTCTGTCAATTTTTAGTCTAAAAAACCCGAAATTTTATATACAGGGTACTGAGATTTGTGAAAATCTAGGTGATCGGTTTTCGGCCAGAAAATTGGCTGGTAAGTGGGTCAAAATTCAACGATTTGACCTTTGAGAACTCTACCAAACTCCTCTGACAATTTTGGGTACAAACACTTGAAACTTAAGCTATAGGTTCCTTGCACATGGATCTAACTTAATAACTTGATTTTAGCCCAAAACAATAAATGTTAAGTGGTGATAATAGGAATCAAATTTAAAAAAAAAATGACCGCTGCGGTCTGTACCAAATTACTCAGACAATTTCTTGTCTAAACATTTGAAATTTTACATAAAGGGCATTCAGACATAGGGCAAGCTTTTTAATTGGTTTGGGGCGAAAATTTGAGCTACCAATATATAAATGTATGTATGTATGTTTGCATGTTTGCGTAAAACTTTCGAGAGGGGCGACGGATTTTCACAAAATCAGGATCGCTTTTAAGTTCGACTTTCAGACGCCAAATATCGAAAAGTTGGTTAAAAACATTAATTTCTTCACCCTCAACTAGGCATTTTTCTACAGGGAGGGGTCGCTTTTTTGCCAATATTGTCGAACGTCATCCCCTTTTTCGATTGTCTAGCCTTAATCTAAACCTACGTCACTTCCGGTTTGGCGGTGGTCAAAGCAAAGACGTCACGTTTTTTCCCCATTCTTTTCCTCTTTGCGGTACGGGTTCGAGCCTGCCTTCCTACTATTACTTTTTATTTTTTTTTGCTCAACATACACATCCAAACACCCGGGCAACGCCGGGCTGAAATACTAGTAAACGATAAAAAAGGATCACATTTTATAAGATAAGAAAAACTAACCAAACTAATATGTCTCGCTCGTTCTTCCCTGGTTACGGTTTTAAGATATAAGCACGGATTAGTTCTTCCTATCTGTAGTAGCACCAATATCGTCGCACACCTGTTCGACTATCCGCTATTTTTGTTGCCTGCCATTCTGTCCTCCATATTGCATTGTTGTTTCGAATACAGACAGCAAATCAATGTTCATTATCATTTTACAGTGGGATCACACTACACACCAATACTGGAATATTTCTAAAATTGGAGTATGTCTCCCAAATTTCTGGTGAGCAAGAAATAAAAAAAAACACTATTAAATTAACAATTTAAACAAGTCAGAAATCACAAAAGTGTTCCGTTCTCGTATTTCAGGTACATTCTTGCATTTACAGTAAGCTTTAATAAGATGCATATAATATTTGCTTACTTTATGCTGGATGCAGTTCTTCAATACGCGACGTTTTTATTGCGATTATCACGCGAGGAAAAGCAAGAGTTACATAAAAGGTTCGCTGACTGCCACTCAGATCAAACTTTTAAAACTGAAAACCCTGACAAATCCTAAAAGCATAATTGCGGTTTCTTTTTCTCGAAAGAAAACCCATTACACAAGGTCGCATGCTGCCTACCACATCCAGATTTAATGTTACATTGAACAAACATCCAGACATTATAGAAATGCAATATGTTTTGTCTCTTTACATGATTGCCGAAATTTATTATTTTCTTTTCAGATGAATTTGATTTATCCATCAATGATTGAATGTACCTATTATGTATGAGTAAATTGCAGATCCCATAGCCATTTTTCGAGTATATAATTATTGATCTACGTAATTTAGCAATAGAATAATTTGAGTCAGGAGTCAGTTGTCGATAACGTTCATTTTGAAAAAGTCGTAGCAACTGATATTGTATATTAGAGTATTGAATACAGACATCGTATAGCAGTTGCTTTTCTGAAAAGGATTGAAGGGAGAGAAGTAGCGCTTCCACTAGATTTCGAATTCTATTTTGTGCTTTGCTAAAACAGGAAAACGTTCTCTGTGCGACACCAATACAAATGCGACCTTATTATTTTACGGTAGGACCTGTGGCTATTATATAGCTAGGGATTGTTTCTGGAGCCAGGTACTTCGTAGAGCACAGTAGAATAATCCATCTATTGTTTCGCTTCGTTTTATTTCGTCTTAAGTGAAAACCAAAGTGGCAACCATTGAAAACCATTAGAAAATATATTGGATTATAAAAGTCTTGATATCATAAAAAGTATTTGTCGGCAACAATTTTGACTGTGATATTCGTTCCAAACAGACTTGAATACCACTAAAAATAAACTATAGAAATGGGAGTGTATAGGCACTTTTACCGTTCTTTATTCTTCTAATATCTAATACACCAGTCTCTTTGGCATTTCTAAAATCTCTCATAAAATGTATTATCCATGGGAAATCTTCGAGCAGTTTTGGCACTATGAGATCGGATTCACTTTCTAGCCTGGATAAGACACTACGTCGTGTCACCGCGATTTTCCGTGGACAAATATGAAGTATTAGAAATCGTCAGCTGATGACTCCGAATATCGAAATGTCATCACAATATCATAAAGTTGTTTTACGAGTGCATAAATATTGACCTACGCAATTTCGCAATGGAATCATCTGTTTGTATATTTTCAATTGACGCAAATATATTATAATCCTCGCAATCCTGTTTTCACAAGTTAAAACATTTTCATTTTTTATGCGATAGGCTTGTATTTCAACCTTATAACCCCGATAGAAGTTTATTGCTTCAAAGAAGTGTAATTTGCTTTTTTATTTGGTAAATTGTTCTCTGCTATTCACAATTTTTTCAAGAGTAGGCGAACGTTTCTTGAATCCTCGTTCTGGTTTATAGGTAAGTAAAAGAATAACACGAATACAGATATCAAATCGAATAGTATATTTTGGAAAAACGCCGTAAATAATTAACCCGTCTCTCTCTTTAACTTAGTTATTTAGCCACTTATTGCTTCTGATATTTAATTTTCTCCTACCGGGAAAGAATGTGACACAGGGTCGGAAGATGGAATAAATGAACCAGCGCGTCTAAAAAAGGGACATAATGTTCCTGCAAAAATAAATTTGAGTAATCCGCCGGCATTCCCCGATGCGCGCGCCTCAGAAAACATGTTATAAACTTGCTCCCTTCACATACCAAGGGTTAAGGCTTTGGGGTTATCTTTAACTTAATCATTCTCTACTGCGCACCCGAGGACCCGTGGTCCCCTAAGCGGGCAACGGGCTGTCAATTAAGGAGCAATAAGTGGACGCCGGAAAATATAATTCAAAATGCAGAAACTTGTAAGGTTTAAATAAATTGACAAATGACTATCCGTAAAAAGTCATTTACTGTTATAAACATTTAAGCGTCTGGATACGAAATTAATTGGTGCCAGTTTGGCTTTCGTATCTTGATTTTTTGTAGCTTGAAAGGCTTTTTGAAACAAAAATCGCGTAATCCGTTCCAATAAAAACACTCAGCAAATTTTATATTGAAGGTACAACAAGCATAAAAAAGAGTAAAATGTTTTCTAACTTTACATTTAATACATGTAAATAAAATCCTCGTGAGAACATAATGCCAAAATAAATGTTAAAAATATTACGAGAATATGGAACCTTATACTTCGAGTGACGAAACATATAAAATTTATTTTTATTTTTTTTTCAGTTTCTAATTTCTAAGATGTCAAATGTTATAAGAATGGAATGACAGATCTGTTACGTTTTTACCCAGGAATATTAATCAAGATAACGTGGAATGCGCGCAATGTTCATATTACTCAGCGATGGTTTCAAATTCATGACCATCTCCTTGCAAACATTAAAACCATCGTGATGAGATGCAACCTGAATGAAGGGCGATAGCGTTAGTGCTCTGCTATTGAAAAAAGCGACACTTTCTACATTTAGATACCGTCCAGAAAAAAATCCTTACCCTACAATCCAGCTATGCTGTGGCATATCAAATCATGAATGCAAAAACAAAACGAAAACGCACACTATTGCCGATGGAATGTATCAATTTATGTACAGAGAGCATTGGCAAACTTGCAGTCAGACCAAAAGGTTAAAAAGATATGACGAAAGTGTAGAGAATAGGAACGACCATTAAGACGGGACACACAAAAGAGTGACACCGTCGTCTGATTAGCAGTATAAATAGAGCACGCACGCACGCACCGTGGGAAGAACGACGACTACGACGATAGTCGACTCGGAAACCTTACATGGCGCTACGAACAGGATTTATTTTTCAACATAATTTCTTTTGCACGATTTTTGGAGTATAATGGCGCCAGGACAACACGAGGACGGCCAATACATGCAGTTGATTCAACAACTAATAAATCTGCAAAGAGAAAACAATGAGCTTCGCGGAGGGAGTGCCTCGAGTCGGTCTAACACCAAGAAACCAGACCGGCCACGTATCGAACATGGATTCACCGACGCGGACTAGGCGCTTTTCATCGACTCGTGGGCCCGATACAAACAAATGTGCGGCCTTACCGACCCCGTGGAAATCCGCAATGAACTAAGGACAGCCTGCTCAAATGAGGTAAATAGACTTTTATTTGACTTAGTTGGGCCTGGAACCCTCAATTCTGTCACAGAGGAACAACTCTTAAGGCATATACAGTTCATTGCGGTGAAAGGTCTACACCCGGAGGTGCATAGACATAAATTTCATAACATCAGAAAACAGACGGGGGAGGGACCCGCACAGTTCTTGGCAAAGCTTCGGTCCCAGGCACGGTTTTGCAATTTCACGGTTCTGTGCCCCAACGAGAACTGCCGGCAAGCCGTAAACTATTCGGAGGACATGGTAGCTGGCCAACTCGTAGCTGGTCTGGCAAATGCGGAGTACCAGTGTAAATTGCTGGCCGAAGCAAATATTCTAACCACTGTGGAGCAGAAGCTTCACAGGCTGGTTAGTTTAGAAACTACAGAGACGTCTGCTCCTCAGTTGCAACGAGGTTCAGAGGGACACTCGACTTTTGGACAACTAACAACCGAGAAAAAACCATCTCGGAAGGAGCAGCAGCTTAAAACCCCTCAGAATAGTCCTTGTGAAGGGTGTGGGAGGACCTCACACCCCAGTGGGTTAAAAGGGCGGAAGAACTGCCCGGCGAGGGGGCTAAAATATTTTAATTGTGGCGTCACAGGCCACTTACAAAGAGTGTGCCGGAAACAGGAGAGGTCGACGGCGGAGTCAACAAACGATGCCACACGTCAATCGAATATTTTCGGCAGCAGAATGGAGGGGGCACCGGCATGTTACAATCAAAAAGGTAGAATAGCAGCAGTGCCACACCTTGCATGGAGCAGTGGTGGGTTTAGGAGAAGTCCCCCTGAGCCACCACCCTCATTAATGGTCGATGTGTCCCTGATACCAGAGTCCCAGGCTAAATTCGGGTGTGCTTTGGATAAGGGAGTAAGCCGTCGAAAACACCGCATCCAGGCCATTGCAGATACCGGTGCCCAGACGTGTTCGAGTGGCCCAGAAATATTGAAAATATTAGGGTGCACCAGCAGGATCCTTATACCTACCACCCACAGGATACGGGGAATCACAGACGAACCCCTAGATATCAAGGGGGTGGTCCTGACTCAGATTAAGCTCGGTCAGAAGGAAACGCGACAAGTGGTCTACGTTTCAGAAAACACGTCAGGATTCTACTTGTCAGAATCGGCCCTCAAAGACCTAGGAGTAATCAATTGCGACTTCCCGCATCGAGTATCAAAGGCCGATTTATCGGCTTCAGAAAGTGGAACAGCACCGTGTGGATGTCCGAAAAGAGAATCCGTCCGGACAAGCCAGCGAGGATCCCGTTTACCCCCACTGAAGATAATAGGGAACGGTTAGAGAAGTGGTTACGTGAACACTTTAAGTCCAGCGCATTCAACACCTGCCCCCATCAACCGTTACAAGTCATGGTAGGGAGGCCGCTGGATATAACTTTTACCCCGGGGGCGAAACCATCGGCCATACACACACCCATTCCAGTCCCTCATCACTGGAAGAAAAGGGTACAGGATGATTTGGATCGAGATGTTGCGTTGGGTATTATCGAACCGGTACCAGCAGGCACACCTACGATCTGGTGTTCGAGGATGGTAGTCGCTCCAAAGAGAGACGGGTCACCAAGAAGGACGGTAGACCTACAAAAATTGAATGCAGCAACGATGAGAGAGACTCATCACACACCGTCCCCTTTTAATCAGGTGTCCGTGGTGCCTGCCCAAACCAAAAAGACTGTCTTGGACGCATGGAATGGGTACCATAGTCTGCCACTCTCCCCAAAAGCCCGGGACGCGACCACGTTCATAACGGAATGGGGTCGTTATCGGTATCTCAGGGCTCCCCAGGGTTTTCACGCATCCGGGGACGGGTACACGCGCCGGTTCGATGACATCACAGTTGACATGCCAGTGCATAGACGACACACTCCTATGGACAGGTCCTTAGAATTGGCTTTCTGGCATACTGTGGACTATATTACCCATTGTGGTAAAAGTGGGATAGTCTTTAACCCTGACAAATTTCAATTTGCTGACGATGAAGTGTAATTTGCCGGCTTTGTGATAACCTCGGACGGCGTGAAGCCAACTAAAAAAATGACGGAGGCTATTCTCAATTTCCCGACCCCAACGAGCATTACTGGTATCAGGTCCAGGTTTGGTTTATTTAACCAGGTGTCGTATACATTTGCACAGGCCGATATAATGGCCCCTTTTCGAGAGTTGCTGCGGACAAAGAACCGTAAATTTTACTGGGATGACACATTGAATAGACTTTTCGAAGAGTCGAAGAGGAATATCGTTCAGAAAATCGAAGAAGGGGTGAAAACCTTCGATATGAACAGAGCGACCTGCCTTTCAACCGACTTCAGTAAAGTTGGCATTGGGTATTTTCTGTTCCAGAAGCATTGCCAATGCCCAACGGAATTAGGTCCCAACTGTGGTAAGGACCACTGGAAGATGATTTTGGCCGGGTCTCGCTTCACGAAAGATGCAGAATCTCGTTATTCCCCTATAGAGGGGGAGGCTCTAGCGCTGATTTATGGCTTGGAGTCTTGTAGGATGTTCATCCTGGGATCCCCAGACCTATTGGTCACCGTGGACCACCAGCCCCTAGTGAAAATTTTCTCGGATCAGATCCTGGAGAATATAAAAAATCCCCGCCTGTTCTCATTCAAGGAGCGGTCGTTGATGTACAGGTTCCAGATTAAGCATGTTCCCGGGAAACTCAACGTAGCACCGGACTGCACATCCCGATACCCGGCGCCGTCAAGACACAGCAGACTAAAGGGCACTGACACTTCCCAGCAAATCGAGGGGAGTATACAAGCATCCATCATAGCTGCATACGCACATGACCCCAAGTTCCGAGCGATCACCTGGGATAGGATAGTCGCAGCTGCAGCCACCGATGAGGAGTGCCGAACGTTGGCGTCATACATTCAAGACGGGTTCCCAAGGTCACGCCACGAACTACCACCAGAAATCCGGCAATTCTGGCCGATGGCAGACCAACTATATTGTCTGGAAGGGGTACCCATAAAAGGGGACAAAATTTTGATACCAAAACGGCTTAGAGCCGAGGTGTTAGAGGCATTACACTCCGCCCATCAAGGGGCGAATGGTATGTTGGCTAACGCCAGACAACGGTTATTGTGGCCTGGTTTAGACGCCAGCATCCGACAAACAAGGGCGCAATGTCGGAGTTGCAATTCGATCGCCCCATCCCAGCCTAGGGAACCATTAATGCCACCCATAAACCCGGAATTCCCATTTCAAAAGACAGTCACTGACTTGCTAGATATGCACGGGAAAAGTTACATGGTATACGCGGACCGATATACCGGTTGGATTGAGGTCGCACCACTACCATCAGGAAGGGCTGCAGCGGTGTGTAATGCCCTGAGGGTTTGGTTTTGCACGTATGGTGCGCCGGAGGAAATATCATCCGATGGAGGGCCACCATTCGATTCACTAGAATACAAATCGTTCCTAGAAGACTGGGGCGTAATAAGGCGCATATCATCTGCACATTACCCCCAGAGTAATGGCCGAGCTGAACTGGCCGTAAAAACGGCCAAAAGAATGCTGATGGACTGCGTTGATGGCTACGGACACCTACATCATGATCGGGCAGCACGGGCGATGATGACTCATAGGAATACGCCCAGTCAGGACCTTGGATTGTCGCCGGCGGAAATGCTATATGGTCGAACAGTAAGGGTCCATCTCCCCGCACTTCGCAAAAAATACTGAATCCACAAGCGTTGGACGGAGACCAGAGATTTGAGAGAGAGGGCGATGGCGAAAAGGCACGTACTTAACAAAGAACAGTACGACATACACAGACGCCCCCTCCAACAGCTCCGAGTTGGCGAGTCTGTGCAGGTGCAGAATCAGGAGGGATCAAATCCACGACGATGGGTGAAAACTGGGAGAGTCGTCGAGACAATGGGTAACAGGCAGTACAGGATACGGTTGGATGGTAGCGGCAGGATCACATTACGCAATCGCCGTTTCCTCAGGAAAATCAAACCGGTCATGGATACGCCGGAGTATCCACCCACTCAACAACCCCATCAACCACCTCCCCAAACACCAAGAAGGGAGGACAGCAAACCACCGTGCAACATGCATGAGATGATGGAGGTGGAAGAAGCTGATTGTGACACATCAGAAACAGATATGGAGGTGGACGAAGATCCGATCAACCACAAGCCAATGCAGACGAGTCCGGTCCCACGACGCAGCATGAGGGTAACACGAGCACCAAGGCCACTTTCCCCTCAAATGCAAGGACCAACTCACTACTACACGGAATTCTCCAGTCACATGACCACAAAACGACGGTAGTATGGTCACATGGTGGGGGGAGGGTATGTAGAGAATAGGAACGACCATTAAGACGGGACACACAAAAGAGTGACACCGTCGTCTGATTAGCAGTATAAATAGAGCACGCACGCACGCACCGGGGGAAGAACGACGACTACGACGATAGTCGACTCGGAAACCTTACAGAAAGTAATGAAAAACGTGACTTAAACAAGCGGTTATTCCTTTGTATATCCTGTCAGGTGATGGACTAAGGGAAGGAAAGAGAAAAGGAAAAATTTCGTCTATAAACGGCTTATTAATATACACATGACATTAATTTGTATACGAAAACAATAACCACCGGGAAAAGGGTAAATGAGAAAGCACCGGGCAGTCTTTTATCTTGGACAGCTGAGAGAGGTGGATATTACAGTTGAAGTCAAGAGTTAGCAAGAATGAATTCGAAGGAATATTTATTATTTTTTTTTAAAGTCTTATTTTCATTCAAGTTAGACCGCCTTCCGATTTTTATTTATTCATTTTTTAACTTTGTTTTTTGAGTTTCTGGACATGGCACAAGTAAAGCTCAGCAGTGATATAATAAAGCCCTTTTACAGCGATAAAGAATGGTGATTTAGCTCATAAAAGCACACCTTGTTAACAAATATAGATGGTTTGTTAAGTCTTTTTATCATTATAATTGAAGGGGGATGTACTCCATCTGGAGAGGAGTGAAGGTCATCAGACGAGCATCGACTTGATTTAAATCCGGTTTAATGAGGCTTTTGGAAACGGGGCATTCACCGCGCATGCAAGTCAAATTGGCAGGAGAATGCATGGACGTATACCACAACAAAATGTGACAACTTGTAAGAATAGCTGGATTCATGGAGAAAGGCTCGATATTTTTTCCGGTGTTCCTGAACGACATCTCAATAGAGTTGCATTTACATTTTGACTATGGAGGGTTTGCTGGCCGATCTTTGACACACACACACACACACACACACACACACACACACACACGAGAGAGAGACGGCTCGATACCACAAACGGCCAAGTGCCGCGACATAAATTGCAATGTTTAAAGTGCAACGAAATCGGCAACTTCGAGAACAGATTCAGGAAAAAAGTCGTCAACGCCAAGCAAATGAAAAATAGGGAACATCCAGTCAGTACGTAATTGTTGACGGACATGCATAGTCTTAGCTGACACCACTTGTTCTGAAACCTTGACGGACGACGCAGTGTGTTGTCGGTGGAGATGTCAAGCTGTTAAGGTGATGACCGCAAATAGAAGGGTTATGTGACGTTGTTTAGCCTACGCCCTTTGCAACGGTAGGTCATATTCGTCGAAAACAACTGTTAGGCGTTACTTTTTTATTGGGAGTTGACGCTCTAAATAAGTTTGAGAGAGTGCATGTGACTGAATAAGAGAAGGTTCACTTCCTCATGAAAAAAGGATCTACGTATGTGGCGATTAACATTGATGAGCCAGGCTTCAGTGCCGTATTTACCAACCTACATAAAAATTGTCTGCACCATTGAAATTGTCGGGTGAACAAAATAAGGGCAAGACACTCTATCAAAACCCCCAATACTAATGATTACTACAATATTATCTCATTGATTACTGTACACGCAATAACCCTTATCCCTGAGTGGCCTTCAGGCCTTGATAAGTGGTGACTCCTATGCAAAAAAGTAAATATATATATATATAATACATACATAGCTGAATACGAAAAATAACAACGATATTTATGGTTGAAAATAGATGGTTGGTGCCATATCCAAAAAAAAGAGCTAGGTCCGTTACTAACAGATAAACACTAAGTGAGATCTGTGATGAAATACAGAGAGCTAAATAACTTTGTGGACGCATTTACGGCAAATGCAGATTATGTGCACGGAAGTTGCAGGAATAACGTGAAGCGTGAAGACTATGATTTTGCCATATTGGACCTGAAGAATACCTATCCCCAAGTGCACATACATAAATCACTGTATCTCTTTAAAACGGTGAATTTGAAGGGGTGAAAGTATTATCTCACACTATGTGGGCTGTCCTGAATGCTGCACTGATAATCATGTGATCAATTATGAACACAGTACTTTCCTAAAATATGTCAATTAACAAGCTACGCCATTTTACATCGACAACGTTTTCGTCAATTTAGTCTCATATCTGCAGATCAAGTGACGAAATATTTGCCAAAATTTGGACTAACCTGTAAGTTTCCTGAGCGACACCAACAAAGAACACGAGTGGTCCGATTACGCATTAACAGTGATGACGGTAGACTACGATGGACGCAACGAGGGGATATTCAGGAATCTGCATCATTCGTTACGATGCGAACGACCTTTAGTATGTGGAAAACTGATTGGTAATTTTCCTGTTTGTGAATGGCTCCACGTATGTACAGCAATCAGAAAATATGTGATTGGTGCCACTCTATTGATCCAGCGCCTGTACAATTGTGTAACTGATGAGCGACAATTGGAATAGGTCGGGTATGGACATCACTCATTACGGCAGTAACCATTATTTTACACTCATTGATTGCGATATGAAGATCTCTATGTCGGCAAGATTCACCAAACATTGTACATCAGGTTGAGTCCAGATTTTACGGGCGAAACTCACCAATCGTAATACTAACGGACAAAGCCACCACACTTTCTGTTAGACTCGGGTGTGCGTATCTGATAACTAAGAGGACATTTTTTGGTTGAGAAATTCCATAGAAGTGTGAAAACCAAACAATGACCTATACCAGAAGCGGTTTATCAGTATAACGTATCAACAAAAAACATATATGATAATCCTCGCAATCCTGTTTTCACAAGTTAAAACATTTTCATCTTTTATGCAAAGAATTGTAATTTGCTTGTTTATTTGGTAAATTATTCTCTGCTATTCACAATTTTTTCAACATCTACGGCGATGTCAAACGCCATATACACCTACAACGTCCGCATACAAGGCGTTGATTCCATGGCCAGCCCTGACCGGCAAAACACCTAGAGGCAGTACCAAGTGGGATAGATTTATGGGTTAGAATCCCTCGCAGCAAGTGTACGAGTAAGTCCAGGCCGGGTGACTGAAATCAACAGTCCACACTCGATCAAAGTGGATGGAATCCCTAATCACATAAAACATTTGCGCTTTTGTCCTAGAGCTCGCATACAAGTCAATACAATTAGTGGCTCGTAAGAAGAAAGTGAACAACTGAACAGGCACAATTCGGATGATAAAAGATTCTTCAGACACGAGTTGCTGGGAAATCCCTGGTGATGACGACAATGATACATTGCCTGACAAAGATGATGATAGGTTCTTCAAAAATGCAACTTAGGCGTAATTGTCCCTTAGGCAGAATTTGCTACCTCCCCACTCAGCAACCGCTTCTAAACAAAGAGCTGATACCCAGCTGTACTATTTGTGATGAAGAAGTAAAGGGAAATGTCGCGAAAGTAATGCAAAATGTGACTTATATAAGCACGACGTTTTTGTCTATCTTATCAGATGACGAAATATCGGAATGAAGAGGGTAATAAAAAACTAACATCTCCAGACGGTTGATATATATATATATATATATATATATATATATATATATATATATATATGCGTGTGTGGGGGGTGTATTTATATATATGTATTTATATATATGTATTTATATATATATTTATATATATTTATATATATATATTTATATATTTATTTATATATTTATAATTACATATATTTATATATATTTATATATTTATGAAGATATATATATATATATTTATATATTTATAAATATATATTTATATATATATATATTTATAAGTATATATATTTATATATTTATATATATATATATTTATATATTTATATGTATATATGCATATACGTATTTATATATATTTATATACATATATTATATATATATTTATATATATATTTATATATATATTTTATATATATATATTTTATATATATATGTTTATATATATATTTATATATATTTATATATATTTATATATATATAGATAGATAGATAGATGTATAGATATATATATATAAAATATAAACAAATACAATTAAATTTACCAAAATGATCCATGATGGTAAAATTAAAGTATGTTATAAATATTAAAGAATTAATATTTATAAAATATCTCAGCCAGATGCAAAAGCTCTATAAAAACAAATAGGAAATAGAGCTTATAATATGAGCAAACAATTAATTAAATATATTAAAAAACACTTTGCCCACTCAATAATGATTGCATCCATAAAGATGTTATATATTCTTGCACTATTACTGAGCTCCCTCGCAATCTCCCTATAACAGACACTAATATTTCGTCTTCAAGTTATTCTTCTTCCCATCCTCCATCTACTATAGTTACTAATCCAATACACCATTCGAGCAGCCCTTCCATCTACAATCATACAACTAGTAATAATAATAATAATAATAATAATAATAATAATAATAATAATGAGAATAATATTTCTTCTAACAGCCATCCTAACACTAACAACACTCATTATCCCCTCCGAAATAGTCCTCATGCAGACATTGTCCCAGCATCGAACAAAATTCAAACTATTTAACTAATACAAATCAGCAAATTAATATTAATACCAGACCTCGATCTTTTAATAAAGTACATACATATATCGGCGCTACTTCAACATTAATTAAGAAAAGAATATCAACCCACATTTTTTTCTTTTAACAACCATAATTCTGATAATAACCAAGGAACTTCTCTAACCACTTTAATTAAAATATTTAACTCTAAAAATACACCCTTCTCAATCAAATGGACTATCATAAAAAAGTTAAGTCTTATACTCCAGATTCTAAGCTATGGCAACTCTGTACAACCGAAGCTATAACTATAATTACTTCCCCTCAAAGTAACAATATAGTAAATTCTAAAAATGAACTGATCTCTTTCAGTAATCATAATCCAAATTTAATTATGCCAATTTTGAAATTACATAGTTATTACTTTTACCCTTTATATAGATATGAAAAAAAATGTCTTTCACTTAATCGTTTTTCTGTATACTTCTCAATACTTTATAGTATAATAATACTTTATTTTAATTCTTTATCTCTTCTGTGCATGACCGGTTATTTATCTGCATTTTCTGCTTTATTCTTTAAACTTTTCTATCTATCTTATATATCTATCTACCTACACTTTCATATCTTGTATGTATATTTACTTATATTTTACTATATGCATTTACTTACTTTTTTTCTTGCTTTTTCCTGCATTTGCAGATACCGGCCATTCTCTGTCCTTAAAATTTTTTTATTTTATTTTTCTATTTTTATTTTATTTTTTATTTTATATTTCTATTTTTATTTTATTTTTTATTTTATATTTTATAGGTTATATTTTATATTTTATTTGTTATTATTTTATTTATTTATTAATTCTTTATTTATTCTTTATTTTCTATTTATTTATTAATTAATTAATTAATTTATTTATTTTCCATTTAGTATCGTCTAACAACTCTTGCTGATATTGTTTTAAGTTATGACATGTACATTTCAGTTAACCTATATTATTTTGCCATATATATTTTTTTCGCTCCTTTAACATTTCATTTCTGGGTCATTTTGACTTTTGTTTCCCTTTAATGTATATTTTATATTTAACTTTATCATCATTTTTTTTTTGTCTCTCCTTTTTTTCTCTCTACACTTTCTCTTCCCTTTTTTATTTTTATTTATGTCTCGGAAGTAGAGTGAAAAGCATATCTTATTTTTCTTTTATTAATATTATTAGAATCTTTTCTTTTTTCCTTGTACACATTTTTGTGAATTATTCCATGGATTTCTGCCTTTGGACTATTATGGACTTTCTTCTTCCAATTACGGGATTTTCTTTGCATTTTACTTGTAACAATGGAAATTCTTTTAACTTTCTTGAAGTTTTACATTTGGATTTTACCGTCACTGGATTTTTTATCTTCCACCAGACTATCCATTCATGTGTAATCACCTTTTTCTTCACCATGTTCCCTCTGCTTCACGTTTTTTGTTTTCAAGTAAGATCTTTGAATTACTTGTTGTTTCATCAAATATTCTGCATGCAAGATCCGATCCCGCATTTTGATAATTCCTGCCCTCTGATGAGAAGGAAAGTATTTCTTCGAAACTCCGCAGATTAAGGACTATCCATTTATCTAGTGTTTCCTTTTCAGATAAAATGTTTTTAACTTATTTCAAAGTGTTTTTTAACATATTTTATTAACTGTGTGTTCATATATATATATATTTATATATACATATATTTATATATATATAATATATATATATTTATATAGATATTTATATATATATATTTATATATATTTATATATATATTATATATTTATATATATATTTATATATATTCATATATATATTTATATATATATATTAACGTATATATATATTTATATATAAAATATTTATATAAATATTATATATATTTATATATATATTTATGTATATTTATATTTATATATTTATATTTATATATATATATTTTTATATATATATATTTATATGTATATATATATTTATATATAAATATTTATATATTTATAAATATATATATTTATATATATATATATATTTATATATTTGTAAATATATATTTATATATGTATTTATACATTATCAATATATATATATTTATATATTTATATTCATATATTTATATATATACTTATTTGTATATATTTATATATACATATATATATATGTATTTATATATATATTTATATATATATTTATATATGTATATTTATTTATATATATATGTTTTATATATATATTATATATATATGTTTATATATATATTTATATATATATTTATATATATATAAAATATATAGAATAATATTTATATTTTATATATATATATTCATATATATATTATATATATTTATATATATTATATATATATATTCATATATATATTTATATATAAATTTGTATATATATTTTATATATTCATATATATATTTATATATAAATTTATATATATATTTGTATATATATATATTCATATATATATTTACATATTTATATGTATATATATATTTATATTTATATATTTTTATATATTTATAAATATATATATTTATATATATTTATATATTTATAAATATATATTTATATATATATTTATAAATATATAAATATATATATATTTATATAGTTATATTTATATTTATATATCTATATATATATGTATATATATTTATATATGTATTTATATATATTTATATATGTATTTATATATATATTATATATATATTTATATATATTTGTATATAAATATGTATTTATATATATATATATATATCTGATATATATATATGTTTATATATATATTTATATATTTATATATATATATTTATATATATATAATAATATATATATATTTTATATGTATATTTATATATATTTATATATATTTATATATACATATTATATATATGTATATATATATTCATATATATATTTATATATAAATTGATATATATATATATATATATATATATATATATGTATATATATATATGAAAAAATCCGTCCTGTTTATATATATAGGAGAACCGAAACGGAATTAAAAAGCACAGAAAAGGTAGAGAGAGAGACGGAGTTAGAGTCAAGAAATTGTTCAGACGAATATATACAGGTCATAAAGCATTTCCCCTTGAGAACAGTCTGTGGTGCTGCCTGGAAGCTGAGTGACAACAAGTCTCCCCAGATTTCCAATATTCTATACCTCTGTCGATAACGGCCATTGTTCTCCACTGGAGTTTGTGTATCAATAGGCCTCCCCAAGGTACCAATTATCTTGGCATTTGTCCAGTGAAGGTTTGGTTTGCGCTTTCCTGTCAGTCCTTCCATCATCCTTTAGCCTTCTCGATTATTTAGCATCATTCTTTGAGGAGGCGGTGATTAGGTAATGGGACGTTAAAGAACTTATAGATATGCAGCTTCAATGTTCTTGGTTCCATGTAAGGCTTCGTATTTTATCACTGCAGTAGCTCGTCTGACCCGCGCATGTGGCTAATGTATTAATCTCCGCATTCCAGGGTTTCCTTTATATCTCAGCTGTTTTCATTATTGTTATTCGTATTATCTTTCCAGCCATCCCTCTAGTTCCAATTTCTCCAATTTTCTTCCAATTTTTTTTTCGGAATTATTCTTAGTGCTCCTACTATTATGGGTAATATCTTGATTTCTTTCATCATCCATATCCCATTAAGCTCTCTGGCTAGCACTGTGTATTTACACCGCTTCTCCTTTGATATTTATCTTGCGGGCAGCTGGGACAGCAAAGTCTACGATTTGGCAGGACTTTTCTTTCTTGTTAATTATTACGACATCCGATCTTCGTGATTGGATGGGTCTGTATGTCCATGTCAAATAGGATTTTCGATTTTCGTTTTCAATTACTGTTGCTGGCTTATGATTGTACCATTTTTCTGTGTTTTCGAGATGCAAATGTTTGCACGATTTCCAGTGTGCTGTACTTCCCACTTGGCCGTGTCTTTTCTTGTATTCCTTTTAAGCTAGTTTGCTACATGCACTTACTATATTGTTTATCGTTTCGTCTTTTTGTCCACAGAGTCTACATTTGCTTTTTTCTTGTGTTTTGTTGATATTTGCTTTGATGTCGTTGATTCTTATCGAGTTATCTTGTGCTGTAGTTATTAAGGATTTAGTTTCTCGGTTTAACTGTCCTTTTCACATCCCTGTCCAAGTATTTTCGTTAATCTCATCTTTTGTCATCCCTATGAATCTTCCGTGTAGTTGTTTCTCTTCCCAGTTTTCCTTTCTTGTTTTATCCTTTGTTTCTCTGTTGTCTGTTTTATCGTCTCTGTTTCCTGTTTTATTGAATTCTTCAGTGTCTCTCGCTACCATAATTTTTCTTGCATTATGTATTTTGCTAGTTATTTTTTGGTGTCATTCACAGTCTTCTATACAGACCAGTCCCCTCCTTCTCTCTTTCCCTTTTAGGTAGAGTCGGTCAACATCTTCCTTCGGGTGTAGTGCGTTGCGCATAGTCATGAGTTTCCTCGTCTTCTGATCGAGCTGTCTCAGTTCTTCTTTAGTCCAACCTATGAACCGTCCAGAGTATCTTATTAATCATTTATACTTTTTATTAGGTTACTGCTATATAATTTAGTTCCCAGAATTTTTCTTGTTCTCCTGAGGTATTCCTTTCCAATTCTCTTTTTAATTTCTGAACTCCCAGGTATTTATAGTCGTCTTTTCCTCCTTGTGTCCTCATCTCCGTTTGGTGTGGTAGTTCCATTCCTTCTGTCGTCTCCAGTTTTCCCTTTCTTATCACTAGTAGTGCGCACTTTTCCATACCAAACTCCATTTATATATCCTGGATGAAGATCCTGGTAGTGTTTGTTAGTGTCTCTAGTTCATATTATTATTATTATTATTATTATTATTATTATTATTATTACTACTACTACTACTACTACTACTACTACTACTATTATTATTATTATTATTATCATTATTATTATTATTATTATTATTGGCTCACAAGGAGCTTTCACACAGATCATCAGACACCTCTACTTGGAAACAACCTGTAGTGTTCCCTGGAAGCTGAATGACGACAAGTCTCCCCAGATTTCCAGTAATATCCACCTCCTTCGATAAAATTTTCAAATAAATGTGCGTTATTGCAACAGCTGCTTACCATGGATTTCCCGCGTCCAGCAGTCATTGCTCTCCACTGGAATTTAAATGGCAATAAGTCTCCCCAAGGTCACAGTTCTCTTCGCACGTGTCCAGCGGAGGTCTGGTCAGTGCTCTCTCCTTAGTCTTTTCAACTTCCCTGACCCAACTCGGCTATGTGTCATGAGAGGGGATGGAGAACTTACAGATATGCAGTTTCATTGTTCTTGGTTGCATGTAACGCTGCTTCTTATATTGCTTCTGTAACAGTTCGTCTGGCCCGCGCATGTGGCTCATGTATATTTATCTCCATATTATATAGTTTTTCTTAATATTCCAGCTGTTTTCATCATTGTTATTCCTTGTATCTTTCGAGCCATCCCTCGGATTTCAATTTCTCCCATTACTTTTTCAAAGTTTGTCAGGATTGTTCCTTGTGCTCCTACTATTATAGGTATTATTTTGATTTTCGTCATCATCCATATCCTTTTCAGCTTCTTGACCAACTCTGTGTATTTGCTCCGTTTTGCTTGTCTTTGATATTTACCCTATGGTCAGCTGTAACAGATGATTTTTCTTTCTTGTTAATTATTACGACATCTTGTCTTCTTGCTTGGATTGGGTTTGTCTGTTTGTATGTCCATATCCCAAAGGATTCTTGTTTTAAGTACTGTTGTTGGCTTATGCTTGTATTATTATTATTATTAGTAGTAGTAGTAGTAGTAGTAATAATAATAATAATAATAATAATAATAATAATAATAATAATAATAATAATAATAATAATAAATATTATTATTCGTACTCACCATGACTTCCCACAAAGGTCATCATCAGAGATTGCTAACAAATAGTAACCGGAAGTTTTTACCTGGAATCTGAATGACAACATGTTTATCTAGATTCCCAACACATTTTGCTTGATTCGATAAATATCCTAAATGATTTTGTATTATCCAAGCAGCCGCCTTTTATTGATCTGTTGCTAAAAAAAGGTTTGGGGAGTAATACGTCTACCCAAGACTCCAGTACTTTTCACACATACCCGGTGGAAATATGGTTAATGATTTCTTCCTAGGCCCGTCCATCCTACTCGACCATTGATAAATATTTTGGTTGTAATAACCGAAACTGATAATGCACCGTTTAAATGATTTCGTGCAGTTTTGGTTTCCTATGTTTCATTTCTGTGTTTGAAATTGGCTGGTTAAGGATTGTAAGCCGTTTCTTCATTCGTTTTTTCGTTCTCTGAAACTTTCAACTGTTTTATCACGCCTTCCGCTGTACAGTTCCTTTTGTATTCCAATTTACCTTATTTTTTCAGTCTTTTGTTGGGGGAGGGGAACTTCCACAATTATTAATCTTATATTAACTTTATGTGCCATACGACTTTCAACTCTGTAATAAGATACGCTCGGTTGTGTCGCTTTTCCGTTTAATTAATATTCACCATTTGGCTGTATGAACAGCAAAATCTACAATGTTTCATTTTCTTTCGTTCTTGTTAATTATAATGACGATATGATTGCTTGGAAGAGTGTATTTATTTGTTTGCACTTCCTTAACCGAAAGATTTTTTTATTTTCCAGTGATAAGTCTGGTGCGTGCCAATGCTATTTTTCTGCGTGCATTAAATCCAGATTTTTTGCACAGTTACTACTGTACAGCCGTCCTGTCTTCTCTTATATTTTTTGCGTGGCTTCTTACTGTATTAACTTATGTGGGCTAACGTTTTGTGATATTTCAATACTGCCTCTGTTTTAAGTCTGCACTTTTTCTTGGGCATATATACGCAGTAATTTATATAGTTACCAGTGTACTGCTCTGTTCATGCAGTCGTATCGTATCTGTTTTTGTATCCTTTCTGGCGACTAGTTTTGTGCATTCACTTATTATGCAATTTAGTGCTTGCCATCGTTAGACACAGCTTCTAAATTAAATGTTTTTAATCTCTTTGGCTTTAATCTAGTGTGTTATCGCGCATTTTTTTGTGTAGCTGTAAGATTCGATATGGTTTCTCGGTTAAATTGTTGGCTTTATAACTATGGTCAAGCATTTGCTTGAGCCTCTTTTCTTGTTATCTTTTTGTGTTTATTTATTTGGACTCCATTTATTGTAAATTATGAGGTTGTCTCTATATGCACTTAATAATCTTCCTGTGTTCTAGAATTGGTATTTCCTATTGCATTTTTGCATCTTCTACGCGGACGTTTATCCTTACTAGTTTTTTTTTTCTGTCTTCTTTTGTTTTCACGAGGATTTAGCCAGTATACTCATCTGCAATGTATTGTGCATGACAGTAAACTAATGATTTGCTTATATTATATTCAAGTCTTGGACGCATTATTATAGTGAATAACCCAAGAGCTATTAAAAATTAAAAAAAACTGATCCAGTATATTCAGAAAACTTGTAATCTGAAGTTTTACATCAGATGTTTAAAGATGTTAAATGTGAGCACCATTTATCACACGACGCACATCAAATCGATAGTCCAATTCTTGCTGAACGCGTCCCACCATTGCGATGTAAATGGTTACAGCGCCTCCTGTTATTTGAGCCTTCAGTTAATCCACGTATCTGGGCAGGAGAAGCTCATAGACCAATCTTTTCACAAGTCACCACAAAAAAATCGCAGAGTCTGAGATCTTTTTGAAGAAGTTTAACAAGTATATGTGATTCAGTTTTTGCAAATTCAAGCACATACAACGGCATTTCTGGTTGAGTAGAACGCCATTACTGGATCTGAAAAAGAATGAAAAATCTTAGACGTACAAAAACTTAACACATTTAGCTTTAAAGTGGCACGATTCTCATCTTACTACCATTCATAGGAAAGCAGATATAGGACAGGAAATATGCCCAAAACTTTTGGAACACCGTCTTCTTAGTAGTGTTAACCTATAAATAATCCAGATAATCTGTAATATATTGCTAACCTATAAATACGATGCTAGATGGATTCCCAGGTTGCTCACACCATTCCAGAAGCGAGAAAGCATCGAGTGCTCGAGGATGAATTTGGAGATGTTCCAAGCAGATGAGTCAAAGTTTTTAAAAGACTGATTACACAGGATGAAACCTGGGTCCATCACTATGATCCAGAGACAAAATCCCAGTCAATGCAGTGGAAGCACTTGGACTCAACACCTCCAAAGAAGGCAAGGGTGCAACCTTCCGTTGGCAAGGTCATGCTCACAGTCTTTAGGGACCAGGACGAAGTAGTGATGACAGATTTCCTGGCAAAGGGAACCACAATTATAGGAGACTATTATGCTTCAATTTTGAAGAAATTAATGGAAGCTATCAAAATCAAGAGGCGGGGCAAGATCAGCAAAGGTAACCTCCTCCTGCAGGACAACGCTCCGGTCCACAACTCGCATGTCGCCAGATCAGAAGCACGGGCGTGTGGTTATGAAATCCTTCCCCATCCTCCTACTCTCCTGACCTTGCACCGTCTGACTTTCACCTCTTCCCAGCCATGAAGTTGTTTTTGAAAGGAAAGCGTTTCCCAGATGATGCAGCCTTGATTTCTGAAGTCACGTCGTGGTTGGCGGACCAACCTGGGGTGTTCTACAAAAACGGTCTCCAGAGCTGTATCAAACGATGGGAGAAATGCATAACTTTGGGTGGTTCCTACGCACAGAAAGACTAATAACTGTGCCAAGTTTCGTTGCTCTACTGCTATGGGAAGTGGGTCGGGGACATTACTTATTGCACGCGTTCGTAATCCAGATAATCTGTTATATACTACTAACCTATAAATAATCCAGATAATCTGTAGTATAGTGCTAACTTATAAATAATCCAGATAATCTGTAGTATAGTGCTAACTTATAAATACTCCAGATAATCTGTAGTATAGTGCTAACCTATAAATAATCCAGATAATCTGTTATATACTACTAACCTATAAATAATCCAGATAATCTGTAGTATAGTGCTAACTTATAAATAATCCAGATAATCTGTAGTATAGTGCTAACCTATAAATAATCCAGATAATCTGCAATATAGTGCTAACCTATAAATAATCCAGATAATCTGTTATATACTACTAACCTATAAATAATCCAGATAATCTGTAGTATAGTGCTAACTTATAAATACTCCAGATAATCTGTAGTATAGTGCTAACCTATAAATAATCCAGATAATCTGTTATATACTACTAACCTATAAATAATCCAGATAATCTGTTATATACTACTAACCTATAAATAATCCAGATAATCTGTAGTAGAGTGCTAACTTATAAATACTCCAGATAATATGTAGTATAGTGCTAACCTATAAATAATCCAGATAATCTGCAATATAGTGCTAACCTATAAATAATCCAGATAATCTGTAACATAGTGCTAACCTATAAATAATTAAGATAATGACAAGATATTTATTTATTTTACTAGATTGATGATATTCAATATTGTGTCAAAGAGATGTTTTTTTTTGTTTTTCTGATCTTTTTTTATCTTTTCTTTTATTTCTGTATAACTTGTCGAATCTACTTTCAAATCTCACAAAGAGTTAAAGTCGTTATGTTTATTAAATGCACTCATCTTGTCTTAGTTGAACAGTTCTATGCCCCCAGATATTTACAATTTTCTTTCTTTCCATTTCGGATTCAATTTGAATATCATGGATGGAGATTCTGGTCGTGTTTATCCGCCTTTTCAGTTCATCTTAGTTTTTTGTATATAATTTTGTGTCGTCCATATGCCTGAGGTAATTCATTCTGCTTTCTGTGTCTGTCAATTTGTATTATACATCACATTTCCTAAGTATATAGTTGAATAGCTCTTGGCTTTGATAATCAATAATGATGAGAAAGCATCTCTAAGAAGGTGTCTTTCTGCATTTTGATTACACCCTGGTATTGTCTACCAGCTATTCCAGTTTGGCTATCCCAATTCCGTTCGTAATGAAGTTAATAATCTTGTTGAATACTTTTGTACATTTAAGGGATTCAATTATCCATGCTTGTGAGATTCTGTTGTAAAGTTTCTTGTTAATTCATATCATCGCTATAAGTTTTATGTTTTCAAGCTTTTCATATCATTCAGGATCTTTCTATATATTTCATGCTATTATTATCCTTCCGGCATCATTTTCGTTCCCCAGAAAATAGTCCAAAGAATGGTATGTCTGTTCCTTCAGTTATGTCAATAAGATTTTGCACATCGTTGTTAAACATCTTATTGGTCTTTGGTTAATTACTACTGTTACCCACACGAAGCATACACCATCATATCGATATCAGCAATACCTTACTGAAATTAACTGTTTATATTCCGGGTAAGTCTGGGTAACAACGAGACGACCCAAATTTTCAATCACCTCTTTAAATAACATTTACATATGATTTGTGTTATCGGAACAGTCGTTTACTGTTGCTTTCTTGCTGATATTAGCATCTATAAGTATTAGAGTTGCAGTAAGCCTTCTTAAGGTCCAGACACTCTTTGCATTTATCTAGTGGAAGTCTTAATACTGTTTTCCTTTTTTGTGGCCTTTCCATCTTTTTGATACTTCATGCCTACTTTGTGTGGTTCATATTTCTGATTACATAAATAGTTGTTTAGGTTGTAATTTAAATTGACGTTTCTATAATTTAATCTGCAGAAACCTTATCGCACTCTGCAACGATATGATGTTTCGTAAGTTTTAAACGGAAATCATAGTTAACTGGAGCTCTCGCTCAAACATGATTCTGCAACAATGTTTTATTGATGAAATGTGACATGCAAAAAAAAAACGTATGAGCCGGTAAATAACCGCAGCATATCCAGATTGATTGAACCTGCATAGCTGATTGCAGGTGTCTGGAAACAATCCGTTGCAAACTATTCATCTTACAGGAATATAGCAAAACGACAAACACAAAAAGACATATAAATAAACATGAACAAATAAAACCCAAAAAAGTCAGAAATAAACTAAACATGCAAACACATACATATGAAATAATATATTTATATAAGTATGAATAATTACTTTTCAACCTACATACATGAAGTACGTTAAATAAGTTTCCATACTTGTTTCGTATGTGCACTTTTATTGATAGTACACACTAAACTGTAGTCCCCTTCGAAGTAATCCCCCCGACTGAAATGCAATAGTTGTACCGTTTCAACAGTTTTTGGGAAGCTCCATGGAAGTCTTCTTGTGTGAGCGTTCCAATGACACTCGGAATAGCCTCTTTCACCTCCTTAATTGTCTCCTAACGAATCTTTAAGGTTTCCATTGAGCTGAGGGAATACCCAAACGTCACAAGAAACAAGGTTTGGACTATAGGGAGAATGAGTTGGTCAAATAGTCTGATACAAGGATGGAGACCCTTGGGACAAAACTCGCGCAAATCACTCGCATCTTCAGTCCCTGGTGAATAGGTGTGTGTACAGTTCCCACACTGACGTCAATCTGTGTACTTATTGTCTTTGTAGACACTCGACGGTCCTTAGCCATAGTATTCATTTTAGACAACCAACTCTGGTGTTCTGACTCCCTGACTCTTCTATGATCTCTCATCATCCTTCACAGACTCCCTGCCTCCCTGGAATTTATTATGCCACTCAGAAACTGATGCTCGATTCATGTAAGATGGTCCAAAAGCAGTCTGAAGCATTCCATGCATTTCTTTGGTAGTTACGTGAAGTTTAAAACAGCATTTTATTATATATCGTTCTTCAAAACTGTACTAACGTCCAGATTGCATTTTTGAAATTCACCAGCGGTGGCAATTAGGTTTTAGTTGGGTGCATTCGGATTCCTACTTTAGCTGTTCATTTAAACCTGAAGTAATAATAATGTGTTAGTCATATCATAAGAGGTATATCAATCACATGCTTACTTTTCAAGAGTCTAAGTCTGTACAAAAAGTATTATTAACTTATTGAATGCACCTCGTATAGGTGTTTCGAACTTATGTTCTTTTTTAATGTAAAGAGTAGGGCAGAGCAACTAGCTTATTTAAATGTAATTAATATTCAAGAAGCGAAATAGTATTAAGGAACTCTGCCAATGCTATAAATCTGGCTGAAATTAAACGCAATAAATTTTGTTTGCGCTAGATTGTGAAATATTGCCATTTTACATTTAAAAGATCTTGTCTTTCTGAAGGAGAGATGTGATGGAGAGGAAGCGATGGTAGAGTAAAAAATAAACAAGAAAGAAACAATTCGATACTAACAATCATGCTTATCATGTTTTATGATATTAATGGCAATAAAGAGCTAAAGACGACAAAATGTCTTGGAATATGTCGAACAATAATAACAAAAGAACTAGAAATTTCAAAAAAAAAATACATGTCGATGCATATAAGAACTAAAAATTAACAAGGCAAAGGAACAGATGCTAATTATTATGATAATGATGTCAGCGACGATTGTTATGGGCAAGATAATCATCATCGGCGTCAACATCATTACCCTCATTGTCATCATCATCGTCTTTGTCACCATCGTCATCATCAGCATAGTCACTATCGTCATCTACATCATTATCATCACCAACATAATCACCACCGTCATTATCGACATAATCGTCATCATCATCCTCGTCGACGTCGTCGTCGTCGTCATCATCATCATCATCATCATCCAGAAGGAGGAGACGCGTGAAAAGAGGATATACAGTTAAAAAAATATGAAAGAATATTTATTATGTTAATGATAATGGCGATGTAAATTCAAAAGTACAAGAATAGACCGTAACAGGAAAGAAAGAGATTGGAACAAACCATTAAGGTGTGTTTAATCATATGAATGACGGTGAAAAAGAGGAATGCCATAAGGAAGAACAACTTATATATACATATATATCTAATGCATAATATTTCTGAAATCTTTGATGTGACTGCACCAAAATAAGAACACGTTTTCATAGCATTATCCAAGCGCTAAGGTTAGCTAAACCGCCACAGGAACTCCTCTGATACATTGTAATTTCATATTGAAATATAAAGGCTGAACACGATATGAGCGTGATAGAAATCTACTGATAGAATATGTTTGGGGTTTCTTAAAAATCTATGGCTCGATAACTCTGACAAAAAATCTTGTTTACTGATATCGAAAACAGAGGCAGGTGTAATCCAAAGAAAAAAAAACATCCTCGTTGATTGAATATTATATCGCGTTTCGCTAGTGGATAGGTGTGAAGAAATTCCAAAAGAAATTTTATTGTTGCTTGCACGTTTTACTAGGAATTGTCAAAAATCGTCGTGCTGTCATGCGAATTTGGTTAGGGATGCTACCACCTCAATTTAAAGGGAACCTCAGACAAAGAATGAACATGAAGTACGTATAATATAAAAGTCCCTGTTGCCATGATGATGCGGCTAGGTGTAGCGTAAGGTAACACCAATCCGAAACTTCTTTCTCTCTTGTTGGTTGGCTATGAAAAGGAATTTTGGATTGAAGCATGTGGAAAACTCCGTTTCTACTTTATATGCCTTCTTAAAATAACTAAAGAGAAAGGAAACAAAAATCACCACGTTGTCGTCATGGCAACATTTGGAGTGAGGTAAAATCTGGCGGTTACCTTGCATATTTCGCTAACGATAGCTAAAGACGGTAATATTGGTAATCCACTCAGAAACTACCTTACTTGTTTTTATGAATATTGTTGTCAGTTTACTAAGGTTGTGTGGGATAACCCCGAAAATACTTCCTTTTTGCTTTGGTGCCTTGTCTTAACATATCCAAAGACTAAACGTCAAGGACAACAGATAGAACTCCAACATAGTAATAGTTAAAATCTACATGTAAAAAACAAAAGATCCATAGTTTAGGGATGGCCAAATCTTAAGGATTTACACACCTGACAATGGGTGAGCTAACCCTGGCCAGAATCACTCTTCTGTCGTATATGTCTGATTATTGAGAGCCGAGGACTAAATGTGAGCTAAATTTGAGAGAACAGATAGCGAAGTATAATCAATTGGTAATGGTGACTCAAGCCCGATAAAATCATTCGGCCATCATAATCGGTCTTGTTATAGATAAATAAGAGCTCTATAAACGAGGTTTTCCTGAGAAAATCACTTCTGTCGCATTACAAGTTTAACTAGAGATAGCCGAATTCTATGGATTCTTGGAAGAACCTTCGCCTACTGATAGCTAAAATTTAAAAGTTAAACCCGTCCTTCTCCTACCTTGCATGTTTGCCTATCCATGAACAAATAATAAAATGGGATAATCCCTGTGCGACAACGATCTGCTGTCTCATCAGCGTGGCTAAAGATATCCGACATAGGCTTTTCTGCTACATTACAGCTTTTGGTATTGATAAAGAGAAATTAAAGATAAAGTAACCAAACATAGATGATGTGTTTTTCTGTAAGGTTCTTTATGAACAACTAAAGGTCTAATGTAAGTAGGATCGATAAAAATATTTTGCAATATTTTACAAGAAACTTGACTTTATTTTATTCTGGATTTCTTATAAATATTGGTCATAGTACGACTGTAGCAAAATAGCTACTCTAGTGGGAATCCCACTGTACTTGATAAATGCAAACGATGATGCTTATGCTGCTGATGCTGCTGATGCTGCTGCTGATGGTTTTGCTGATGATGATTCTTTTGCTGCTGCTTCTGCTGCTACTGCTGATGATTATGACGATTGTGATGATGAAAAAGATCATCGTGTTATTAATAATAATGGCGATTATAAAGAATATGGATAATGAGGATAGGCTGTTTAAGTAAAAACAAATGACAAAAAATGTGAAGAAAATGATGAAGACAAAAAATAAGAAGAAGATGATGAAGATAAAAAATGTGAAGATGATGAAGATAAAAAATAAGAAGATGATGTAGATGAAAAATGTGAAGAAGATGATGAAGACAAAAAATGTGAAGATGATGAAGACAAAAAAAATAAGAAGAATATGATGAAGATAACAAATGTGAAGAATATGATGAAGATAAAATATGTGAAGATGATGAAGAAAAAAATTAGAAAAATATGATGAAGATAAAAAATGTGAAGAAAATGATGAAGATAACAAATGTGAAGAAGTTGATGAAGACAAAAAATGTGAAGAATATGATGAAGATAAAAATGTGAAGAAGATGATGAAGATAAAAAATGTGAAGGAAGTGATGAAGACAAAAAATGTGAAGAAGATGATGAAGACAAAAAATGTGAAGAAGATGATGACGGCAAAAAATGTGAAGAAGATGATGAATACAAAAAATGTGAAGAAGATGATGAAGATCAAAACTGGGAAGAAATTGATGAAGACAAAAAATCTGAAGAAGATGATGAAGATAAAAATGCGAAGATGATGAAGACAAAAAATCTGAAGAATATTATGAAGACAAAAAATCTGAAGAAGATGATGAAGATAAAAACTGGGAAGAAGTTGATGAAGACAAAAAATGTGAAGAAGATGAAGACAAAAAAATGTGAAGAAGGGAATGAAGACAAAAAAATAAGAAGAACATTCAGATTAAAAAGACAGAAAAAAGATTAATCATGAGGAAAACGTTGGAGATAGAAAGAAAAAATAGAGAAAATAAAATGAAGAGGAATAAGTAAGAAGGAAGGAGAATGAAAATTAAAGCACAAACAAAAAAAGAACAGGTTTACATGAATTCAGTTTCGTCGAAAAAGAAAGATTACGAATTTCCATAAATTAATTCACACGAGCAAGCTTTGTGCAAAATGTGAAAATAACAAGCCTAAATATTAACACATTCAAATAATAAGTTCTTTTATTTAATTACTGGAATATTTAAATTTCCTCTCACAAAATAGACGAGTCAAATTTAGCTTTCAAAATCAATGGTTTGAAGCATAATGAAATGTAAAACGAAAAAAACTATAAACGCAAGAAACGGAATGGAAATCGATTAGAACACCTGCTTAATTAAGCGAACCGTATATTCTTATCTACAACACGTTCTGTTATTCATTAAACCATTTTTTACACCTCATTACAATTTCGAGAGAAACTGGGTAGCCTCCTGCAAGGCGGATAAATTTTGATCGGGTATCAATCACACCTCCCTCAGATCCTCTCTCCGTTTCTCTTTTTGTTCATTTTATCTTTCTTTCTCTTTTTTCTCCATCTCTCTTCTCCCCTCTCTCTCTATATATACATATATATGCAAAATCTTTTATATTTATTGAGTCTAATCCAAAACTTAATAGTTCATTTCTGAAGTTATTGGCACACACGTATATATATATATATATATATATATATATATATATATATATATATATATATGTATATATATGTATATATATGTATATATGTATATATATATATTATTTTTAAAACAATAATTTACGTACACCCGTGTTTCAAGGTAACTGCCTCTCATCAGCGTAGCTTGACTGTTTCTAGGAATCGAAATCTAGACCATGTTTCCACCAGTCCGGCGCGTTAGCCGTTACCCCACGAACTCCTAGATGACTTTTAGTGTTTATTGTTATCGTTTATAAATTTAGATTTGTTGTTATTTTTTTTACGAATATTTTTTTTTGGAATTGAGCGAGTCTACTAATGTACCACCCCTTTAAAACTTGCAGAGACTTTACCGGCTAGAGAGTTCGTCAAGTCTATTTTTAGATCGGATTATGAAGCTGAGAAGAAGAGGGAGGAACCGGAAGGGTTGTAGTTTCTCCCTTCCCCTTTCTAACTGGACACCGGCGGAAATCGTTCTTTTCGGCTTTAGTTGTCGACCTGTTAAGAGGTCTCTCTTCTCGTCGGAGGAGGGGGAGATTTCTACCCCTCATGCGAAAAGGACATACTGGTACTCGAGGCGTGAATGAGGCGACCTTCTCCAGTCATGCGGGAGGATGCGATGAATTTATTTCCTCACGAAAAAGACAGACATATAAAGTGCGAGCAAGAAAAGAAAACGCGTGAACTTGCTATTCGAAGTTTTTCCCCACCGAAGGAAATATCTTGGATTAACTGCGTCGTTGTCGAGTTGTGAAACACTCCAGCGAAAGAAATAAAAAAAGGGAAAACAAAAGAAACTTGTAACTGCAAAGACTTTGACTCCACCCCCCAAGGACTTTCGCTCATTTCCATACGCGTAGATATACTCCAGATTCCATAATTTGAATACATTTTTTTCTTTCGTTAAACTCTTCTGTTTTTTCTGAAATAAATCTATTTTTGTATCGTTTGGAAAAGTGTTTGTTATTTCGTTATTTTCTCGCATTTTTTATTGTGTTCCTCCTTGCGTTTCCATCCACTTGCTTTATTATTATACTTTTGCTGTGTCAGATATGCGATAAAGGGAAAATACTTGGGTTTTTGCTTTCCCGTAAATTCCATTGTATCCCCCCATTTGGGGCAACGTGTTACAAAGATAACAATTTTTATTCTCCTCTGAAATTTCTTATCATACCCCTACGTTATTTGTTGCTTTAATCCCCAACTTTTCTCGCACACATGTAACAATATATATATATATATATATATATATATATATATATATATATATATATAATGGCGCCCAAACGTTGTTGTCCACCCATATTTTTTCTCAAGGGCGTTCTACCAGTGCGTCCGATCATCATCAGGATCGATTGTTGTTGTTATCGTTTTCTTTTTCTTTTCCTTGGAGACTTGGCGTATTAATAATATTTTCAACATTTAGGCACCATTCTATACAATACGCTAGCTGAAATAAAAAATACCGCTCGGCGAATGGAAAATATATCCAGAAAAATCGGAAAAAAGAAGAACTCTGTCGTGTTCAACCAGACGTGCTTGAATAATGACTAATATATATATATATATATATATATATACATATATATATATACATATATATATATATATATATATATAAGAGCAAACAGTTAATAAAACATGTTAAAACACTTTGAAAAAGTGAAAAAGAGTTAAAAACATATTTAATCTGAAAAGGACACACTTAATAAGTGGATAGTCTTTAATCCGCGGAGTTTCAAAGAAATACTTTCCTTCTCGTCAGAGGGTAGGAATTAGCAAAATGCGGGATCGGATTTTGCATACAAAAGTATTTGATGAAACTACAAGTAAGTCAAAGATCTTACTTGATAACAAAAAGTGAAGCATAATATATAATATGTAATATATAATACTATTGAAGTATATTTATGGTTACTAAGCTACAAGAACAGGGGAAGTGCACAATTTAATAAACAATACTCCGAACACAGTTAATCTAATCATTCTTAAGTGTCTTGTACTAAAACACAGGGACAAAATAAAACAATCACCTGAACATTCGACTTTTAAAACCACATGGAAATATTACGTAAAGAGAAAAATGGAATCGTTTCCGACCGCTACACGGAACAACATGACTATAACGAACTATATCAAAGCTGAGATAACAAAGGCTACGAGAAAACTAAATGTAGATATTTTTACAAAATATCAAATGGTAAATAATACATGCTTTTACTTATTAAATAGATTGCAAGAACAGATTAGACTACGTGGGAAGGGCAATTAACTGGGAACTATGCACATATCTGCAAGTGAACATGCAGATAAATGGTAAAAAAACAACAGGCGGACTATTTTTAAATAAAAATTTGACTAAATTGATGAAGCAGAGATAAATTCATTTAAACAAGCACACCAGGCGTGATTATATTTTACATCATGGAAAAAATGGCATATCGCTGTTTCGCTGTCTCAGTAGTTTACAGGAATACAGAAAAAAATTAAACCAATGCATTAAACTTTCAAGAGAAGTGACCTGGATACGAAACATGACAAAACATGATTAGTTGTAATTGGCTCGAAAAATTTCGGGAAAAGATTAGAATAAATTAGAATAAAAGCGGGGGCTGCGCCAATAGAAAACACAGCATTGAAAAAGGAAGTCGAATTATGGCAGAAAATGTTCACAAAGCAACCAATATAAAAATGAAACGGTAATCAGTCCTCAGCCGATTGAAATTGAAAAAAAGGCCGAGCATGAAAATACTCCTCCACCAGTGAAAAAAATTAGTTTTACCACGACTAATGTTTGTGCAAAATAAAAAAAAATACCCAAGGCATTGTTATTGAGAAAAATGTGGACTAATGAACGGACGAATAATTTAGGAGGCAAATTTACTCTATAATGGCCCCTTTTCTGGCCATTATAGAGTAAACTTGTTTATAGAGTAAACTTATAGAGTAAACTTATAGAGTAACCTTATAAAGTATAGTTTATAGAGTATAGTTTATAGAGTAAACTTATAGAGTAAACTTGTTTATAGAGTAAACATTATGGAGTAAACTGGAGGGAGACTAGGGTTATCTCTGGAAATCTGTTCTGAACAAAAAAAAAATAAAAAATACTTTCACCGTGATTAATTTTTGTGCAAAATTTCAAAACAATCCAAGAAGTATTTATTAGTGGAATAGCGAACAGACGAACGGAGATATAATTTGGAGTAATTTAACCCCTATAACAGCCCTTGAGGGGTCAATCATAGTTATTCTGCTTAATATGTTCTGGCAAAAGATTTACTTTTACTATGACTAATGTTTGTGAAATATTTTTTAAAACCCCACTTAGCTTTGTTTGTGATGTAATTCATCGATCTGACCATTCACGTATTGAGAAAAATGTGAACAAACGAACGGACAAACGGGCAAGCGGGAGTGAAATATTAGGTCCAATAGATAACAAATACAGTGAAAATACCACCAGAGATCAAAGGTACTGAAACTATCAGTAATCTCATATTCTCAAAAACCACACACACTTGCTTATACCAAGGCTGGCACCATAAGAAATGGTCAGAAGTTTCAACGGTTGTCAATGTCCCAACAGAAAGAACATCCGCTCGACATCCAATTTAATGATATATGTTTATTGCAAATAAAAAATCGATGCCAGCGAGAACTGTATGGAAAAGTATTATTGCGATAACTCAACATAATTTGATATCATTATCAAAACATGTGGAGAAGTCTGTAAATCTCTTGGGTCTTTGGTATACTTTGACTCAATTGAACTCCATCGTGTGAAAACACGTGCTCAGTAAATAAGATTTATATTAATAATGATAATAATGCTCCGCTCCTTTTTGAAGATAGTCATTCCCAATAGTAACAAAAGATATGTTTCGTATACTTTTTATTTCGCTTTTAGAAGATATACGAATATATAATTTCGTTTTTGGCTTTTCCCTAATGGAAACAGAAAATTCAATTTTATTTTACTTTTCGTCTTAGAAAATGGTGATATCATTACGGTGATGGAATTGAAACAAATTGAGCTTTGTAATAGCAGCTATATTCCCCTTCAAAATATATTGAATATAGTTTGAAAGTTTTATTTTGTTTCCAAAGACAAATTACTTTTATGAATACTGCTACTACTATATCATCGTTCGGCGCTTTCTAATAAACGAGGTATTCCGTAAAATGCATTTAAGATCAAACGATTTAATATACACAACTATATGAATGTGATTATGTACTTTCAGGATATATATATATATATATATATATATATCAGTGATGGAACGATTCCTAGATTTTTTCCCGATTCCGATACAATTACCGATTCCATTCTAAATTTCCGCTTCCAATACGATGTCCTATTCTTTACAAATTTATAAATATTTAATTAGAAATTTGTTGTTTTCTTTGTAAATTTTCTAAGTTATTACATAAGCCCCGCAAATTTCTGCGTATATTTTTCTTGAAATATTTTCCTTGTAATTGATCAAACATTGTAAAACAATAAAAGATGTATATTAATTTAAAACAAAACCAGATTAGATTGTATCACTTGGTCGTTAGTGTGAAACATGCAACATGCCACTTGTAAGTTTTCATAAACAGTTGAAAATAGTTGACGATTGGAATATATATTTAACAATGCCCCCTCCCATTTTTACGAACGAATTTCTAAATAATAATGTTACTATTTAAACAACATTTTTTACATGGGAAGGGTGTGTGGTTTGTTAACTAATCACTGCCTACTCTCTATAAATGAAGTTAAGGTTTTATTTTGATTATAAAATATTGGTAAATTATTAAATTGACTTACTTTGCTGTATAAAAAAAACAAAAAAACAAAATTGAGAACCTACTACTACTACTACTATTAATAATAATAATAATAATAATAATAATAATAATATGAAGAACACCGAAGCTGCAGATCTACATGTTCTACACCCCCCATCACACATCTCTCCATTGTTTCACCACCGTTCCCCTCCCCCCAAAAAAGTGATACCAAAAAGCCGAGATTGGTCAAAGAGGATGGAAAGACCGAGGAGGGAGCACTGGCCAGACCTCCGCTTGACAAATGTGAAGAGAACTGGGATCTTGGGGAGGCTTAGTGCCACTCAAATTCCAGTATAAACCAATGGCCACTGCCAACGAGAAATCAATGGTAAGAGGCTGTTGCGATGATGCAAATATTTGCAAATGCTATCGAAGGAGAAGGAGAGAGCATGACGTCCAGGGAGACTTGCTGTCACTCAGCTTCCAGAGAAAACCAAAGGTCTCCAATCAGATCGTTTGCTGACTTGTGTGAAAGCTCCATGTGAGCCGATAATAATAATAAATAACATTTAGATTAAACACTCTTAGTAAATCCCCATTCCAAAATGAAACGTTAATTCTATAGGTGATTACGTGTTAAACCCGTAAGAAAAAAAATGGACAGAAAGAAAAGGAATCATTTCAGTATTTAGAGTGGGGGATCAGTTTAGAATATAAATTTAACGTAAAATAATAATAATTTCTGGTCTATTCTAATTTTTTATAGATGTTAACTAAATTGTTTACCACCAACTTACATTCTATAGAAAATGTCGTAAAACTATGCGTAATCGCTTAAAAACGTAGACATCCCCCAGATAAACCCACATAATCTATCTCTAATAGAAAAAATGTTTTTAGTTAACTGCCCTAACACGCTAAAATGTTTATTTTACGTTAAACGTACCTGTGAAACTGATCCTGCACCTTAAATTCCTAAATAAATCGTTTCATATTCATTTTTTTAATAATTATCAGTGTTTATAGGTAATGTTTTTATTTAATTTTAACTTTTTTTTTCTTCCTTTGAAGATTTTAATGCTGGGTATTGGGCAGCCAAACCAGCTGCCAACATTGCCCCGCTTTTTTAGTGAAACCAACCGAGAGCTCTTTTTAGTATCCTCGCTGTTCCCTTAAGTGCAATTGTCTGAATCTCTTTTGCACTCTCCATGAATATTAGTTAGGTAGGTCTTCAGGTTCTTCTTCATAAGTCCTGTGGCACCTATGATAACTGGTATGATTGATATCCCCTTAAGATTCCAGTTTCTTTTCATATCATACATGAGACCTTGGTATTTGGTCTGTTTATCTCTTTCAGCTCTGTTAAGACCGCCATCATTAGGAACACTCACTCCAATCAAGGCTGCAACTCTCTCTGACTTATTCCATATAACTAAACTGTGTCCATCGCTTTATTGCAAATTACAAAATAATCAATATTTCAGTAAATATAAGTTATAAAAAGCTGAAAATTACACCATACAAGGACTGTATTAAGGTGAGATAAATCCTAAAATTTCATCAAAATTCATGACATATTTAAAAAGTTATGTTATTTTTTTAATATTCAAGGAATTTTCACCGTCCATCGCTTTATTGCAAGTCTTCTAAGATAATGTTTTTGCTCAATAAAACAATACCAAAGCATCATAAATTTATATTGAACACATTTTCTGGGGAAAATTAACAAAAACAAAGGCACATCCCGAGGGCTAAGTGTCAAACAAACGAATTATTTGTCCACATATCCCCCATGTTTTGAAATTACATTTAACAACCTTTTGTCCACCGAGGAGGTCAATTGTTTGATCTTAGATGGAGTAATGGTTCTGGCAACGTCGACTATTTTGTTCCTAAGGGCATCCTTCGAAGAAAACTGCTCTCCTCCCTCATAAACTCCTCGTTTCAATATAGGTGTTCGATGGGGTTAAGGTCCGGAGAACATGGTGGACAGGACATGAGGGTTTCTCCAACAAAGCCCTGAGATCCAAGGAAGGATGTAGTTGCCCTAGCAGCATGAGATGGGGCATTGTCATGCATAAAAATAATCTTAAAACGACGTTACAAGGGAAGATCATCTAGCCCTGGTAACAAATTCTCATTTAGAAAGGCAGTGTAGGCATTGCTGGTGAGCTTGACACCTTCTGGCACTCGGAATGGTCCACATAGCTTATCCCCAATAATTCCCGCCCAAAAAAATATGCCTCCACCTCCCTGTTGGCGACGAAATCTATAAGGCGTTGGAGTTCCATTTGGATTCCAAACTTTGGCCCATCCGTCCGGTTCATCAAGGGTAGCATGAGCCTCATCTGTAAACAGAACATTTTGGCAATCCATTTTCATATATTTTTGTGCCCAAGCCAATCGTTTTTCTTTGTGGGTTTGGCTCAATGGAGCCCTTGGAATAGGATTGATGTTCCTTGTCATTTCATTCAGTACATTGCATCGGGCTTGTCTGGACCTTGGTATGACTCCAGCCCTCGCAAAAATTGTTGCACTGGTGCTGTTTGGGTTGCGCACAATCTCTCTACGAATTTTTCGAAGATCCCGATCAGAAAGGTTCCTCCTTGTGCCCTTATCTTTCCTGTACTTGATGTTGGGGTTCTTGACGAATGCATCTAAAGTTCGGGGATCCCTTTTTAGTTCTGTGGCTAAATTTATGATCGAGAATCCTTCTTGCTAGTCCTGCAATAATCCTCTGCTTCTCGGTAGCTGTTAAACGTCCTTTTTTTGGCATTTTATGAGACCTGCAATAAAGCGATGGACGGTGAAAATTCATTGAATATTAAAAAAATAACATAACTTTTTAAATATGACATGAATTTTGATGAAATTTTATGATTTATCTCACCTTAATACAGTCCTTGGATGGTGTAATTTTCAGCTTTTTATAACTTATATTTACTGAAATATTGATTATTTTGTAATCGGCAATAAAGCGATGGACACAGTTTATGTCAGGTTTCACAGCAGCATTTTCAAAGTAGGTGGCTGTAGGGATTACATGGTCGTAAGGTATGGTATATAAGTCATTTCCAACTGTTTTTTCAGGTTGATGTTCCCAGGACTTGTTGCTATACTAGATGTTTAATTTTTTACAGATGGTCCAGTGGAGGTAATTGCATACTCCGTCATGTCTCGCTGTATAGTAGCCGTCCCCTAGAAGAACTGTGCAACTTGATATCAGATGACCAACACTTTCCAATTCTGTATGGCAGAACCTGCATTTATTGTCATTACTGATCCCTGCCATCTTCTTGAATGCATTGGTCATCAATCCCTGGTCTTGGGCAGCCATTATGACCCTTACCAGTTATGTGTAAAACGGTGTTCATGTGAATAGTGTATTTTCATGAAATTATCGTTGTTTTTTCTTCCGTTTTCATTGTTCGCCAATCGCAATTATAACTTTTTTTATTACGAATGTAAACAATCTGAAAAATGTAAAATGATCATCTGTTTCAAACCAGACAAGGTTTAAAAATAGGGAACGGATTTTTTTGTTTTTAATTTTGGACATGCCTATTTTCATGATTAAACTATAGTATAAAATATTTAATTGTCAAGAGTCATAAAAGACGCGCCCCTTTCCTACTACTAACCCTAAGTCCGGGTGATAATACGAAAAATAAAGCGATTACTTGTGGTTTTATGATTGTGCCGTCAGTGGTAAGAAATTTAAAACAATTAGAAATAAAACTATTAAAATGGCTCGGAAACGGGTGATCATTTTACGTTAAATTTGTGAATTTAGGAAAATTGGGCAACGAAATAAATGCAACGGGAGAATGATACACTGAAATTTTGGCCAGCTTGGAAAAAAAGGCAATTATTTAATCAATATCGATTGAAAACAAATTTTAGAACAGTTCTTACGGGAGATATTGTTTTAAGAAGAAGGCCCTCATCCCTCACCCCAATTAAAAAAATGTTAATATACAAATTGTTCTGTTTTGTGTTTTCGAACTCGGGAATCTTTCTGTTGAACTCGAGAATCTGCACAAAATTTCGGTCGGAGGTGACATCGATCGAAACGTTAACAAAATGTAGTATCTATTCTAGTGTTTGGCTTCCCCTATTCTCTCCTCGTTCAATGAAGGAGACATCCTTCTAGATTGAGGAAATTTTAATTTTTGTTACAACCCAGAGTGCCCCTTTATTGGAGCTGGATATTTTCCACATTAAAAACGACTTTATGGCTAACTTGACCCTCTAGGGGAGGCAAGTAAATAGGAACACCCAACATAAGAACAGTAGTAAGAATCATGTTCATAACTTATAAAAATCGATTTATTTGGTTTTAAAGAACCTTTAACATTTAATATACTTTTTTAAATATAATTTTGGGGGGAGGGGTAGGTACGTTTTTGACAACAAGCTATTTTCAATCGATATTTACTTAATAATTGTCGTAAAATTACTAACCTCCCCCCCCCATCCTCAATTCTAAAATGATTCTGTTTTTAGTGTGTCCACAAATATCACCCCAAAAAGTAGATTATTGTTGGGGAGTGTACTTTCAAATGTCGATATAATTTCTTTTTTTACTTTGGCAAACATGTCAATGTTTTCCCTTTGTTTTTGATAAATTCATTGTGAGATTTCATGTATATTTTTTTAAAACTTTTTTTTATAGAAAGATACAATAAAACATTAACAATTTCAGATGACGCGGTGGCCAGAAAAAGCGGCCTTAAGAAAACAAAACTTGCCCATTCGTTTGAATTGTGAACTCTGAAAAGCGTCATCTAAACTTTTGGCAAGTTGATGCGAAAAAATACTTAAACATTTGATCGGGCTAAGAATCCCTTATTCTAAGTATAAGTAAATGATAACGGCAGAATAAAAGGAAATTTTATGCTAAAGGTTTTTCACACAGAAGCATTAAAATTCACTAATTAATTTCAACTTCATCATTTTATCCATTCCTTGTCATATGTGTCAATGCTGAGTCAGTGAGCGGACAAAGATCTATCGGACAAAACTCAACTGGACCTATAAAATAGATAAAAAAATGATTAAAAACAACACTTTTTATATTCTATTTTTTTTTAATAAGCAATAATGTTTGATACTATTTTTTATATAAAATGTTTCTTTAATTTTAAACAATTATTTCAATGCCTTGAAAATCAACTGCATTCTTGTAGAGTTTACCAATGGATTTTCACGAAGATTCAAGTTTTGTCGGAAATTAGGCAGAAATTTTTCTGATTTTCATACCCCCAAAAGTTCTGATTTTTTCGATTTCCGATACCGATTAAACGTCCCAACACTAATATATATATATATATATATATATTCAATAATTATTACAATAAATAATTATACACACACACACACAGACACACACACACACACACACACATATATATATATATATATATATATATATTTATTTATTACAATAAATAATTATACACACACACACACACACACACACACACACATATATATATATATATATATATATATATATATACAGGGTGTCCCCCCCAAAAAATGTATACACTCTTTAAATTATCTCAACTTGCTACATGAATAAACTATTATACCACGTTCTCAAGATATGTTTAGGCATAAAGAATTGCACTTCCAGCAGAATGGAGCACTTCCCCACTATCATCATGACGTAAAAGCATAATTGATAGTCACTTGCGAGGACAAAGAGAAAGTATCGAGGAAGTCCCGCTCACCGGATTTGACCCCCCCCTTAATGGATTTTTTCTCTTTTTGAATGACAGTTGGGACATGTTAAACACAGTATTTGAATGTATTAAACTTTTCTTTCTTGTAATAAATGTTGCTTTTATGGTCATTTAACGACTGTATACATTTTATTTGGACACCCTATATATATATATATATATATATATATATATATATATATATATATGTGTGTGTGTGTGTGTGTGTGTGTGTGTGTGTGTGTGTATATAGTAACAGCGGTATAAGTACTTTATGCATAAACTAAGTACATAATAGTACGAGTTTTATGATAAAATTTATTGACCTTATGCTAACATTGTAAGTAATTAGATATTGAATAGATAAATTTATCGACAGACTAGTAAAAAGCAAACGTACACACATTTATATATGTGTATGTATATATATATATGTATACATAAATAAATATATATATATATATATATATATATATATATATAATAATGTCTTCTTCTTGATAGAATGTGCCTTTCTTTTCAATTAAGTGTTGTTCGACTGTGCACACAGATGACTTTTTAATACAGCTTTAGTCCTACACGAAAGCACACACATATGACATGAAACTATCCTTCTTTCGTTCGTATGATGATATAGTAAATGCTCGAATTTCATGTCAGGCTACTTTTAGATTTGCTAATAAGACCACAGATATGACGACTTAGTTATAACCTCCTAATATGAATGCCGTTCCTGTCTTTGATTATGTAATTTTAGATAATTTGCAAAACCAGCTTTTGACAATAGGTATCTGTTACAAATAAAGTGCAGTTAAGTTCTTGTTGTAATTTCTCCGGCATCATATTTTCCTCTTGTTTTCTTTAAAAAACGTTTTAAGACAGCAAGATCTACACGCCGCTCTTCAAAAAATTTTAAAATGGCTCTGATGGTTTTTCTTCACTTTCGCTTGGAATTACCATCTATGTACGTCCATCTCACGTATTTTCAAGTTGTTGTTTTTAGAGAATCCCTAAACTCTTTTCTTGGTTTGTGCTCTGATCTTTTACCTATTTTTATCTATTTCGCCACGAAAGACTTATTTCGGGAGTATTTTGTTCTCCATCGTTACCAAGTAATGATTTTCATTTCTATACTAGTGCTATTTTATCGTTCAAGAATTACACTCTGTACTTATTTGCTTCCCCACTGAGCAAATTAGGCACAAGGCCGTTTTTTCATGTGGGGAGGAAAAACCAAGGGAGCCCTCTGGCAAGGTCCAAAATTAGCAATTGTCTGATATGAAGGGTTACCCCCACATTGACCAAACTAATTGACTTAAAAAGCAATTGTCCGATATGATGGGTTGCCGCCATATTGACCAGAACAGATTACTCCCTTTTCCGCTCCTGGCCCGAAGGTTAAAAACAGCCTCTGCTCAAGAATTACACTATCAAGCGTTATAGTGTTCTATTTAATATGAACTATTCTCCGAATATAGTCTTCTATTTAATATGAACTATTCTCCGAATACAACTTGGATGAAACCTTTCCAATAGTTTGAGATGCCTTCTATACGTTGTCCTTTCCTCTGACTCATATAGCAGAGCAGTGATAACGCATGCTTCGTAAATATTGAACTTTATTTGTGATGTAATTCTCGATTTGACCGTACGCGTTTCTCCAGTTTGCCAAAGGCAGAACTGGCTTCGGCGATTCTGTGATTTATCTCAGCATAAAACGTACAGTCTTTACTCAGCGTACTACTAACATATACAAAGATATAAAAATAGAATTAAATTGAACAACATTATTTCGGAGAGAAAACGTCAGCTGTATGGATGAGATGAAGATCTGCCTGATTAAGAAGAGCAATTTATTAGAAAATATATAAAGATAATAATTAATTTTACATTAGAGTTGTATTACCTTATCATGTAAATAAGAATTATGTTGATTACAATAAGTTAAAAGGAAATAAAGGGTGGACCCATTATAGGCCATGGCATTTCAAAACTAAATGCTTCTCATCAGAGGAGGAAAAGATCTCCGTCTAACTCAATACCTTTGTTACTTCGCCTTTGGAATTATTCCGAATAATCTCATACCTTTCCCTGTTCATTACTTCTCCCTCTGAACTTTCTAATTTCTAACCTTAAATCTGTATAAAATCGGTGTTGTCTACCTTGCCGTGTAATGCTGCTTTTCTCTACTATTCTCATGAGAAGAAACCCTCCTCATTTCCCTTTCCCTTATTGTAATCACCCCCATATATATATGTTATTGACATGATAATGTAATAAAGTTCTAATGTGACTTTAATTATAACCTTCCTATATATATATATATATATATATATATATATATATATATATATATATATATGTGTGTGTGTGTGTGTGTGTGTGTGTGTGTGTGTTTATTCAATTATAGTTCACTGTTCATGAATTTATTAAGCTCGATCTAAATACACAGTATATACAAATAATTGACAAAAAGTCTATATTCGAAATTCCAAGATGGTGTTCATCTTACCATTTATTACGTAACTAACAAGAACATTTTAATATGCTGAGAGAAATAAACGCTAAAATAAACATCTTGGAGTTTGAAATATAGACTTTTGTACTAGAAAAAGTCCCCATCGTTGACTGGGTTCAAACACAGCCTACAGAAAATAGACTCTGATTTATTAAAAGATGAGAGGTTATGAAAAGAGAACATTTATAAAGAGATAGCTTCGAATTTGGGGGTATTAAAACCAATGCAAAATATGATGACAGTCAAAATAAAATAGATACACCCCATAATTTATTATACCATATCTGTTCACACTGAAATATTATCACAATATTCTGTGGATCTATATTAAAAAACCTTGTTAAACTTTGTGACATATTTCCATTCTATGGAAGTCAGACGCGAACGAACACCCCATAATTTTATTATACCATATTTCTTCTAACTGAAACATAATTATCAAAGTATACTTACACAGCTAGATATTAAAAGTCATTATTAAAGTTGGCGTCTATTTCCATTCTTTGGAGGCAAGGCGTGAGAACAGACCTTATCATTTTATCATACCATCCCTATTTAAGGTAAAACATACTTATCAAAGTATTCTTATGTACATCTATATAAAAAACACTTGTAAACGTTTTATTTTAATTGTAAAATTTTTAATTTCCATACGTTGTGGACCAGGCGCGTACGCAGACCCCACAATTTTAATAAATCATCATTATGCCAGATCAAACATACCCATTCCTGTGTCTCGATACATCTTCTATCATTATATGTAATCAGTTTTCTATAATAGTCAACCATATAGGAGTCTATTCGTGACCAGACACACACACAGACGTTCAGGTTGATATATATATATATATATATATATATATATAATTATTTTTTTGCTATATATATATATCAGGTTAATGGTATTCAAGAGATAAACCTATGAATTAAAAGGAGGTTATTAAGGGTGCTCAATGAAAAAAGAACCAAATATAGTATTGTTATTTATATAGTCAATTATAACATACTTGCTAAACTAAACATGCTAATGTTTTGGAGCAAATTGGTTTATTAAAAAAACGCGTTTGCTTTTGTTGACACCTTAATTTAAACTTTTTTATTTTGTTTATAAATAAAAGTATCTTTCAGTTCTTCATGTAAGAACAAGATGCTCTGAATAGCAGAGGTAAACGTTATTTCCCACGCCTGATGAGAAACGGTTAATTTTTAAATAAACCAATTTGCTCAGAACATTAGCAGGTTTAGTGCATCGAGTATGTACTACTTGTCGATATAATTCAAACTATTATATATATATACATATATATATATATATACACACACATATATATATATATATTTATATATCCTGTTCACAGGTGGTGTATTTTTTTAAAGAGATTCTAATTATTGTTGGAAACAATCAATAAAAATAACCGCATCGATTTCGACATGTGTTCCTTCATGTAATTACTTCTTTCTTTATTCTTACTGACAGTGTTGCATCTCGATTCTGTTCATTTATATCCCTAAACTAATAATGAACGATATATTCGTTTACGGTTATATTTGCGTTGCTTTTCCGTTGCAAATAGAACAAATATTCAGATTTATATCCAAGGGCAATATATGATGTATACATTTCAAATCAATATTTTTATTACAATCTTAAGTTTTCGACCGTATTTTCATAGTTCTGACAATAATTAACTTACATTAAGACTGTCATTATTTACCCATAACATGTCTAAATGATAAGAGGCGATTTATCCTTAACAGACTCATTTAGCTCATCATCAATTTTGAATTAAATATTATAATTTAGCTATGTAGATAGATGTGCTATCCAAGGAAATGTTTGGTCATAAAGATAAGAGTTCCTTTTAAATATTACACATACTTTATGAATGTACGCTTAATATACATATATAAGTAATGCACGCTATTTTCTCCGGACTTGATACATAAAGTACGCGTATTTACTTTTTTTTTTATTAATCATCCTTAAAGACGATTATGCATATTATAATAGGCGATGAAGCAAATTCCTAAGGAAACAATGCAAATACGACGCATGTCACTCATCTATTCGTTTATGTACATTCACTGAGATATTACAAGATATTACACTGGTTGTCCCTAACATACATAAATGGGCATAAGTAGACCTATCTAATTATAATATAGAGTGTCTAACTCAGTTTTATATATTATTTATCAATCATGTTTTGGTAAATAGTTTTCAAATCAACCTGCATTTATCTACAGAATGAATGACTGTTCTAACTATACAAAATGAAGTAAACTTTGTAGCTTTACTCACACCTAGTATGTTAAAATATTAAAATGTAAATAGTATTTATATAAAATATTTAAATACTAAACTAAAATATTAAACGAATTGCTTGTTTCCTTCAATAATTACAAGAAATATTTTCAACCGCCAATAGCTATGACTAAGAATATATTACCTGAAAGTACATCTTTCAGACTCCTCGGCTTAACATTCACAGGAAACATGAGCTGGAACCGACACATTGATAGCATTGCCAAGGCCGCTGCGAAGAAGGTGGGCTCTTTGTACCGTGCTAGAAAGCTACTTACGTCTGAAAGTATCTTGCACCTCTACAAGACCGTCTTTCGCCCATGTATGGAGTATTGAGATCACAATTGGGAAGAGAAAAAAGATTTTTTATTTACTTCTTTATTAATTCAATGTTTAAGAAGTAAAAGAGGGCTTTAATTAAACACTCGAAAACAAATAAACCTATTGCGATTATGCGTTAGCTCCATATTTATGAGACTTTACGCCGAAGTGAACACAAAACACAGATAATGTTCAGATAATTTCTCATCAAACATGATAACGTTTTCGCCAAATACATTCGTCGAGACTTCCGCTGCCAATATCTCTAAGAAAATATGTATGCATGTCATTTCATACGCATGAATGCATTTCATTTTTAAACTCTATCCTCGAGTTTGGGAAAAAGTTTGTATGCACAAGCAGCGGAGAACGGCTCATCATATCGATGAAGAAGTACCCTTTCACGTTTCAGAAGAAAAAAAAACCCTGGACGATACATTTGGGGAAAATCTGAGGAATTCTCAGTAAATGACTGTTTAGTGGGGCAGGTTATATCAATAGTCCACAAAACTTTTTCACTTAGTAATACAAGCACCAAAATTGGCACAAATGACGTTTAGAACATAAATTTTCAGAAAAGAACGTTAGGCATCAGAAAATTCAAGATGGCTGCTAGGTTTCAAGATGACCGCAGAAGCTTACCTGACAAATTTCAATTTTGGTGTTTGTCTCACTAAGTGAAAGAGTGTCTCAGCAATCTGCCCCACTATATAGCTTAGCATTGTTTTAAGGATGGATTGTATAATTATTGATCAATTTCTTTTTCTAATCTTTCTTCACTACCTCACAGCTTTTCTTTCATCTCTCTAACCATGTTCCATTTCATTTATGTTTTTTGTCGGTTTCCCTACATATTGTTCCAGTATTGTTTTCTTTTTGTGAAAATACAGACTTTCGTTTTATATTTAGAAAAAAAGTTATATTCTGTTTGTAGTCTTCATATGTATACTAATGCAGTCGTTCTCATTTTGGATAGTATCTTTTTAAAATACATAATTAGTCTCGGTTACTTTTCTTCTATTAAAACCACATTTTACTTTTTCAATGTTTTATTTTCTGCAAGACTTAGCTCCTTTTTGTTTATTTTAATTTACAGTCTGGCTGTAACACCCTCTCCTATGAAGTTACGTAAGGACCCCTGATCTTCGAAAACTTGGTTCATGTCCTCTGGTACTTCTAGAGGTTGTCACATTGAATCTGGTATGCTGAAAACGAATAAAAAACTCACGCAGGCAAGAAGGACAGACGCTTGAATTCTATTCTAATCACACAAAATATATTACAGACTTTTTTACAATATATGGTTCAGTTCTTAGTAAGTTTTTAAAAGTCTCAAATCTCTCTTCTCTTGGGAGATAGCCTCAGACGGGTCGGAGGAGGGGCGTGTTCTTCACGTCTTCAGAGAACGGCGAGTCTCCACACAATCTGTGCCCCTTGGAATCAAACGGAAATCTGCTTAACCATCGAGCAGGTTGATATTATATAGTGGGGGGGTCGGAGTGGAAAGTCCCCTAAGCCAATCAAATTACGACACGCAATACGGATTGCGTGTGTGCAGTTCGACTTATAGTTGAGACTTTGAAATCTGGGGCCAAAATCAACATTCAATTCCCATGACCTTAAAAGGTCACATCACATCATTCAGACAGTCATAGTCTGAAGAATTTTGTAGGTCGACAAGTACAGTCGATTATTCTTACACTCTCACATTTCCTGTTGTCTCAAATAATAAATATACCCCCAACCTTCAAACAATAAACAATTATATATATTTTGACAATGAAATAAAATATATATTTATATCTTCTACTTTAGGTCTTTGGGATATCCACTGTTGCCCGGGACCTATGAAAGTAATCTTAGCATAGTTATGCGGTCTTCTTCGGCTCCCGAATGGGGAGCAAAACGCTCCCTTAAGTCAATTACGTTACATGGCTTCACATCCGGATCTTGCTGCTCTTTAAACGTGGTTTTGTTTCTTTTCTTCAACATTTATTAACACAAAAAATCACACACTGTCAATTAGACGTAAAGTGCGAACGTGATTAGGGGTCAGATTTATAGGAGACATTCTAAATCGGGTTTTTTTTCATCGGAATATTTGTTCATATACATTTGAATTTCTACACTAGGTAAAGTGGAAGCCGGGAAGAAATTAGCCCGAGAAAAGAAACTATTAATGTAGAAAATAATCAAGCCTCCTGAAACATCTATATTAAAATGGGTGAGGTACTGCTGCTAGTTAAACATGTCAGGGTATTTTCATTGAAGTAGAAAAGTGAATGTAGTTTCTCGAAGCTTATTCTATGAAAGTACTTGTAAAAATGGTGACGATGAAAGAACTTAGAACTTTGTATAGAATCTAGGACTTAGTAGCTCCTTTTCAATTATTTTATTACATTTAAAATTATTTTGCGTTATCACAGCAGCCGTTTACCATTCCTTACTCGCTAGCAACGTGTTTCAGTATTGTTTACTATTTAGTAAGTCTCCTTAAGTATATAATACTCTCACACCTTTGGATGTTTTGGTTGATGGTCTCCTCTTCTGCCTTTCCAAGCACGACAATTCACGAGATTTTTTTTGCGTGGTGTCAGCCTTTGTCACGCGGCCCCGTATGTTTTTTGCTGTTATCCCTTTCCACTTATCTGTGACTTGTTTCCGTTTGTTAATTACTATTATTTTTGTATTTATTAGGAATTCTCACACAATCATCAGAGATTGTTTACCTACAACAACAGGTGGTGTTCCCTGGAGTTTGGCAAACAACAAGTTTCCCCCGATGTCCAGTACTCTGCACCTCTTCCTTTGCAAATAAAGTTATGCTATCGCAACAGTCAATTGACTTTGACTTATCGCTGCCAAGTACCATTGGTTATCACTAGAATTTGAGTGGCAATAGCCTCCCTGAGGTCCTAATTATCTGTACACTTATCCACTGGGGATCTGCTTAGTGCTTTAAGATTACTCATACAGGTTGTTGCCATATATTACTCACTAATAATAACTGTCTTCTCAGATATGTAATGCTCTCAATCTACTTCGATAACCTTTGCAAATGGCTTAACATAATCGCCGATTTTCATTGACTTTATTTGCCGGCAACAACTATTAATCTTTCTTAGATTTTGGATGTAAATTAGCTTCTACAAAACACCAATAGTCTCTGCTCTCTGTCGATGCAGGTGTTATTTCTGCTCTCACTCGTCCGTTTTTTCTCTTTCCGTAGCCTTTTAATAGCAATTCTGTGATATCAGTCGACGCTAATGCCCCTTTTTATGAGAGAGAGGGAGAAGGATTCATACCTGGTGGTATTATTATTATTATTATTATTATTATTATTATTATAATAAAACGATAGTACGTATGAAATTTTCTGTGTCACGCATATATCCGGGTCGTTTAATTGTTATGTACTTCCATTTCTTGTCAGAAATACTTTTACCAATAATTTTGTTGGTTTCGGTTTCGATTATAGCTGATGGCACTCCAGTAATCTATTTTTTTTTTTATAAATAATTTTATCAAGAATCCTTCGTAAAGTTTTGGTTTCGGTTTCGATTATGGCTGAAAGAAACTCAACTTATATATATACGTATATTTTTTTCATAAGTTTTTATTTCGGTTTCGATTCAAGCTAACGCACCCACGTCATATGGATATGTATTTTTTATTTTTGAAATCGCAAATTTATAATATAATAAAAATCGATTCAACATTAACTCTATAATAATATATACGGAATCTGCGAGAATTAACGCATCATATTTAGCGTACTTTGCTGGGCGTTCGTGCTAGCTAGATAAATACTTTTGCAGTATTAACAAAAAAAGCTACAATAATATCAGAGCGTCTCTATTTACACTGAACATCTACAAAATGCCAACATTTACATATAACATATGAATGGGTCTCCTGTAGAATTTGCACACGCTCCGCTAGTTATTATTATTATTATTATTATTATTATTATTATTATTATTATCATTATTACTATTATTATTATCATTATTATTATTATTATTATTATTATTACACAACTGTTTTTAAAGTGGTAACGCCATGAATAGTGTCGTCCATATTTTAGTTGGAAATGTAAACTGAATTCAGCATTGACGAATAGTTCATTGGTTTTGAATGATGTGAAAAAATAAACTGAGGTTATAATTGTTATTCAGAATTACCTGTTAATAATCGATATTCGCATGCGTCCACATAATTTTTCTCACAAGTGTATGCAGTTAAAGGATTTTAACTTCAATGGAACATGCCCTGCAGTTACTGTTTTAATGAGGATTTTTAAAAATGAATTCTAAGAATAAATAAATGGTAAGAAAAGCAAGCATCAGAATAATACGCTCAGAATATATGTAAAAATAACAACGCGTTTCAAGGTGATTTTAGGAAATTATCATTTCAATAAATATTTTCCAAATCATATACGATTCGTTATGACGAGTGTTGATTTGTTTATATTTTTTTAATGGATATGCCACAACAGAAACATTCACTAAACACGAATGGCATCAGTGTCATCAAAATCCAAGAAACGCAAAACTATATACTGGGATAATATAAAAATAATTACCGTTAACATCTTCTTTCTTTTATTTTTTTCTCCATCATATATATATATATATATATATAATGTTTATGTATGTTTATGTATATGTATATATATGTATATGTATATATATATGTATGTATATATATTATATGTGTATATATATGTATATATATGTATATGTATGCATATATATGTATACATATGTGTGCGTATATATATATATATATATATATATATATATATATATATATATATATATATATATATATACTTCAGAATAATGAAATTGAAAATATGTATACTGGAATGCAAATCCAGTGATTTCCGGTCTTACAAAATATTATTAGATGTAGTATTTTTAATAAGACAATCCCAGACAAATGAAAATTGCTTAATATGCAAGATAGAGTAAATAAATCAAAGATTATGTACTTGAATTTTATGATTTGAAAAAGTTAATCTTCAAATTCAGAATTTTCATTGTTTGAAAACAGAATAGAATTAAAAAAATCTATTGCCTTAACCCACGACCTTTCGATGCTTATCCATCTCCCCAGAGGAAAAATATTAGCAAATGTATTTTTTTTATTGGTTTGCATCTTATTTGCTAAACGCAATAAAAATAGAAAATTGAAGTTTTTTTTAAAACATTTACACACAGAATAAAGGAATTGTATATTGAGGCCGAAAAGGGATATTGTACTTTAAATCCTAAATGAATGTTAAATCTTGAAATGGAAATTCCTGGTAGTAAGGAGGTAAAGAGATCCATCGCGTCTTGTAATCCTTCCAAGGTATTAGGTCGCAATCACATGCAAATATATTTTCTTCGTTAATATTTCCTGGTTATACAAGATATCCGGCAAAGATGTTGTTTATATAAGATTTTTTTTAAGTACAATATCCAATTCCCTAATTCTATGTATCTAAAATATTTTGAAAACTTTAAAAACTTTAATTTTCTATGTTTATTTCTTTTAGCAAATTAGTTGCAAATCCATAAAAACATTTGCTAATATGTTCCTCTGAAGAGATGAATATGCATCGAAAACTCATTATTACTGTTCTCCTACTTACTGGTTTTAGTATTATTATTATTATTATTATTATTATTATTATTATTATTATTATTATTATTTGTTTATTACATAATAGTGAATTTAATTATTATATTATTAATTATTTAGTTCGTTTTTATCACAAGCAAATTAAAAGATAAATTGAAATATTCAACCAAAGTAATACCTTAACTTAGTCGTTAAGTTCATCGTCAGCCTACATATTTTTTAACAGGAAGCTTGTATCCAAAACTGTTTATTTTGCTTTCGCTCTATTTTATTCCTGTGCACACATTTTGTTGAGGTGTTTGTGTTTTATTGATATACAAATCCAGAACGCTTATATCGATGAAAATCTTTCGGTTTTATGCTTTTTATTGTATTATTTTTAATTTTCTATAATAATAAATATTTTATTACGATTTTATTATTAATGATTTTATTATACATTATGCATATAGTTTTATAAATAATATTCTCATAATTTGTACTTCTTTCCCTGTTCATTCTATTTTTTCTACTTTCTTTCTATTTCTATCTCTTTCTTATTTTCATAACTCTCTATTTTGCTTCCCCCCTTTTCGTTCTTCTTCACAAATATTAAATGTCTTTATTTTTTTATTCTGAATGACACGTGATGTTACTTCCTCATCATTTGTCTGTGATCGTGGACTCTTTTGAGATTTGCATCACGGACTAAACTTTGTCGAAACAATAATGCATGAAGAAGTCTGGTTTTCTAAATAATGCAAAACTATAGCTCTAATAAAGATATTATATACACCATGTTTACTTATATACAGTAGCTTCCAAAACTAAAGAATACAATTTTAAAACCTAATATTTGTTAGAAATAACACGTGTGAAAAGCTGAAATTTTGTCACCAGGTAGTCGTTTTCATCCATAATAACATACTAAAATGTGAATCATTTGCAACGTATAGGAAATTAATTATAACAATTATTAATTTATTTTCAAAATACGAACGCCCAAAAGTGAGGGAGAAAATTGAAAAAAACAATGTAAACAGCCAAAAACCAATAAAAATACATGTACAATCAATATTTAGTAAATGAGCCATTGCTCTCAATTACAGCTGCACTTCTTCGACTACAAGAACGAATCAGTTCTTGATAACCTTCGATACTAATTTTAGACCAATTTTAGACCAATCTTCTTGAAACGTCACCAAAATATCCTCCGTGTTAGTGGGATTTCTTTGCATAACTTTCACTCCATGGAATTCCAAAGATTTTCTTTTGGATGTAAGACAGGAAATTGCGGTGGCCAATCAAATCTTGCTCGCTAAGGTAACACATTACCACCTTTGCCTTGTGACATGGGGCATTATCCTGCATAAAGGTAGCCCTATCGAAATCTGAATTCTGTATGATTGACACAACATGATCTTGAGCAATGTTTTTATGTATCTGCGCGTTTACACGAGTTTGTAACCGGACAAGAGGCGTTGTACCTTGGCTAGAAAACATTCCAAATACCATGATGCTTCTGCCCCAAACTTGACAGTTTTCTTAGTACACTTTTCACTTTATCTTTCACCAATACGTCTCTTTACATTGTTTTATTTTCCATCATTTCCAAATAAATTAAACTTGCTTTCATCACTGAAAAATACTTTTGCCCAATTTTCATATGTCCAAATTACATACCTGTTTACAAATTCTAATCTCTTCTGTTTTTTCTTCGAACTAGTAAATAGTTTCCTTCCTGAGGTTAGATAAAACACCCCTATTTCTTGTAGTTGTCTAGAAACAGTCTGTCTTGACACATTAACACATGAGGTCCTATTTATAACCCTTTTAATTTCTGTGCAAGACTTAAAACAATACTTTAATGACATACGCTGCATTATTTGATCTTCTCTTGCCAAAGTTTGGCGGGGTCTACTGGTTTTAAAAGCACTAACTATTTTGCCAGTATAATTGTAGGATTTTACAACTCTGCCTACAGCATTCTTGGGACGTTTCACTTTCTCTGAAATCTCTCTAATTGTGAGCTTTTCCTTATGTAGCTTCACAATAGCTTGCCTCACAGAGTAATCAAGTTTTTGGTGCCGACTGATGCAACGTTTACAAATAACTAAGTAAGACATTCTTTAGAGAAATAAAAAAAATTTGAATATAGCATACTGTTTATATTGTTTTTCTCAATTTTGTCCCCTACTTTTAAACGTTCCTATTTTGAAAATAAAAAAAAAAATTAGTATAATTCTTTTTGGATCCTTTAACAATGATTCCAATTTTAGTATGTTATTATTGATGATAACGACTACCAGTTGTCAAAATTTCAGCTTTTCACAGTTGTTATTTCTAATAAATATTAGGAGTTAAATGTTGTCCCTTAGTTTTGGACGCTACTGTATGATTTGTCTTTTATTATATTTACTTTATAAATACATATATATATATATATATATACATATGTTATACACACACACATATATATATATGTATATATATATATATATATATATATATATATATATATATATATATATATAGTCTAAATATATGATAGTACAATAGCTTTCAGTGTTACACTATCGAACTATTAGACTATGTTTTTGTTAATACGTACATATATGCGAAGTGTTTTCGATAGATTTATATCTTTCAAGCCTACGAAAAGGGTGTTTGTATAGCGCACATATTGTTGTGCAAAACGAATTTTATCTCTTGCAGACATTAAGATGTCAAAATTTGATTGTAAAAGGCGAAAATAAGAAATATTGAATTTTACTGTAAACGTGTATTTTTGAAAATATCAGATATATCTACATAATTTATTTGTTTGCATAATCAAATATATCTATTATATCTATATAAAGTACCTTTCTACAAATTCACAAAAGTAAAATAATTTGCATAAAAGTATGGATATATACAGAGGTAGCATCAAAAATATAATGGAGGTGTTCAACCATTCTTATATTAATATTATACCCTGGAAAATTAAGTAAAATGTAAATGAATCAAACAATGTTTGTATTTTAACTGTCTCTTAAATATATTTTAACCCTTACGCACATTATCTATCTTTATATTTGTATAAAAGTTGATAATGGTGCTGAAATGTGTACATTTCCTACAAATATGACTTTATCATAATTGTAGTTTTCAATCAAATCGCTCATCACCATAATTTCTACCTTGTCTTAATAATACCTCTTAGGATAATGTGGCTTAAATTGTGGGAACGCAGGCTTACCTCAAAACAGCTTCGGTGTGCGGTTTGCCGACGCAGCGTCATAATGCTGTAAAGGGTCCAAGATGGCGCCTGCGGCCTTATATAACAATGCAGTCTCGCAGAATCTCGTGTGCTCTCGCGCACGCATGCAAATTTGAAAGAATTTGTGTTTTATAAAAAGAGGACACTGGAGCAGATGGGACAGAGGTGAAAACGAGTCTACAGAAAGTACTGACGGACGACGCTGCTGCAGTCAGTTGAGGTTTTGTGTACTTTTTTTCTTTGCAACAACGGATAAAAGCAATTCTTTGAACCTGAGTGGAATGAAAACATTTTTTTAAGTTCTCAACACATTTTTATCGTCGAAAATTAAAATTGTTGTGAATTTCTAATTTACAGGATTTAAATACAATTTCTTTATGTTAACGCTCGATATTATTATTGAACTTTTTTATCTGATAATGATTTTATAAATATTAATATTTATTTGTAAACAGTCTAATTTTTATTTTTAATGTGTACATATGCATATGGATTTACATATAAATACATATAGACTTACATTTATATGCATATATGCGTCTATATATATATATATAATATATATACATATAGATATACACATATTTATACATATACATACGGATACACATATGCATTTATCGATATCTAATATATATATCCTTAATATATATCCTTAATATATATACTTAATATATATCTTTAATATATATACTTAATATATATCCTTAATACACATACTTAATATATATATATACTTAATATATATACATACTAAATACTTAAAGTTTACGCATAAATTTATACTAGTTATACGCATTAATTTATACTTTCGTATATTAATTTTATGTGAGTAAATAAAGTAGTTATATATATAAATATATATATATATATATATATATATATATATATATATATATATATGTGTGTGTGTGTGTCAGGCTCCGAATACATCCTTTCAGTTTTATACAAAATTAGGGACGTCAATTACTGTCAAAGGCGATGAGAAATATGTGAAAGAAGCAAAGGAATTTGTATACTGTTTGAAAGATCCAGCGAAGCCACCATTCCGACATGCACTTTTCCAACGAGAATTTCTACTGCCAAGACCAGAAGATCAATTCCAATACATATGGTTATCTGTCTCATTAAAAAGATGTCATGAGTTATGTAGGCGAAGTTCCCAGGTCTTGTGAGGGATTAAGGTTAGCTTAACCCGTCTTCGATACCCTGGTGGCTTCAGGATTGATATCGATAACTACAGTTACAGGGTGAGCAATGTCAGGAGACATCAGATCAACGTAGCTTCCAATGATTCTAACGTGTGTCAATAAAATTACGCGCCATATCGTCGCAACCGGAACACAGGACTGGACGAAAAGGAAGTGCGACGATCACAGTTGAGCAAAAATGTGGCCTTGCAGCTCTCATGACAACACCCCACATTACTTAATTATGTTGGGTGCGGTTGAACGAGACATTAAGAGATTAAGCTGCAACATGAACGTTAATCTAATTAGCTTGATTAAATATATGAATCCTGTATTCTTTATGTATATAAGGGTGCATAAATATCTGGCCAGAGAATGGCCAATGTTAAATCATTTTTAAATCGCTCAAGACCACGGAATTATGTAAAAATCGTAAAAGCAAATACGATAAGGATTAAGATAATAAATACTATTAGGTGTAAAGAAATGGTTAAGATAGTGTATCGAAAATGTTAGATAAGAACAAAAAGCAGTAATATGTTGCTACACAATCATGACAATGTTTCGGTCAGCTAGTTACCATTAAGCTTGCAAAGAGAATATCATGTCTTCTTAGTGACAGATTGTTAATATCAGGGGGTTCCGTTAAGGTATATGACTTAATAGTAAAGGATGAGAGGGTAAGGATCGAGGTAATGGAAGACTATAAGAACGAGTCGCAGATTACGGGATTGTAATAATCGATAGATTCGAGAATAAGAGAATTATTAATCCACTTGTTCTATTATTCCTATACTATTAACACCTCTGAAAATTCCACAGAATGAGAAATATATTTAATCAACAATTATTTTTTCTGGACAATGAAAAAAACAAAATAAACAATAACACTGCACCAAATTGTAGTTAATTAACATTTCCGTAAAAATAGTGTTCATGGTATTTTAAATATAGAACTGGTGAAAAATAAATTAAATAAAAAAAAGTAGCAAATATTCAGAGTGTATTAGTGTGCCACTTAGTATAATATAAATAATAAAATCACATTTGAGAAAGATAAGTTAAACTTACCTCCTCCAGTACAGCACCTTTTTGTCGGACAATGTTTTTTTCCTGTTATTTCTTCGAGTGTTGCCAATTTTGCACAATGTTTCGAAGACTTGTTTCATTCAGTGAAGAATCGCTGCACGTCGACTTTACTACTTCATTTTTCGTGGCATTACAACAATGATTATATATTATTAGCATGATACTCAATCGTGAGGGCATGTTGAAAAGAACTCTTTCTGATATTCTTGTTCAGGGTTAGAAGAGTTTTGCTTTTTTAAAAGCAGTGCAACAGTTAAAGACTTTTAAAAGCGTAATGTGCAATGTGTTACAAAATTATCCCTTTTAATTCACGAAATTTGAGATTTTGAAACCAGTTTCGTCTATAGGCAGATGCTTTTTTCGAACGGAGATATCGCACACACACGCGCACACACGTATCTCAAGTACGCACCGATTATCTGCCCTTGTCGCATTTTCTAATTTCTTCCACAGGTGGCATTCGTTTTCTTTACTCAATTTCCGTTATATACCAATCTCTTTCTGTCTTTATGGTTGACTCTTTTCTGGAACACGCTAAATGCAAATCACAATAAATGGCGACCTCCGACCTTCAACCTAACAGCATCTACAAAATATTGAACGCTCTCTACATGTCTTCGAAAGTTGCATTTTTTCAAAGTGTAACGTACGGACTAACTAAGGAAGAAAAACAGGTTTACATATAGAAAACAGTATGTAATGAATAATCTATCATTTGGCGCAAAAGAAAAACAAAACTCAGGAGTAAAAGCGGACATTGTGACCAAAGAACGCGGCTGCGAAGATCTGAGACGATCGAAAGAACGAAGAAACATAGTGTTATCCAAAAATTGTGCACAAATCTCAGTTTCACTTTAAACTTATCTAATACTAGCATTTCAGCCCGGCGTGGCCCGGGTGGGTGGAGGTGTATGCTGAGCAAAAAAAATGTCAATTTTTTAAATTTGACCCCTATTATGACCCCTTAACATTTATTGTTTTGAGCTCAAATAAAGTTATTAAGTTAGATCCATGTGCAAGAAACCTATATCGAAAATTTCAAGTGTTTAAATCCAAAATTGTTGGAGGAATTTGGTAGAGTTCTCAAAGGTCAAATCGTTGAACTTTAACCCCTTAAAAGCCAAATTTCTGGCCAAAAACCGATCACGTAGATTTTCCCAAATCTCAGTAACCTGTATATCAAATTTCGAGTCCGCAGACTGAAAATTAGTTAAATGAGTTATTGCGAAAGTAAATGTACACAGACACATTCACTTTTATAGATATATAGATTATTTTATAATAAATGGATTTTATTTTCTAGTGGGCTAATTATTTATGTTAGTTTCTGCACTCAAGCTATTTACTTGATCTTTCAACCAGTTTGATCAGTATCGCTCGTTGTATGTTGTTGATTTCTAATTCTGTTGTAATGTCATATCGTTTGTTAAAAGACAATGTTCCTTTTAACCCCACAATTATAGATAGAATACTGAAGGAATACCTATCCGAAGATGGGAAATATTTTACTAATTGCAAAACTCTATTCTATTTTTATGTAGATTATAATTGAAATCTAATGATTCTGAATATTATATATCGAGACCGTATACTAGGTACGTGCAAAATGAATAAACATTTTGCACCCTCCATTTACTTAAAAATTCACTCAAAATTAGGAAAATAACCAATTTTAATGAAATTTTCAGTATTTATCAAATAATGATCCCGGAATATATTGAATCCATTATATTTTAGTAATATTGGTGGAAATATATTATTATGTTTAAACAAAAATACCTTTACTAAAGTTATGATTTTAAGTAGTAAAAAGAAATAATCTACTTTATTTTTGATTTTTTATGAAAAAAGTATCGTAAAATATAATTATTAAAAAGAAATATTGAAGTTTTACAGGAACATTACGATAAAAGCTCATAAAATCTGTATTACTGAATTCGATATAAGTCGAAGAAAAATGAATTTCTCGCACTACCGATATTATCATTGAATTAAGCATTGTTTATTTAATATTTTCACATACAAAAAATATAATAGCAAAATTTTTTTTTTGATTACAGGTTTCGCATAATTTTTATGTGTAAGATTTTAATATTTTTTGCTTAAATGACTGTGCAACTTTTGCGTAACATAACTTTTATATAATATTGAACAATAATTAAAAAAATATATATAAACAGGAACATAGAAAAATGAGTAAATTACAAAATGGTAAAAATGATACAAACGTTCAGATTAAGAATGTACGAATGAAAGTCTGGAAAAAAACCTAATATACCCCCTCCTCCCTTTTAATTACATGACGTCATTTTCACAGTCTTTCGACTGGCTGAAATTTGGAGCATACGTATATTCCGTGTTTACAAAACTTTAGTTGATTGCTCTTTTGCGAACGGCAGACTAACTGGATTTAGGGCCCAATTAAGCTATTTTTGTACAAAAAAACTGTTTTCCTGTTTGATTCAATATCTTAAGACTTTACTAATTATCTTTGAAATAGACCCGGAATTTTAATATTCATCTTTTAAATGATTTTACAATGAATTTATTTAACTTCAAAATTTAACTGAGTTGGCTAGCCCGCCGTGAAAACATTTTTCGTAACTTTTTTTCCCGTGTAGAAATATTTTTATCCTTTTGAAAATTAAGTCCTTAATCTTTCAAATACAATCAAAATGTAGTCGGAAACCTACAAAAATTACGAAAACTCGTCTTTCAAAACTAGGTCCTTCTATCTTTATTCGTCCATTTCTGTCCTACCTAGTATACTAATTCATATAAAAGTATATACAACATTTGGAGTTTAAAAAATATCTTCAATTTTAGGTGTGTGAAGAAGAAATTGAAATTCATTTTATAGTCCGTAGTTGGTGTTTAATTCTTATTGAGAAGAATCTGGAATTTTTAAATTTTCAAATGTAAAAATTGTGCCCGGAACCGTTCACGATATCGAAAAGATACTGAAATTAAGCAAGTATTTCAAAGTTATGTATACTAGTTTTAAGCATAACAAAAATACGAGGTATCTGATATTTTAGACAGATGTGTGTGTGGATGCATATATATATATATATATATATATATATATATATATATATATATATATATATATACACGAGGGGCGTGCAATAAGTAATGTCCCTGACCCACTTCCTATAGCAGTAGAGCAACGAAACTTGGCACAGTTATTAGTCTTTCTCTACATAGGAACCACCCAGGGTTATGCATTTCTTCCGTCGTTTGATGCAGCTCTGGAGACCGATTTTGTAGAACACCCTAGGTTAGTCCTCCAACGACGACGTGACTTCAGAAATCAAGGCTGCATTATCTGGGAAACGCTTTCCTTTCAAAGACAAATTCATGGCTGAGAAGAGGTGAAAGTCAGACGGTGCAAGGTCAGGAGAGTAGGGAGGATTTCATACCCACACACCCGTGCTTCTGATCTGGCGACATGCGAGTTGTGAACCGGAACGTTGTCCTGCAGGAGGAGGGTAATTTGCTGATCTTGTCCCGCCTCTTGAGTTTGATAGCTTCCCGTAATTTCCTCAAAAGTGAAGCATAATAGGTTCCTGTAATTGTGGTACCCTTTGCCAGGAAATCTGTCATCAATACTCCGTCCTGGTCCCAGAAGACTGTGAGCATGACCTTACCAGCGGAGGGCTGCCCCTTACTTTCTTTGGAGGTGATGAGTCCAAGTGCTTCCACTGCATTGACTGGGCTTTGGACTCTGGATCATAGTGATGGATCCAGGTTTCATCCTGTGTAAACTTTCACTAATCTTCTTGGCACATCTCCAAATTCATCACCGAGCAGTCGACGCGTTCTCGCTTCTGGAATGATGTGAGCAACCTGGGAATCCATCTTGCAGACACCGTATTCATATGTAAATGTGCATACTGATAGTTTCCACACGCCCTGTACTAATCTTGACATCTTGGGCTATTTGGCGAATAGTAATGGCAGCCTCAACTTGACTGACAGATGCCTCATAAGGGGGACGACCAAGTCTTGGAGATCTTTTAACAGACTTCCGGCCATGTTAGAATTCACGATGCTATCGTTTTACAAGGTCATATGATGGGGCATTATCACCATAAGTTTCTTTCATTTCATCCAAAGTTTCCTGTTGTGTGCTTCCTTTCAAATACAAAAACCGGATCACTGCTCGACATTCAACAGGCTCCATTTCACACCTGACTCAGTTCAAACACCTGTAAAACAGAAACCACAATTAGTTCAGAGCTGTAATTTGCCACATGACCCGTAGAGATATAAATCATTGAACACACAAAATTTCAGCTATATGAGACACCTGGAAGTGGGTCAGAGGTATTACCTATTGCACGCCCCTCGTATATATATATATATATATATATATATATATATATATATATACATTCACATGCATGCACACGTATATATATGAAATGAGATTAACAGTACAGCAGCTAAACACCTGTACGTAGAGTACTGTCTTAAAAAAGTAATGTCACATGAAAGGGCTGCCACTTCTCATGGAAGTCAGAAGACGTACTAGATAAGTGAAAATTATATTAGGATAAGGTCAGAATCGAACCATGTAAGTTAATTCTATTAAATATTGTTTATGTCGGAAAAAGAGTCGAATTGGCATATTTTAGAAATCTGAATATTGAAGACGTCAGTTAAATGAATGGACAATGCAAATTAAAAATATTGTTTAAAATAGGCTAGAATAATAATTGAAGATTCTTTTGTTTGTCAAAAGTGTGTTTAGACAAACATATGTAAAGCCATGTGAAAATTAGTCACGTTAGAAAACCACACTTCTGACGTCATAAAGAAAGATTTCTGAATATAGGAATCTAAGGGTTCGAAGTTGTCAGTTAGTTGAGAGAGTTGATAGGTCAAGAGTTGATGAGGATGAGATAAACAGATCAAATCACACACGGTGATAGAGTTGGAGAGTGGGAACCCTTTAGAGGGGAAGGTAGAAGAGTAGACAATGTAGTCGAAAAGGCTGGAATTCCTGACATCACCAATCGCGATTGAGGAATAAAGGAACCAACGATGTTGTAACTGCGTTGTCTCGTGTCATCATTACTCACAACCAGAAAAGGTAAATGTGTTTTATCATAATCCTGTAATGAACCTTGTACAACACTTCCAAGTAATATGTGTCCTCGCACCCACATCACAAGTGAAGTATATTCTCCCCTCCTCTGCATTAAGAAATTGAATATATCTCCAAGTCCATATTAATATAAAGTCCCCAAGAATAATCCCAGTCAGATATAAATGCCTCCCGTCTTTAAATATATATCCCTACACAACAGTAAAATAAAAATAAATAATATACGTATTTATTGGTTTACATAAAAAATTATGGGCGATCTTTCTTAGTAAAATTAAGTAAGAGAAGCTAATACACAATATTTAATTATCGCTAAAAGTCAAAAACAAAAGATACACATAACTTTCAAAAAGCGTTCAAAAATAGCAAATAATATCAGCTGGGGATCGTAGCGTAAGGGTCTACACACTCGACGATAGAAACAATGGTTAGCTTTTTGAGCTCTAATGCAGTCAAGCTACGATGATGAGTTATAGAGTAGCAGAAAACGTATACGTAGAATACCGTTTTGAAAACGTATATATATATATATATATATATATATATATATATATATATATATATATATATATATATACTATCAAAAGTACCCGTCGTTGACTGGGTTCACAAAGAGCCTACAGAAAATGGACTCTGATTTATTAAAGTATGATAAGTTATGAAAAGGAAGGGTTGTAAAGAGATAGCTTCGAATTCGGGGGGTATCAAAACCAAAGCAAAATATGATGAAAGTAAAAATAAAATAGATAAACCCCATAATTTATTATACACTACCTGTTCACACTGAAACACTTATCACAATATTCTGTGGATCTATATTTAAAAATCTTGTTAAACTTTGTCACATATTTCTATTTTATCGAGGCCAGGCGCGAACGCAGACCCCACAAGTTTTTTTTTAAACAGTCAACCATATAGGAGCCTATTCGTGACCAGACATACACACACATAGAGACACACACACACATACATTCAGCTTTATATATATATATATATATATATATATATATATATATATATATATGGGAGTTACTTCCAAAGAATGTGGGCGATCTTTCTTAGGAAAAAGTAATTCCGTGATCTCCTAAGGATGAGACGCTAATACACAATATTTAATTATCGGTAAAATAGCTACAACTAAAATTTACGTAATATATATATATATATATATATATATATATATATATATATATATATTGGGTTAAACAATTCATAATTTTGAATTAAAAATCTGTTTTAAAAGGAAAACAAACAACATCAATATATATATATGTGTGTGTGTGTGTGTGTGTGTGTGTGAAAAGACAACAAGATTATGAAATGAAGTCACAAAACTATATATTGGTAGATATAGAATGGATCATTTATTGAATAATGGAATACAGGCAAAATTTGGGAGATAGAAGGGACTCTTTATACCAGGGCATTTTGAAGCCTATTGCTTCTCAACAGTAAAGAAGGTGCTAGGTAGCATAGGGAAGATTCGGCGTCTAGCGAGGGGTTCATTAGGGACGAAAAAGATTAAGAGTGCTTATGGAATGTTGGGGGAGGACCTTTATTTAATTCTAAATAAATAAAGGAGAAGCTTGTTATATATAGTATGATATATAAGATTGTATATGGTCTTTAAGATAGTGTTGAGTTTTAGGGGTATATGTTTTAGCGTTAAAACTGGGGGTGTATTGTTGCTACGTGGTAAAATTTTAACGGTTTGTGGGGTGTCTATTATCTATGGAGTGGTATTTTTGACAGGTTCAACCTAAACGGCAAACGGCATTATAAACACGCTTATAATTTGGGGGGGGGGGGTACTGAAAGGTTGTAATATTGGTTAGGTAATATTCGGCAATATTTTTAAGTTTCTTCTGTTATGATATAGGGAGTATGATTATAAGGGGCCGATCGGAGGATAGGATCGCAATGTCTATGAGTGCGTTTACCTTGATGAAAAAGGTTTAAGGATACATATAGTTGGTAAAGTGGAAGAGTAAGGCGCCATTTACTACTTATAATAGTGGTAGTAATACCAATATTATTAGGGTAATTATAATAATGAGAATGATAATTCTGATTTCGTTTATGAACGTCTCTCTAGAAAGGGATGGGATTCATTTCCAGAGGATTTCCGTTAATCCTGGCTTCAAACCAGGCGCTTCAAAGATCAAGGGTTTTCCTAAGGATGTTGGTGGTACCGATAATTGCAGAGGTTTGAAGGCCGCCTAAAACATCGGGGATTTGTAGCTTTTTCAATTTTTCTTTCAGACGACTTAATACTACTCCTACTGCACCAACTACGACCGGGCTTATTTGTGTTTAACCATTTTTCACCACACTTTACTCCAACCCTCTTACACACCTCCCAATATATCCGGAGTCCCATGCGATCGTGTCTTTTGCGCTACTCTCTCTGTGCCAGTCCACTACACCCTGTTGCTAGGTGCGCAATTGACTCTGAGGTCTTACCACAAATCCAGCATTCTGCAGCAACTTCCTCTCCTAGAACCACTTTTTTGAACAATCGTGTTCCTAATGCCTGCTCTTGTGCTGCACAAACAAAAGCTTCAGTACTCTGAGCCAGATGCCCAGCTCTAATTCATTGCCATGATCTTTCAACAGCCACCTCTGCTATATCCTGGAAGAACCTTCGATGCATTTTCTTTCTAGCCAGTTCCTCTGCTCTTTCTCTATCCATACGTTTCACATAATCAGCCTTGGTCTCATATACCTCCACTTCATTGGTTACAACCTTAAGCATCCACTCCTCACTTCTAACCACATGCTCCTCCAACGACATCTCATCGGTTCTAACAGAATCTTTTACACTTTTCAATCCTCTCTCACCATCTTTCCTCTTTTGATACAGCCTTGCTACGCTACTTCGAATGTGAAATATACCAAATGAGAAAGTATAATAATAATGATAACAATAAATGTAAAATGTAAATAATAAATGTAAAATGATAAATATAATAATAGCAATAAAAAAATAATAATAATATTACCAATAGCTGTGATAAAAGTAATGCCAATATTGAAAATATTAACAATCAAAATGAAGATAAAAATGAAAATTATAAGCCTTTTTATATTGCCATTTGTACCTATCAAAAATATAAAATAAATATATATAATAATCCCTAATAAACACTTCGCTAGACGCCGCATCTTCCCCATCACCTTAACACCTTCTCTACTCTTCTGATGAGAAGCATAAGGCTTCGAAATGCCATGGCATAAAGAGTACCTTCTACCCCCCCCAAATTTTTCTTGTATTCCATTATTAAATAAATGATCCATTCTATATCTGCCAGTATATAGTTTTGTGACTTTATTTAATATTCTTGTCTTATTGTATAAGCATCAATAATAATTGTTGAGCTTGGCATTATCCAGAAAAGTCTCCTCTTGTGGAATTGTGGAATTGAACTCCCTCTCTTCCTCTTACGCATTAAGCTATATATATATATATATATATATATATATATATATATATATATATATATATATATATATATATACTGTTTCAATCTATTGATTTTGTGTGTTTTCCTTTGAAACTGATTTTTAATTCAAAATTATGAATCATTTTACTCAATATTAAAATAGCTCTAGGATATCTATACCTATCGAACTTATTAAATATCTACATTATTTTCTTTAAATAGTATAAATAAATTTACTAGTACATTGAAATAAACTCTGCTCTTTGGACGGTAGGTTTAATACCCTAAAAACGAATATATATATATATATATATATATATATATACATATATATATATATATATATATATATATATTTGTAGGCATCGACATACATCCCTGTTTCGTTGTATCACAACTCATCGTTGCCGCTAGACTAGCACCTCTCCCAAGCCAAGGATCGAAACTAGAACCGCCGTGTTGACAGTAGGCAGTTCTACCACTCGACCACGGAAACGATGCCCGCAGATAATCTGTCCGAATATCTATTTAACAAACATCCGTCCGCCACTTGTACAGTGCTCAAACCGCTTGTTTGTAAACAAACCGCGAGCTTCGCATTTATATATATATATATATATATATATATATATATATATATATATATATATATATATAAAGTCAGGGATTAGAGTTCCGGTATAAAGGCGTTAATTTAATTTGAATAAAACAAAATACGCATCAGGTGCGTTTGAAAACTAAATTACAACGCAAAATTACAGAAAATAAACAAATATTTTACTTGTTTGAAATAATTTAAATATATTTCGGAATATTGAGTTGCACAAGTGCGATCTTCAGAGTCACAACAGTGACGAGTGACTTCCACGTCTTAATGGTAAGCTTCAACATGATAAGATATAAGATTAATGATTTTTGGAGTAACAGTTGTGCAACAGTTAATCCAAAAATCATTAATATTAAACCGCTTCCCGAAAAATATTGTTTTTTTCATCTCTAACTCGTCGTCGTTGGCAGAACTCGATACGAGTATACATTTTTGCTCATTAGGATTGAGCCAGCCTCAGCTATTAAGTGTTTTAAGTGATCTACGAAGCGCAACGTCGTGTTGCACATACTTTCGGTGTCACCGTTCGCTGCGTCAAACATGTGCTTGGAATGCATGTTAAAGAATACATATTGCAGCAGGTAACCGGTACACTATTACAAGTTTCCTTGGGAGTGCACTATCACAGTTAATAAAACGCGCTTCCAAATACCAATCTGGAAATGTCTACGATTCGACGTGGTATATACGGAGCCTATGGTCCCCAACTATTTATATATCTCCTTATATAAAGTTAGAATATGTTTTTGGAATACAGCTTCAAATTCTTAGTGTTAATAATACGGTATATATTTGTGTTTAAGTTAATGATACGCAAAGGAGAACAAATATAGATGGAAACCTTTCATTAAAATTCAGCTACCTCCAATTTTTGTGAAGTTTTAGTCACTAATTAAAAAATAGCTTTCAGATTTTAGTTTCTTTGTACGAATATAATGGTTTTCAGAAAGCTTCTTATGAGCTTTTAATTTGAAATTTCAAATATTTCAAGTTTACATTGAAAATAATCCTTAGTCACTTGGAACTAATTAACCAAAGATTTCATTGGAAATTAAGCGTCTTCAGTTCAACAGAGGTCAAAATCTGCGCAATAGATTATGATCAACATTGAGATAAACGTTATAAACATAAATAATAGTATCACTATATCTTGATTTTAATCTTTTTAAGAAGATATAAAACTTTCTTGTTTTCATCGAAGAATTAATTGCACCTTCCTCTATTTTCTAGTACATTTGCACACACACACACACACGCACACACAATATATACATACACACACACACACACATATATATATATATATATATGTATATATAACTTCCTGAACTGTTTATGTAAGCATGAGAGACTAGTGCATGTAAGTATAAAATATAATAATTTAATATATTTATATAAATAAATATTTTTTGTTGTTATTTGAGGGTAAACAGTTACATATGGTCGCTACAAATAGCTATCTGTTTCAGTCAATGAGACTTCTGGAACATTTCGAGGCCACAAAGAAAAATATAATTTTTCTTTTGAGGAAGTCTCATTGACTGAAACAGATGGTTATTTGTAGCGACCATATGTAACTGTTTACCCTCAAATAATAAACAAAAATATTTTGCTATTTTATTGAGCACTATCTAACAACCTCGTTGTCTTAATTAGTCCCGACTCTTGAAAATCTAAAATTTGAATATATATATGTATATATATATATATATATATAATATATATATATATAATATATATATATATATATATATATATATATATATATTCAGAGGTTCAACTGGTTAAAAAACAGAATAAAAGAGAGCAGTACGTTAGAAGAGCTAAATGTATTTTTTTTTTATTTTACAACCATTACAATTGTTTCCGCGGACAGAAAAATTACAATCTGCTTCATCAGACGGCAAAAGTCCAAAACTTTATATATATATATATATATATATATATATATATATATATATATATATATATATATATATATGTATATATATATGTATATATATATATATATATATATATATATATACACACAATTTTATCCAGACACATAAGATGCAATGAAAAGATATACAGTTTTATGTATCGATTTTACTTATTTACTTAAACAGTACTAAATACGTGAGTGGTGCTGGTAAGTTGTTTATGAACATATGTATATGTGAATTAAATTATGTCCGTTTCATATGGTATCAAGCACACAACTTTATAATTTAAAATTTAATTAAATTTAATTTCCATAAATGTAAGTTAATGTACTTAGGATATATATATATACATATATACATATATATATATATATATATATATACAGAGAGAGAGAGAGGGGGGAGACAGACAGAGAGACAGAGAGAGACGGAGAGTGAATGAGAGAGAGATAGAAAATTATAAAGAGAGAAAGATTATGTAAAAGTTACGTTACGAAATGGATGAGCCTATCTCTTGCAAATTTCACACAAAGGTAATTATCATCGGATTAGTATTGAAAATCTCAAATAGGTTCCTCTAATAAGAAAATAAACAAAATAGCGTATGATAATAATAGGATAAAGTTAGGCGGACTAAATTTGGAGAGAAAATGTTACTGAGGCGTACCTAACGAATGTCCATCGGTGGGCAATTGCTTAATTTTCTGAAATTCTATACAAATGAGAAGTTAATTTGGATAACACTAAAAAAATAAACACGGGGGGACCTGCGTGTTTTCTTCAATGAGAGATACGGAAATCATGTTTTACTGTTTTAAATTGGACCAGAGAATGAATGAAATCGGGATGAGCCTATTTATAGAAATAAGGATAGAACAAAAACAAAACTAATTATTAAAAATAAGAAGAAAACACAACTGTATTACAGGACTGAGTGAGGGAACTACGTTAGAATAAAAAATAATTTGAATTGAAATAGTTAATATTTGATAAAGCGAGAAGGCATAACCCGAGTAAATCAAAAAGAAGATCTATGTTTATATGAAGCATACTACATAGTGAATTCTAAACAGAAATTTTTTAACAAAAACGTAGATGTTATACAAAGCTGTCTTCATGAGAATACATTCCTGTTATTAAGCCGAAAATCTGATTAAGATAAATTAAAAAAAAAAAGAAACATTTACAGAATTTGAAATATAAGTGTGGAAAGAGAATGTTAAATGTAATACTAAGATTTTAAAATGGTGCAATAATAATTAGATCATCAAGTTAACATATAGAAATTAAAATTATCATAAATGTAATAGGAGAAATAGAAATGATTTTTATTTTAAGAATCATTATGAGTAATAAAATAACACCCGTGTAATTTTAATAATACAAGAATAAAAATATATAATATTAAGTAATTGCAAGATATGTAGACAAACAGGTAAGGATTGATTCGCATAAATTTAATAAAAATATAAAATTGACAAAATTGAACTGAAATTATTATAAAGAAGATAATGATAAAACTATAATTTTTAAATGAAACAATGGTGATTAATAAATACTAAAGTCAACATATTAAAATATTGAAATTTCGATGAATTGATGAATTAGTAAAAAATGATAAAATAGAGTTATCTCCCTTAGAACGAAAAATAATGGACAGGAAGATAAAAAATGAGAATGCAGTAATTAGAAAATGATAGGAATGGAAAAGGATTGAATAAGATAAATATAAAATATAAATTATTGACATAAACAGTATGGGATAAAGATAGATTTTAATTATTACTATTTAAATAAACCATTTGACTAAAGTTCCTTTTTACGAAATAATATGCTAAACAAAATTAATTAGTAGATCCTAATATGTAAATAAAGTTTATACGTAACTAAGGAAGATTGAGAAAGAAATAGTGGAACATCTAAATTTGAACTCGAATTTGAAAGTGTAGATTTATATTTGTATAATAAATCATCAAAACAAATAAATTGCGGAAAACAATCATTGAAATAAAAACATACAAAATGGAAATATCATTTAGAAAGTCGAAATATGAAAACGGGGCGATTACTAAACTCGAAGGCTATCGAAATAAAAATAAAAAGTAAATATAAGAGTAGTGAAGAGGTAGGTCAAACTGCTTGACCTCTTTAAATAGAGATTATGAGAGTATCCATATACGTATAACTAGTTTATTGTACCGTCTAAAGAATAGCTATTTTTGAATATTTTTAAATTATATAATATTTTAAATTGTTCAAATGGTTATGAAACAATTGTAACGCATAAGAAAATACACAATATAGATGCTCTCATTTTATATTTTGTTGTCTTGATTTTTGCGAAAATATTATATATATGTATATATGTATATACATATATGTATGTATATATATATATATATATATATATATATATATATATATAATTCAATTTGAGGTCTATAAACTAGAGTTTACAACTTATTATTTAACAAGAAATACATCTTTAAAAAATAAAATTTCCCCTTATTCTTTGGAGTTCAAAAGAATAGCTCTTATCATGAAACGTAATTAATTAGCGAAATAATATTCATAGGCTTCCTATAAATTTTCTGGTTATCGCATCAATTAAAACTGCAAGCTATTATAGAAATAATATTTGTATAAAATATAGTAATCATGCTGAAATGTAGGTCAATAGAATGTTCCAACATAAAATCCGGGACTGATAAATAAATAGTTTAAACATGGTTATTGGTTAGATTTTGAGATGTAAATTAAATAGTTCAATAGCAATTGTAATAATCTAAGTTATAGATCGTTAAACATAGGGGAAATTTTAAATGAAAAGATGGCGTCTTATAATTGCGGTAGAAGACTTTTCCATTAAAAAACATTGCTAGCTGAAACAGTTATTAATGGCCTCGCAGCAAAGAAGCTCCAATTTGTTCCCATTGACTGAGAAAATTTTAAAAGAGTTATGCATGTCTTTTACACAGACAGAATATTTGAGACTGTTTTCATGTGTTATTGATATGTGGCGTGAAAAGGATATATTAGTTTTAAATAGCCGAATAGTCTTGACTATGTTAATCTAGTAATTCAACTTAATGGACGGGTGTTTTTGGTCATAGCTGGTGATATTCTAGAATGTTAGTGTTTTGGCATATCTTTCTTTTTATTTAATTTTCACCACAAACAAGGCACAGTAACACTTTGAAGTAGAGGCCTACTATCTGGAACATTAGTTGCAGGGAATACTATGTAGGGAGATAAGCAGCAAGATGTTTGTACACATTAGACTTTAACTTCTTCAGAATCCCGAAAGTGAGTTCCAAAGTCTCGCAGCTCTTGGGAAGAAACAGTTGGAATAGAATGCTTTCTTGCACCTAGGGATCTTTACTGTGTCGGAGTGGGATTTAGCTGCTTGCCGTGTTTCCCGGGGGTATTTGCATCGAGGGGGTTACTAATGTAACTAATTCAGCCTCTCTATATAACGATTATGACTATTCTCAAATATGCTTTTCAGAGTGTGCATGACATATATGGCTACAAGATGCCACAATACAAGCTCACGTTGCCATCGCGATATCAAAGTAGTTCCTAATTCCAGTGACCAATCCATAAAAGTCCTGAATGAAATAACGGATTCATAAATATCATATATATATATATATATATATATATATATATATGTATATATATATATATATATATATATATATATATATATAGCGTAAAAGAAAATAAAAGAAAATATCGTTATTAGGGTTCCAATGTAAAACTTTTGATAAAATAAATACGAAAGTAGTTGTACTATGAGGAGAAAAGCTTTTTTTGGTGAGGCAATATAAGAAACAACGAAACATTTTACCAAAATATATTATTTACGGAAGCACAAGGTTAACAGAAAATAGATGAAAATATGAAGTATACGAAAGGAAGCTTTATTGATAAGGCAATAGAAGTAGTTGCGAAAAAAAAATAACGCAAAATTATTACAGAAAAAAATGTCAAGAAAAATATGACCTATGTCGACAGAAAGCTTTTTTTGATAAGTTGATACATTAAGTATTAGAAAATGATACAAATGAACATAGTATTTACAGAAACACAAAGGTTAAGCAAAAATATATAGAAAATATAAAAAAAGCCGATGAGGAAGCAATAGAGGAAGCTGTGAAAGAATACACTGAAATATAGAAAATATCTTTATGGAAACACAAAGATCGAGAGAAAATATATAGAAAATATAAAGGATGGCGAAGAAAGCTTTATTGGTGAAACAATATAAGAAGCTGCGAAAGAATACACGGAAATATAGTAAACTAGCATGGGTGCCCGGCATTGCCCGGGTGTTTGGAAGAGGTATGCTGAGCAAAAACAACCTCCCAAAACGGACATATTTTTAAAACTTTGACCCCTATTATGACCCCTTAACATTTACGATTTTGGGATCAAATCAAGGTATTAAGTTAGATCTATGTTCAAGGAACATATATCTAAAATTTCAAGTGTTTAGACCCTAAAATTGTAGAGTTCTCAAATGTGAAATCGTTGAGACTTTGACCCGTTTACAGCCACATTTCTGGCCGAAAACAAATCACATTGATTTTCGCAAATCTCAGTACCCTGTATATCAAATTTCGAGTCTGTAGACTTTAAATTGACAGAGTTATTGCGTAGGGAAATGTACACAGACAGACACACAGGCAGATACACAGACACGTTCACTTTTATAGATATATAGAAACAAAAATATATACGTATAGATATATATATATATATGGAAACAATTTTGTGTTTACTGCACATTTTTTACGCAAATATTATGCAAGTATAAATCATGTAGAATATCTGCATGAATATAATTACACGTAATACTTAACTAAAGATGATCATCCCATAAGAAAGACGAAAAAGCTAATAGGGAATTAATAAAAATAAATGTTTAAAAGAATATGCAAATTAGCTAGATCTTTTGCAAGTGAATGCGATTCTATGACCCATATATAAAAGAACATTTTATCTTATTTTTTAATAAATAGAAAAGAGGCTTGCCTTTTTTCTCTTGTTCCTGGCCTTCGGGCCGGGATTAAAGTGTAGTATCTGTTCAGGCAGATACTGCAATTAAAGACCCTATGTGGGGGCGACCCCACAGAAAAGACCTTGATCAATGTAGGGGAACCCCTTCATACCAATTGTCACTATCCAGCTCCCCTACTCCCCGGGGAGTTGGCCCCCATTTCCCGTTCACTCCTCACATTAAAAATCGACCTTGTGCCTAATTTGCTCGGTGGAGGAGCAAATAAATACCCTTTTCTTGGCCTTTTGGCCAAGATCAAACTGTAGTATCTCCCCGGCAGATACTGCAAGCAAAGACCCTACGTGGGGACGACCCCACAGATAAGACCTTGGTCAATGTAGGGGCAACACTTCATACCAATTGTCACTATCCTGCTTCCCTACTCCCTGGGGAGTTGGTCCCCATTTCCCGTTCAATCCTCACATTAAAACTCGGCCCTGTGCATAATTTGCTCGGTGGGGGAGCAAATAAATAAAGCTTTTCTTGGCCTTGGTATCTGTTCTTACTACATGCTGTACTTATTGTGATATAAAGTTGGGGGATCAATTTTCTGTATTAATTTAATGTAAAATGATCACCCACTTTACAACCAGTCAGTCTCAAAGCCATTCAAGTCATTCTCCAGATCATTCAAGTTGTTTTTGAAGGATTCCAGTTATTTTTAAGCATTCAAGGCATTCTTAAGATCATTCAATTCATCCTTAAGTTCATTAAAGTCATTCTAAGTCATTTACTTTTTATTTATTTACGTCATTTCAGCCCATTTTTCGGTCATTTTAGTTTATCTTTAAGAATTTCATGCCAATTCTATATTCCCGCATTCTTTCATTACACGAGAGCACGCGACTAATTGCTATCGGCCTTGTTAATATGAATATCAATACACACAGAAGAAAAACGAATTTATAGGAGTATAGGTATATTTATAGACAAAATTTATGCACAAAAGTCGCCAGGTTAAAAGAAAAGGCAATATGGAAATACGAGAAAACTTGAGTAGAGAATAGAAATATTAAGGAAACATAAAAACAAACGGAATAGAATGCATAAAAGAATACTTAGAGAACCGTAATACATATATTCGAAGCTGATTTAATACAGAAGTAATCGAAACGGGACTAGTTTTTAGTGTTTATCATAATCATCATCATCGTCATCATCAACATCATCGTCATCATCAACATCTTCATCATTATCATGATCATCATCATCAACATCATGATCATCATCATCAAAAACTTCATCATCATTATGATCATCGTAAACATCAACATCATAATCATCATTATGATCATCATCTTCATCATCATCAACATCATTATCATCATCATTATAATCATCAGGATCATCAACATCATCATTATCATCATTATGATGATCATCATCATTATAATCATCACCATTATCATCATTATCATCATCAGCATCATCATCCAAAACCTCATCATCATTATGATGATCTTCAACATCAACATCACTATAATCATTATGATCATCATCTTCATCATCATAAACATCATGATCATCATCATCATTATTATAATCATCATGATCATCATCATCATGATCATCATCATTATCATCATTATGATGGTGATCATCATTATAATCATCCTCATGATCATCATCATTATAATCATCATGATCATCATCATTATCATCATCATCATAATCATTATCATCATCATCATTATCATTATCACCATCATTATCATCAACATGATCATCATCTTCATAAGCAACTTAAGGTAAGTGACGGTTAAATGGCTAACGATACGAACTGACAAACTGAGTGTGCCAAGTATGAATACACTTCGTTTCCCAGCATCATTTCCATTTTCTGATGTTTGCAAACTTCACGTAGTTCTTCCCGTAATTCCCAGGTGCGTTTGAATATAAATCTGACAAAAATTATATTGAGGAAACGAATGGAAGAAAAGATCATCTGATTCATACCAAAAATGAATGATGGCCAACACTAGCAAAAAAAATCATCATCATCATCATCATCATCATCATCATCATCATCATCATCATCATCATCATCATCATCATCATCATCATCATCGTTGTAGTATCACAAATCTTCATAACACTCGCACGTAATCTCGCTTTATCATACCAGGGAGATGTTCTTTTTTTGCTGGTTTGAAGAGCCACTTACATAGCCACCGATAAAGTATTAACGGGCTTAAAGCAGCGATGTTAATGAGCAAGGCATAAATTATGATAATCGAGCGCTCTGTAGGTTCTTTGAGGTAAGTTTTTGAGGATCACCTTACGTAACCACATGTATGTTTAAGCATCCATAAAATAAAATTGTAGACGATTTAAATTTTGGTTGCGTACTATTATAGATCCCGATAGCACAACCAAGTTAAGATATACTATTAGAATTCGGATGTTCTCATAAATAAATACACTTACTGGTTTCAATGGAATATTTTGTGAAAGAAATGTATAAGGATTTAATAAGTCCAAGTATCATGGTAACAAACTTCGTTATAATTACGCTTTCGAGATGAGAGAAAATCAATTTAACTCCACTCACGAAACAAATAGAAGAAACGCCCGTTTTATAAATGGAATATATAGACGAAGATGTTTAATTTCAACAGAGAACTGAATAGCTAATCCTTACAAACAGGACGCCATGCATCTTTTATTTATTTATTTATTTATTTATTATTAATTTTTTTCATCGCTGGCAGAACTAAAATAAAAAAAGTCTGGTGTGTTCGACACTCGAAACAATAACTGATTAAAAAGCTAAAAAGATCTACTTTCGTACGCGCTTTAAGAAATCCAACATATTATTTCGACGTGACGGTATCGGATTGACTGATAGCCGAATTATTCTATGGTCAAAATACCTATTTGTTTTAAGGGGAAAATGGTACCTATAGATATGTTACTTAGAGAAAATTATTGTAGATAAAGGTATTAAACAGAAACATATCTATCTATGAACGGGGTTGTGTGTGTCTGTGTGTGTGTGTACATTTCCCTACGCAATAACTCTCTCAATTTAAAGTCTACAGACTCGAAATTTGATATACAGGGTACTGAGATTTGCGAAAATCTTTGTAGTTGGTTTTCGACCAGAAATTTGGCTGTTAAGTAGTCAAAGTTATACGATTTGACCTTTGAAAACTCTACCAAACTTCTCCGACAATTTTGGGTCCAAACACTTGAAATTTTAGATATGTGTTCCTTGGACATGCATCTTACTTAATAACTTGATTTGATCCAAAAACAATAAATATTAAGGGGCCATAATAGGGGTCAAAGTAAAAATTGACCGCTTTTTTTTGCTCAGCATACACCCGGGCAACGCCGGGTTTAAACGCCAGTAAAGATATAAACCTTAAAATTAAATAAAAAAAAAGATTCGCGAGGAAAAGTGCATAACTATCATCTTCCACATATATTTAAACCAATGGAATAATCCGATTAGTAAAAGTAATTAAAAACATTGTCATTTTATTGATGTGTAAATAAATTGTTTTAAAAATTATCTTATACTTTAGGATAAAGTAGTACAATATTAAATAAATAAATAAAGTAAAATTAGTTTTTACCACTATTTTTAAAATGTTTAAAATATATATATATATAAAATATATATATATATATATATATATATATATATTAAAAATGGTTAATATATATATATATATATATACATACATCTATATATATATATATATATATATATATATATATATATATATATATATATATATATATATATATAGTCTTACCGCTGCTATCAGTTGTCACCGGGTACAATTCTGCCTTCTGCCTTTTCCTTCTACAATGCGATAACACCCTTCGTAACTGCAAGATTACCTGCATAGACAGAACATATTCCGTCCGATTTCCGTCTTAAAATTACTGATTTCTCGGTGACAATTTTTCGGCTTTTATGATTGGCTGAAATCGGATATTTCCATACTCCAGAATGGAACGACTTCCTACACCAACGAACACTTTTAAAATTTGACAAACACAGCGTCGCCCCCACCCCCACATGAAACACTAACGTATATATATATATATATATATATATATATATATATATATATATATATATATATATATATATATATATATATATATATATATATAAGCCAGCTGGCGTTTCCCGGTCGTAAAATATGGTTTAAATATAACATTTCAATTCATGCAAATTTTTATATATATATATATATATATATATATATATATATATATATATATATATATATATATATATATATATATATATATATATTTCTATCGAGTTCATGTACAGTTCATATATATATATATATATTTATATATTTATATATATACATATATATATGTATATATACGTATATATATGTATATATATGTATATATGCATATATATGTATACATGTATATATATATATATATATGTATATATATATATCTATATATATATATATATATATATATATATAAAATATATATATAAAGCTGAACGTCTGTGTATGTGTCTGGTCACGAATAGGCTCCTATATGGTTGACTATTATAGAAAACTGATCACATATAATGATAGAAGATGTATCGAGACACAGGAATGGGTATGTTTGATCTGGCATAATGATGATTCATTTAAATTGTGGGGTCTGCGTACGCGCCTGGTCCATAAAGTATTGAAATAAAACAAAATTAAAATTATAAAT